>NC_137082.1:14796207-15156207 GCF_951640355.1 Cnephaeus nilssonii | reverse complement strand
GTTGGCTTTCGAATTGTTTCTGAAGTTGGCCAGACGTTCCCTCTCCTTCCTGCTTGTCACTAAGGTGGGCTCCCCCTGGAGAGTTCAAACCCAAAAGGGAAGGGGTTCTCTGAACAGGCCTCTGATTTCTCCAGGAGGAAGGACTTTTCATCAGGAGCAGATGCAACCCTTGTTTAGGGCTGAACTCACTGGTATTAAATTATTTAAGGTGAAAATACTGTGTTTGTTTCCCACACAAACACATATAAGCAGCTCTCCATCTTCCAAGGTGGCACGTAATGACACCCAAGTACCTGGCACAAAACTGTACCCTAGAGAGACTTTGAGGCACTTTCCCACCATGGAAACGAAACAGAAGCTGAGACACTAACCTCCCCACCCCCACCTTCCTCAGCGAGCTGAGCAGAGCCTCAGAGCACACACACCTGGGGGAACAGATGGTGCCCTGGTGCTACTGTTATTTACAGTCTGGCTGAATGGCAAATGGAACGGTCTAGGACAGCATGTAGACCAGCGCAGCTAAACAGGACTGTGTCCCCCAAGAAAGGATCCCACCACCTTGGTGGAATCGAGTATGGCTCCTCATCACAGAGGAAGTGAGGACAGCTGAGATGGTCAGAAGCAGTGTTTATAGAATGACCCTTCACGGGTGATTTCAGGGCACTACCGATCATTGAATTGAGCTTCCTGGAGGGCGGCTGCTGCTTGTCTGGATCTTGAATATCCGTTGCTTACAGCAGCCAGAGCTGCCATCTTGCACTCGTGAAGGTCATATACATTTTTATTTGATATTTCCAAATTATGACTACTTTGAAAACTTACTTGGATGAGAAAGGTCTGATTGACAAGCACACACCCTGTGTATGAGGACTTGGGGAGGCCAGCGGATGAGAAGCTCCTGGTGGGCTGTAGTAATTCTTAACATGCAAAGACAGCCACATGTTGGAAGCTCATACTGTAGCAAGGCTGAACGCTGTTATTATTTCAGGGTATTAGCATTGTTTGGTGCAGACTAACTTAACTGTAATGACACATTGAGAAATCAGTATGACACCAGAGTCAGTGTTCATTTTCTTAAAGATGAACTGGCTGATGGATTTAGCAATGTTTTAACGGAAGGAATAAACAAATTTCAAGAGTAAATTAATCAGAAACTGATAAGCAAGTAATAGATTTGTAGTGCATAAATGATTTTGGTTTAGCTTGAGATTATCTCCATATTGTTCTAGAAGTATATATTATGGTCTTTTACTTTGAGTGCAAATTACTCTACATGTGCTATAGTTACACATATTTGAAATATTTCAGGGACTTGTTTCAATCAGCAAGAAACTCAAATTTTCCTTTCTTAAAGGACACTCAATTTAGTACTGTTTGATAAGATTGTATGAAAAGTTAAAGATGGAGAGAAAAAAGATTGGACTGTAATATATATGGACCAAAAGAGAAATTGATATCCTCTTCTAACATTCCCTACTTTTTATCCCAAAGTAGAAATAGCTTAATTTTTGCTGTTAAGTATAAGAAAATGAAATGCTTATTAGAAGTAATTTAAATAATGCAAAAGTATAAAGTAAAAAAGGTATCTCTGTAATCCTACCCCACAGAGATTACAACTAGTACTGTTTCTTGATTTTTAAATGCATAGATGTAAGTAAATATGTATAAAGAAAATAAATGATGTTATTCTGTGTCCACTGCTCTGTAGGCTGCTTTTTCATTTGACTAGATCTCTAGGATGCTTTTCCATATATAGACATAGCATTAAAAAGATGTTCCAGCTCTAGCTGGTTTGGCTCAGTGGATAGAGTGTCGGCCTGCGGACTGAAGGGTCACAGGTTTGATTTTGGTCAAGGGCACATGCCAGGGTTGTGGGTTCAATCCCTAGTCCTTTGCACTCGCTTGCTTTTTTCTCGATTCCTTTATTCTACTTGGGATTTAATTTTTTAAATACCCCAGATTTTACAAAGCGCGGCAGTAGAATAAAAAACTGGAGTTTCTTTTCATACAAACTTATTTATTTGGATTTTTTTTATATTTCAAATTATTGATACATTCAGAGTAATTTGCACTCGACATCCGAGTGCAAAAGGTTAAAAGGGGGTGTGCAGGAGGCAGCTGATCAATGATTCTCTCTCATCATTGATATTTCTATCTCTCTCTTCCTCTCCCTTCCTCTCTGAAATAAATAAAAAATATATTTAAAAAAAAGATGTTCCATCACTTAGCTCACTAGCCTGCTGCCGACATATATTTTGTTGATTTCCAATTTTCCACTTTTATAACCAACATTTCTGTCATTATTTTGTAGACACATTGGTATAGATTTTAAATTATCATCTTAGAATAAATTATTACATGTGCTTTGATGTTTTCTCCAAAAAATTTTAAGCATAATACCTAGGTTTTAGGGTATAAGCCACTTAAAAATTTTTAAATTCTTTATTGTTTAAAGTATTACATGAATCTCCTTTTTTCCCTATTGACCTCTCCCCGGCTGTTCCCACCCCCCAGCACATGCCCTCATCCCCTACTGTCTGTGTCCATTGGTTTTGCTCATATGCATGCATACAAGTCCTTTGGTTGATCTCTTACCTCTCACCTCCCACCTTCCCTCATATGTTGGACAGTCTGTTTGATGCTTCTGTGTCTCTGGATCTATTTTTGTTCATTAGTTCATCCATTATTTTCTACAAATGAGTGAGATCATGTGATATTTATCTTTCTTTGACTGCCTTATTTCACTTAGCATAATGCTCTCCAGTTCCAGCCATGCTGTTGCAAATGGAAATAATTCTTTTTTATAGCAGCATAATATTCCATTGTGTAGATGTACCCCAATTTTCTAATCCACTCATCTGCTGATGGGCATTTAGGCTGTTTCCAAATCTTAGCTATTGTAAATTGTGCTGCTATGAACATAGGGGTGCATATATCCTTTCTGATTGGTGTTTCTAGTTTCTTGGGATATATTCCTAGAAGTGGAATCACTTGGTCAAATGGGAGCTCCATTTTTAATTTTTTGAGGAAACTCCACACTGTTTTCCACAGTGGCTTCACCAGTCTGCATTCCCACCAGTAGTGCATGAGGGTTCCTTTTTCTCCACATCCTTGCCAGCACTTGTCATTTGTTGATTTGTTGATGATAGCCATTCTGACAGGTGTGAGATGATACCTCATTGTTATTTTGATTTGCATCTCTCAGATGATTAGTGACTTTGAGCATGTTTTCAAATGTCTCTTGGCCTTCTGTCTGTCCTCTTTTGAAAAGTGTCTATTTAGGTCCTTTGCCCATTTTTTGATTGGATTGTTTATCTTCCTTTTGTTAAGTTGTATGAGTTCCCTATAAATTTTGGAGATTAAACCTTATCAGAGATAACATTGGCAAATATGTTCTCCCATGCAGTGGGTTTTCTTGTTGTTTTGTTAATGGTTTCTTTTGCTGTGCAGAAGCTTTTTATTTTGATGTAGTGCCTTTGTTTATTTTCTCCTTAGTTTTCATTGTCCTAGGAGCTGTATTGGTAAAGATATTGCTATGACATATGTCTGCTATTTTGCTGCCTATAGATTCTTCTAAGATTTTTATGGTTTCCCGTATTATGTTTAAGTCCTTTATCCATTTTGAGCTTATTTTTGTGTATGGTGTAAGTTGGTGGTCTAGTTTCATTGTTTTGCATGTATCTGTCCAATTTTCCCGACACCATTTATTGAAGAGATGGTCTTGACTCCATTGTATGCTCTTGCTTCCTTTGTCAAATATTAATTGAGCATAATGGCTTGGTTCAATTTCTGGGTTCTCTGTTCTGTTCCATTGGTCTATATATCTGTTCTTGTGCCAGTAACTAGGAAGTTTTGAGAACAGTGGCTTTGTAATATAGCTTGATATCTGGTATTGTGATCCCTCCAATTTTGTTCTTTCTCAAGATTGCTGCAGCTATTCAGGGTCTTTTTTAAATTCCAGATGAATTTTTGGAGAGTTTGTTCTAGGTCTTTGAAATAGGCGATTGGTATTTTAATGGGGATTGCATTGAATCCATGGATTGCTTTGGGTAGCATGGACCTTTTAATGATGTTGATTCTGCCAATCCATGAACAAAGTATATTCTTCCATTTGTTTATGTCTTCCTCCATCTCTTTTTTCAACGTATTGTAATTTTCTGAGTACAGGTGCTTTACCTCCTTGGTTAAGTTTATTCCTAGGTATCTTAATTTTTTGTTGCAATGGTAAATGGGATTGTTTTTTTTTTAGTTTCTTTTTCCTTTTCTTCCTCTCTCGCTCCCTCCATCTCTTTACTTCTCTTACTCCCTCAATTCTTCTGAACCTCTTTCCTTTTTATTCTGTCTATCCAACCTTTTATCTATCTTAAACATTACAAGTTCATCCTGAAACCTGTTCCATTCTGACACCATGAGTTTATTATTTCTAACTTCCTTCCCCAACAGTTGGAAACCTGGTTCCCATGACTTACTCATTTGCACAATGCTATATAGTACAGAAAAAGCTTCACTATTGTAAATATATAACACTGACAGAGTCAAACATCCCAATTAGAGTTCAGTATTTATTTATAGTTCTTTTTGGTTTTAGACTGAAAGTAAACAAAGTACTGTTTTCAGTTACTTGGGTTAGGTGTGTTTTTTAAAATTATTTTTTTCTCCTGTGTGGTTATGTTATTTATTTGAAATACAATTAGGTACATTTGTTTTTGTTTAATTTATCCTGTTTTAATTTGCTTTTTAATCCTTTCAAATTATCCTTATCTATATATGTAAAAGTCTAAGCGACCGTTTGACCATTCGTCCATTCGACTGGTAGCTATGACACATACTGACCACCAGGGGCTGACGCTCAATGCACAGGCATAGAAACATGGAACAGACTGATGAATCTCAGAAGGGAGGAGGGCAGGGGGAGGGCAGGAAGAGATTAACCAAAGATCTTATATGAGTACTAGAGGCTCATCCATGCGCTGGTGGGGTCCCTTGGCCTGGTCTGTGGGGATCGGGCTGGAACCAGCAGTCTGACATCCCCTGAGGGGTCCCAGATTGCGAGAGGGCATAGGCCAAGCTGAGAGACCCCACCGGTGCATGAATCCGTGCACTGGGCCTCTAATTATCCATATTAGGTAGAAAATATCTTAATAAGAGTTTATCCCCAGAAGACCTGAAGAAGTCTTTTTTGCTACAGAAATGAAGTTCCAGATCCAAGGATCGCCTTGGTTTCAAATGGAGTCCCCTGCTCTAGTCAAGGACCCAAACCTGTTTGCTCACCATGCAACCCTAGAAGAAATCAGCTGTAGAACTGATCTCATCCCTAAAAGTGTCCTTGTGGCAAGAGAAACCTTCCTGTAGATTACTTCTGATTACAAAAAGCAGTGCCCTAATGTCTCCTCTCTATACTTCTATGTTGATCTTCATCAAAGTATAGAGAGCAAGGCCTGCAAAAAATAATAGGGGAAATGCACAAAACACAATGACCTACAATAGCTCTGCCAAATCTCTTTCAATCCTAAGGATTATGGAGAATAAAAGATAAGGATACTGCATTGGATTCTAGATTAAAAAAGATACTGCTTTGAAGGACAGTATTGGGATAACTGATTAAATGTGAATAAAGATAATACTAGATATATTTGATATTACATAACAACATTGTATCAACATTCAATTTCCTGAATTTAATATTTGCTCTCTGGTTATATAAGAGACTAGAGGCCCAGTGCATGAAATTCTTGCATGGGTAGGGTCCCTAGGCCTGGCCAGTGATCAGGGCTGATCTGTGGGGCAACTGGCGGGCGATCAGGAGCCCCCAATGGCACCGTCTTGGCTGGCCTGGGGCCTGTAGGCTGGGGGCAGCTCCTGCATTGAACGTCTGTCCCCTGGTGGTCAGTGCGCATCATAGTGACCTGTGGTTCCACCTGTCATTCCACCGTACAGTCAATTTGCATATTAGGCTTTTATTATATAGGATGGTTCTTGTTCTTCAGAGGCATGTGCTGAAAAGACCAAGGAGTGAAGGGTCATTATAACTGCAACTTACTCTCAAATGGTTCACACAAAAGCAAAACAGCAAAGTGTTAGTAGTTGGTGAGGAGTACATGGGAGTTCATCGATACTATTCTTGCAAATTTCCTGCAGTTTTGATTTTTTTCAAAATAAAAGTAAAAACATTACAGATGATGTATTATAGAACTGTACACTTAAAACCTATATAATTTTATTAACTGATGTCACCAAATAAATTTAATTAAAATATATTTACAAAAAAAGAAAAAAGTAAAAATATTAACAATTAATAAGATCCACTTTACATATGATAGATTAGCACATTACATATTTATAACAAATCCTCTATACTTTTATGCAGACACCATAAAACAATTACACAAAAAATGTAAATATTAAGGCACAAAGAGAACCCCCATAATTCCAGAAAGTAGAAAGTTAACACTTTCATTATTAACTAAGAAAGAATAAAATTAAATAAATGAGTATTCTATTCAAGAAGTTAATAAAACAGACCAATATACTTACACCTGGCAGGGGATATACCAGGAAGGTGGCTTTCCCAGGTGGGGGGGCTTACCTATTGTACTCCCAATTGCTGACCTCTGCGATTTCCCCAAATGTGGGACACTCGATAGCATGATTCGTGGTAGCCGGGGACTGCGTTCTCACTCTCCTTTGGAATAATAATAATAATTAACAAAAAAGCAGAAGGGTGAAACTAAAAAGATAAAATCAGAAATAAGTGAATCAGAAAACAAAAAACCCAATCACATTAAAAAAAATAAACTCAGGCACTGGTTCTTTGAAACAATCAATGACAGACAAATCACTAGTTTAATTAAAAAATACAAAATTATGGGTTAACTCCACCTAATGATACAAAATCTCTTCATGTAGTTCATCCTATTGATAAAGCAATGAAGAAAAATTATATTAGAATCTCTAGAGTTGTCAAAAGTTATCTAATAAACTTCAATGTTCTGTGCAAGCGATGGGCCTTAAGGTTTTAAATTGCTTAAGTCATGTGCCAAATCCACCTAACTCCACCTCTGGATTCCCAGGGGCTGAGGAAGAGGTTCCAAGGGCCCCCAGGATAGAGTGTGTTGGCCTGAGCCAAGGAAACTTCAGGAGAGAGGAGTGGGGGTGAGTGGGGGTGGGGGTGGGGGCCTCCAAAGAAGTGGGAATCTTCAAGAGCTCCAGGAAATTCCCAAGAGGAAGTCCCATTTATTATTTGCCAGATGAAGGGAAGAAGCCACTGGCCAAGCAAGCATTGTTGGCTGCCTTGCCCCCTACCACACTCATACCTGTATGAGGGGAAGGAAGGTGGGTCCAAAACAGCACCAGTGGATGGAGAGGCGGGGAGTGTAGATGGACAGAGAGCAGAGACTACCCACACTCTTCCCGGAAGGCAGGCAGAGGAGGCAGGGAAAAGGTGGGGAAAGTCTATTGTTACCAAAATGAAGGCTTTGCTTAACGTCTCTGGTGGAGCAAGCTGATTTTTGACACTGGACTGTGTTTGTGGCTTAATGTGATCATAAGACTTCTTTCCCCTAAGAATGAGCTAGAAAGTCAAGGCAAGTTTTCACCCGTGGTAGGAAAGGGTTTCCCCCACTGAATAAAGTTGACAGAGCCAGTGGGAGACAGAAATAAAGGGTGTTTTGGTAACAGCCTTCTCTCAACTTCTCTCTTTCTTTTCACATTTCTTACTTCATAAGCAGCAAGAAGAGACCAGGTGATGTCTTCAATCCTGTTCTGGGAAATCTCTAACTAGGTAACCAAATTCATCAGCTACATATTTTGCTTTTTATGTAACTGCACAGGACAATTTTGCTAAGCATCCTGCCACTGCATAACAAGGATTCCCTTCCCCTAGTTTACAATAATAATTTCCTTTGAGCTCTCACTGGCATCACCCTCAAAGTCCAGATTTCTGCTAACCAGTCTGTTTTTGGCTTTTTCTATCATTGTGCTCAAAATCCTTCCAGCTTCTGCTCTTTGCTTGGTTCCAAATCCACTCCCACGGTTTAGTTATATGTTACAGCAGCACCCACTTCCAGGTACCAAAATCTATATTAGTTATCTATTGCTGCGTAACAAGTATCACAAACTTAGCAGCCTAAAATCACACACCTGTTTCCTCCTGGTTTCTGTGGGTCTGGAATCAGGACTGGCTTAGTTGGACTCTGCTTTAGGGTTTCTCACAAGACTGCAGTCACACTGTGGCCCGTGTTGGGCTCCCATCTGCAGGCTGGACTGGGAAAGGGTCTATTTCTGAGCTCAAGTACACAGTTGTTGGGAGGATAGGGGCTCAGTTCCTTTCGCGTGTTGGACAGAGGCCCTCAGTTCTTACCTAGCTCCTGGCCAGAGGCCGCCCTTCACTTCTTGCCTTGTGGACCTCCCCAATGTGGCATCTGGCTTTATCAAAACCAGCAAGGAAGCCCGACTGGCCAGTGTGGCTTGCTGGTTGAGTGTTGACCCATGACCCTCAGAGGTCAAGGTTGGATCCCCAGTGGGGGACATGCAGGAGGCAGCCAATCGATGATCCTCTCTCATTATCGATGTTTCTATCTCTCTCTTCCTCTCCCTTCCTCTCTGAAATCAATAAAAACATATTAAAAAAAAACCACAACACAGCAAGGAAAAGCATCTGCTAGCAGGAGTCACAATCTTATGTAATCTAATCATGGAAGTAGCATTTCGTGAACATTAACTTTGTAGGAAACATTTTTGTAACTGACTTCTGATGAAGGTTTGAAAATAAAAATTGAAAATATAGCTTCATTTGGGATATAATTTAAAGGAATATTGTGAGTTTATTGAAATTATTGAAAGAGCTTTTCTTCCATTCCTAAAAATGTACCTTTGTGGATTGGTTTCTCTGCTCTGAATGTGACTTATGCCAAACTAGAATCACTTTAACGATACATTATGCCCAATGACTACAATTGTCAAGCCAATCTGGGTCATATGTATAACTGTGGAGAAGGCTCATTTGTCATATTAAAACTTGAAATCTTTTGCTTTGTTCTTATTTTGGTTATCTATTGCTATATAACAAACTGCTCCCAACACTTAGGGGCTTAAACGCAACAACCATTTTACTTCATCTCATGGCCTTTTAAGTGAGAAATTCAGGCCTGGCTTGCTGGGTAATTCTGCTTTACCTGCACTGACTGGGATCACAGGGTGCTAACCAGCTGGCGGGTGCTCTGGCCTGGAGGGTCCAAGACACGTTCACTCACATGCCCGATGCCTTGGAGAGGAGGGATGGAACACTGGGCTGAGCCCTAGAGACTCGAGTTCTCTCTGGGGTCTCTGCGGCAAAGTCGCTGGACTTCCTACGTGCTGGTTCAGGGTCCGAGAGGGAGTGGTCCATGACACAGGAAGTAGGACTTTCCTGACTCTTGAGGTGCAGGCCTGGAAACTGGTGCACCATCACTTCCACCACATTCTGGCGGTCACCATGGTCACAGAGTCAAGGGGAGGGGACATAATCTGACTCAGTGGGAAAGATACCAAAGAATGTGTGGCCTAGATGAACTGTCCCACAATTTCAACTGCTGAACAGCAAACACTGAGTGCAACTGCACATTTATCTAGTAATTGCCTCCCCCCCTCAAAAGAACATGTCTAGTTTTCATAATTCTTTTATTTTTCTTATTTTGTTTGTATTTATTAAAATATAATTTTATGTCTAATTAATCTAAACATTAAATTTAGGCTTGTATTTTTTTCATTTTAATTTAAAATTTTTAATAATTTTTTAAATTATATATGACAAAAGTATTGGTCCGAGGCTCATTGGATAATTTAGGAAACATTGGTCTTTCCTCTCAGGCAGTTTGAGAAGTGCTGCTATAGACGATTCAGTCATCAGAGTGATGAGTGATACAACTGGGTGGACTAGCACATGGCTTGGAGCAGCAGGCACTGGGGAGGACGCTGGGATCTGGCCTCTGCTCCCACCACCAAGCTGAGCGCCTTGGAACCTGATGTCATTCAATGTAGGGATAACGTTCTCTTTTCATACACATGGGATTCACTTGGCAAACCTACAGGCGGCTTCCTCCCAGAGGGGTGCTGTTTCCCAGTCATCCTCCCAGAGGGACAGCTGTCCTCTGCTACGTCATGAGCCCAGAAAGAGGAGGAGCCATTTCCAATGGGTACAGAGGCCCCTCGAGACTTGGGGTGGCGGTGTAAATTAAGGTCCTCCAACGTCTTCATCATCAGAGACAAAGTTATTTAGAGTTGCCTGTAAAGGTTTACTTTTGGATACTCAAAATCTAATAGCCCAAGTATAGAGCAGAGAGGACATGAGGGCTTTTGTTGACTCTAACGAATTAAATTTTAAAAAATAATGTGTTTGTAGATTTCATTCATGGAAATTCATTTCTGGAAGGAAGGAAGTGAAAAGTGAGAGTTCCACTGCATTCCACCCTACTGAGAAAATGTATTCATCCACTCATCAATTATTAATAGGCTATCTTCTGGGCTGGGCAGTGGGACACAAAAATAAATAAGATACAGTGCCAGTCCCAGAGATGCTGCTATTTATTCCCCTATTACTCAGAATATGGTATTTATATTTGGGGTAATTGCAGAGGGTTCAGTTCTGATGCCACATGTTCACAGGAATATGGAAAATTACAATGAATTCCGAGGACAGAACTGGAAGGTGAAGGACTCAGATGATCACATTTGGATTATGTTTCAAGGAACTAAAAATGTTTGACCTGATGAAGAAAAGAGAGGAAACACTTGCTACTATTTTTTAATACCCCAAACTGTGCTGACCCATCTGAAAGCCACCAGCCACATGGGGCTACTTAATTCAAATTCACTAAAATAAAAAATTCAGTTGTTTATAGTAGTAGCACTCCAATGTCCAATGGCCGTAAGTCCCTAGTGGCTATCATATTGGACAGCACAGATGTAGAATGATTTCATCATCACAGGAAGTTTGATGGGGCTGAATAATATTCCATTGTGTGTAGTTTCTATACTAATAAAAGGGTAATATGCTAATTAGACCAGGAGACCTTCCGGACGTCCTTCCGGACAAAGTCATGGTGGCAGGGCCAAGGCAGAGGTGGTTAGGGGCTATCAGGAGGGGAGGGCAGTTGGGGGTGAGCAGGCCAATGGAGGGGGGGAAGTTGGGGGTGATCAAGCTGGCAAGGGGGGCAGTTGGGGGCAAGCAGGCCAGTAGGCAGAGTGGTTAGGGGTAATCAGGCATGCAGGCAGGTGAGCGGTTAGGAGCCAGCGGTCCTAGATTGTGAGAGAAATGTCCAACTGCCAGTTTAGGTCCAATTCCAGGGACCTCAACCAGCAGTCGGACATCCCTCAAGGGGTCCCAGATTGGAGAGGGTACAGTCCAGGCTGAGGGACATGCCCCCCTCCCCCCCGCTCCATGCATGAATTTCATGAACCAGGCCACTAGTCCTATAAAGAGATAATAAAGAGATAATATGCAAACTGACCATCACTCCAACACACAAGATGGCTGCCCACATGTGGTCAAAGATGGCCACCTCCAGGTGGACACAAGATGGCTGCCACAAGATGGCCAGCAGGGGAGGGCAGTGGGGGCGACCAGGCTGGCAAGGGAGGGAAGTTAGGGGTGACCAGGCCAGCAGGGGAGGGCAGTGAGGGCGACCAGGCTGGCAAGGGAGGGAAGTTAGGGGTGACCAGGCCTGCAGGGGAGGGCAGTTGGGAGGGACCAGGTCTGCAGGGGAGGGCAGTTGGGGGTGACTGGGCCAGCAGGGGAGGGCAGTTAGGGGCAACCAGGCTGGCAAGGGAGGGAAGTTAGGGGTGACCAGGCCAGCAGGGGAGGGCAGTGGGGGCGACCAGGCCTGCAGGGGAGGACAGTTAGGGGCAATCGGGCTGGCAGGGGAGCAGTTAGGTGTCAATCAGGCTGGCAGGGGAGTGGTTATGAGGTGATCAGGCTGGCATGAAGAAGCGGTTAGGGGCAATCAGGCAGGCAGGCAGGCAAGCAGTTGGGAGCCAGCAGTCCTGGATTGTGAGAGGGATGTCTGACTGCCCGTTTAGGCCCGATCCCAGTGAGATTGGACTTAAACGGGCAGTCGGACATCCCTCAAGGGGTCCCAGATTTGAAAGGGTGCAGGCTGGGCTGAGGGACACACCCCCCCGTGCATGAATTTCATGCATTGGGCCTCTAGTATACTATATTTCCCCTATCTATTCACCCATTGGTGGACATTTAGATTGCTTGCTTGATCATTGAGAATGGAAAATGGGAGTACTTCGGTTAGAACATAAGAACACTTGATGATGGCAGAGAGAGTGACATCACTTGATGTAAGTTCCTTCTTGTGTCTTGAAGCTTTACTCTGACCCCTTACCTTTCACCCTGTATCTCTTGCTGGGTCTCTGTTGGCAGGTGCACCCAGATATACTCAGTAGTTGACTTGGTGATACAATAAACTAAAAAAATACACACCCTCTAACTTCCAGCTGATGAAAATCACAGGGTTGTTTAAGTAGCAGGGGCTTTTGAAGTATATTGGTCCCTTTCTTTCCCTTTCCGCTTACTCAGAGGGTAAGGAGAGTTATAGGATTGTCAGGAGGATGTAGGATGGTCTGCATGTTGACAGAGGCCTGGAATAACTAATTTAGTGCTCAACTTCTACCAGGGCTGCAGCGAGGGCCTGCCTCCCCAGGATGCCTGTTTTGTTCTGGGTCCCCATGAGCCTTTTGGAGCCACAGGGCTGCTGGCATAGGTGGGACCCAGGCCACTCCACTGGGGCGATTTTGCCCAGGGCCCCTGGGAACTGCAGGCTGATTTGTATGTTCTCATTGTAACAATTTCTGAAGCCTCAATTTCTGAGATCTTCCCTGGCACACTATAATTTCAGGATTGACAATGATGCTGACAAGAGTGAAAAGAAAACATATTTAGGGAAAGAGGAATTTCTCTCAACCTTTATTTTGACATTCAGCAGTAGGTGATGGATGCTTTAAATTACTCTTGATAAGAAGCTACCAGGAGGAGTTATTTTGTTTCACAGATACCTGGCAGGTCAAAACATACTCAAATTGAACACCTATTCTCAAATTAAGTGCAGGGAACAGTAAGCTGAGTACTCATGCTCCAGAGAGGAAGGGAATTCAAAGGAGCTTGTGCGGCCACAGCACTCTGGTGAGCCAAACTCGCCGCGGACCAGGCAACTGGAGAGATCACAGTGGGAGTCAGCCACGGGCTGGTTTGGTTTAGGGACCGGGGGCTGATTTAAAGAGGTGGACAAAACCCACCACCCAGGCCATGAGCAGAGCTGGGATGACATGCACTGGATGAACAAGCCACTATAAGGACCCTTCAGTTTATTTCACTAGTCAGTCAATCTCTTTGAGGCCTTAGTTT
The DNA here is from genome assembly GCF_951640355.1 of Cnephaeus nilssonii. Classification (NCBI taxonomy): domain Eukaryota; kingdom Metazoa; phylum Chordata; class Mammalia; order Chiroptera; family Vespertilionidae; genus Cnephaeus; species Cnephaeus nilssonii. The sequence goes on along the minus strand of NC_137082.1, from coordinate 15,142,820 downwards.
CCTCATCTGTGAAATGGGATGGTAATAGCCTCACTGTTGCTGTGTGGAGAGGAGGAAATGGTCATGAAACGGCTTCAAAAACTGTGCTTTCTTATGCGGCTGTTTTTGTTTTTTTTTGGGGATAAATAATATCTGCTCAAATAATAAAGGTAGTAAATGTGCCTCTGAAAACCATTTTCAACTTTTAACATAGCTGTGCGATGTATAAATATATATTTATGCAATTTGTAAACAATATTTGTTGTGCAAACAATTATTGAGCACCCACTGCGTGCTGGGCATTGTGCTTGGTGCTGGACATATAACCCCAGAGAGGCAAAGTCCATGTGATGCTTTGTTGTAACATCCTGACTCGCATTGCCTGGTACTGTTTATAAATACTTCTGAGAATTATGGATTAAAAAAATACAAATAATTTGTTTCACTGTTATACTTCATTAAAAATAAAGTATTTATCTTTTTTTTTTTTCCAATTTTTTTATTAAGGTATTATATGTGTACATATCTTACCATTGCCCTCCCCACACCCCACTCCCATATATGCCCCCACCCCCCAGAGTTTTGCATCCATTGGTTATGCTTATATGCATGCATACAAGTCCTTTGATTGATCTCTTATCTCCCCCACCTCTCCCTAACCTTCCCCTTGTAATTTGACAGTCTGTTTGATGCTTTACTGTCTCTGTATCTATCTTTTTGTTCAAGTTTATAATGTTCTTTATTATCCATAAATGAGTGAGATCATGTGGTATTTTTCTTTCATTGACTGACTTATTTCACTTAACATAATGTTCTCCAATTCCTCCCAGGTTGCTGCAAATGATGAGAATTCCTTCTTTTTTATGGCAGCATAGTATTCCATTGTGTAGATGTACCACAGTTTTCTGATCCAGTCATCTGCTGACGGGCACCTAGGCTGTTTCCAAATCTTAGCTATGGTGAATTGCGCTGCTATGAACATAGGGGTGCATATATCCTTTCTAATTGGTGTTTCTAGTTTCTTCGGATATATTCCCAGGAGTGGGATTACTGGGTCAAATGGGAGTTCCATTTTCAGTTTTTTGAGGAAACTCCATACTGTTCTCCACAGTGGCTGCACCAGTCTGCAATCCCACCAGCAGTGCACGAGGGTTCCTTTTTCTCCGCATCCTCGCCAACACTTGTCGTTTGTTGATTTGTTGATGATAGCCATTCTGACAGGTGTGAGATGGTACCGCATTGTTGTTTTGATTTGCATCTCTCGGATAATTAGTGACGTTGAGCATGTTTTCATGTGTCTCTTGGCCTTCCTTCTGTCTTCTTTTGAAAAGGTTCTATTTAGGTCTGTTGCCCATTTTTTTATTGGATCATTTATCTTCCTTTTATTAAGTTGTATAAGCTGCCTGTAGATGTTGGAGATTAAACCTTTATCAGTGATGCCATTTGCAAATATGTTCTCCCATGCAGTGGGCCTTCTTGTTGTTTTGTTGATGGTTTCTTTTGCTGTGAAAAAGCTTTTTATTTTGATGTAGTCCCATTTGTTAATTTTCTCTTTAGCTTCCATTGCCCTAGGGGCAGTGTCAGTGAAGAATTTCTTTTGGCATATGTCTGACATTTTGCTGCCTGTGGATTGCTCTAGTATTTTTATGGTTTCCCGTCTTATGTTTAAGTCCTGTATCCATTTTGAGTTTATTTTTGTGTATGGCGTAAGTTGGTGATCAAGCTTCATTTTTTTGCATGTATCTGTCCAATTTTCCCAACACCATTTATTGAAGAGACTGTCTTTATTCCATTGTATGTTCATGCCTCCTTTGTCAAATATTAATTGAGCATAGTGGTTTGGGTCAATATCTGGATTCTCTATTCTGTTCCATTGATCTATATGTCTGTTCTTGTGCCAGTACCAGGCTGTTTTGAGAACAGTGGCTTTGTAATACAGCTTGAAATCTGGTATTGAGATCCCTCCTACTTTATTCTTCTTTCTCAGGATTGCTGTGGCTATTCGGGGTCTTTTTTTATTCCAGATGAATTTTTGGAGAGTTCTTTCAAGGTCTGTGAAATATGCCGTTGGTATTTTAATGGGGAGTGCATTGAATCTATAGATTGCTTTGGGTAGTATGGACATTTTAATGATGTTGATTCTACCAATCCATGAACATGGTATGTTCTTCCATCTGTTTACGTCTTCCTCTATCTCTTTTTTCAGTGTCCTGTAGTTTTCCGTGTATAGGTCTTTTACCTCCTTAGTTAAGTTTATTCCTAGGTATCTTAATTTTTTTGGTGCGATGGTAAATGGGATTGCCTTTTTAGTCTCTCTGTCTGTAAGTTCACTATTGGTGTATAGAAAGGCCATAGATTTCTTGGCGTTAATTTTGTATCCTGCTACATTGCCGAATTCATTTATTAAGTCTATGAGTTTTTTGACGGAGTCTTTCGGATTTTTTATGTACAATATCATGTCGTCTGCAAATAAAGACAGCTTTACTTGTTCTTTTCCAATCTGGATGCCTTTTATTTCTTCTTCTTGTCTAATTGCAATGGCTAATACTTCCAGTACTATGTCAAACAGGAGTGGTGAGAGTGGGCATCCCTGTCTTGTTCCTGTTCTTAGGGGAAATGTCTTTAGTTTTTGTCCATTGAGTATGATGTTTGCTGTGGGTTTATCATATATAGCTTTTATTATGTTGAGGTATGAGCCATCTATTCCCACCTTGTTGAGAGCTTTTATCAAGAAAGGGTGTTGGATTTTGTCAAATGCTTTTTCTGCATCAATTGATATGACTATGTGATTTTTATCTTTCAATTTGTTTATGTGATGTATCACGTTTATTGATTTGCGGATATTGTACCATCCTTGCATTCCTGGGATAAATCCTACTTGGTCATGGTGTATGATCTTTCTGATGTACTGCTGGAGCCGATTTGCTAGAATTTTGTTGAGGATTTTGGCATCTATGTTCATGAGGGATATTGGTCTGTAATTCTCTTTCATTGTGTTGTCTTTATCTGGTTTTGGTATTAGGGTGATGCTGGCTTCATAGAAGGAGCTTGGAAGTGTTCCTTCCACTTGAATTTTTTGGAATAGTCTGAGGAGGATAGGTTTTAGTTCTTCCTTGAATGTTTGGTAAAACTCTCCTGTGAAGCCATCTGGCCCCGGGCTTTTGTTTGCTGGAAGCTTTTTGATGACTGCTTCAATTTCGTCCATAGTTATTGGCCTATTGAGCTGTTTAGATTCTTCTTGATTGATTTTTGGAAGGTTATATTTTTCTAGGAATATGTCCATTTCCTCCAGATTGTCCAGTTTGTTGGAATAGAGTTGTTCGTAGTATTTTGTAACAATCCTTTGTATCTCAGCGGGGTCTGTTGTTATTTCACCTCTTTCATTTCTGATTTTGTTTATTTGGGTCCTCTCTCTTTGCTTCTTGGTGAGCCTGGCTAGAGGTCCATCAATCTTGTTTATCCTTTCAAAGAACCAGCTCTTGGTATTGTTGATCTTATGTATTGTTTCTTTGGTCTCTATGTCATTTATCTCCGCTCTGATCTTTGTTATTTCCTTCCTTCTGGTTACACTGGGCTTTTCTTGCTGCTCTTTTTCTAGCTCTTTGAGTTGTAGGGTTAAGTAATTTATTACCATTGTTTCTTGTTTTTTGCAATAGGCCTGTAGAGCTATGAACTTCCCTCTCAAGACTGCTTTCGCTGTGTCCCATAGATTTTGGATTGTTGTGTTTTCATTGTCATTTGTTGCCATGATGTTTTTTATTTCTTCCTTGATCTCTCTGGTGACCCAGTCCTTGTTTAATAGCATGCTGTTTAGTCTCCATGTGTTTGATTTCTTTGGATTGTTTTTATTGTAGTTGATTTCCAGTTTTATGCCACTGTGATCTGAGAAGATGCTTGATATAATTTCTATCTTCTTGAATTTGAAGAGACTTTGCCTGTGACCCAGAATATGGTCTATCTTTGAAAATGACCCATGTGCACTTGAGAAGAATGTATATTCTGTGGCTTTGGGGTGAAATGTTCTGAAGATGTCAATTAATTCCATCTGGTCTAGTGAGTCATTTAGGATTGCTGTTTCTTTGCTGATTTTTTGTTTAGAGGATTTGTCCAGTGGTGATAGTGGGGTATTAAAGTCTCCTACTATGATTGTGTTGCTATTAATCTCTCCCTTGATATCCTCCAGGAGTTTTTTTATGTATTTGGGTGCTCCTATATTGGGAGCGTATATGTTTACCAGAATTATTTCTTCTTGTTGGATTTCTCCCTTTAGTATTATGAAGTGGCCTTCCTTATCTCTTGTTATGGCATTTACTTTGAGGTCTATTTTGTCAGATATAAGTATTGCTACCCCAGCTTTTTTTTCATTTCCATTTGCCTGAAAGATATTTTTCCATCCCTTCACTTTCAATCTGTGTGAGTCTCTTGTTCTGAGGTGGGTCTCTTGTAGACAGCATATATATGGGTCGTGTTTTTTTATCCATTCAGCTACTCGATGTCTTTTGATTGGAGCATTTAGTCCGTTTACATTTAAAGTTATTACTGAAAGGTATTTGTTTGCAGTCATATCTATTTTTGTGTCTGTATTCCTTCTTACCTGTTTATTTCTTCTTTTTACAGTATTCCCTTTAGCAATTCTTGCATTGCCGGTTTGGTGGTGATAAACTCCCTGAGGCTTTTTTTGTCTGCAAAGCTCCTGATTTCCCCTTCAATTTTGATTGATAGTCTTGCTGGATATAGTATTCTTGGATTCAGTCCTTTGCTTTGCAACACTTTGTATACCTCCTTCCATTCACTTCTAGCTTGTTGTGTTTCTGATGAGTAATCATTTGACAATCTGATGGGTGTTCCTTTGTAGGTAACTCTCTGTCTCTCTCTTGCCGCCTTTAGGATTCTCTCTTTATCATTTATATTTGCCATTGAAATTATGACATGTCTTGGTGTGGGTCTTTTGGGGTTGATCCTGCTTGGGACTCTCTTTACTTGCGTAACTTTTATCTTTCCCATATCCGGGAAGTTTTCTGTCATTATTTCTTCAAATAGATTTTCTAATCCCTGCTGCTCTTCTTGTCCTTCTGGCAGCCCTATTATACGCATGTTACTTCGTTTCATGTTGTCCCGAAGCTCCCTTAGGCTTTCCTCCTGCTTTTTAATTTTTTTCTCCAATTGCTGTTCAGCTTGAGCTTGTTTCTGTACCTGATCTTCTAACTCACTAATTCGGTCCTCTGCTTCTTGTAATCTACTGTTGAAACTTTCCATGGTGTTTTTGATTGTAGCTATATCACTTTTCATTTCTTCCTGATTCTTGCATAAGTTGTTGATTTTCTCATCCATCCGATGTATAAATTCCATGACCATTATTCTGAACTCCTTTTCGGTCATGTTGCAAGCTTCATTTTCACTAATTTCCTTTCTTGGCGACTCCACATTTTCTTTCCTCTGTGAGTTATTTCGTTTCCCCATTCTGGCTATTACCAGAAAGCTCAAGCTTCTGTTTGCGTGGACCTGGGTCGTGTGCTGTGGGGACTTCGCTCCACCCTAGTTTCACTGAAGTGCTCTGACACTAGGACGTGTGACTGTCTTTGGTTGGTGGGAACCAAACTTGCCCAGGATCAGTGTCCCCAGTGTTCCGTGTGGTCTCGTGTGCACATTTAGAATCAGGGGCCCTGTCTGCACCACACTGTTGGTATGTGCCGAGAATGAGATCCTTAGCATGTGCCAGGAGTCAGAGTTTCCCTGTGTCTGCACCAAGACTCGAGTGTCAAAGTCTCTGTTGCCTTGTGCGGTTTCTCGTTGAGAATCAGGGTCCCTGTGTGTGCACGCACCAACAATTGGGGTCGCTGGCTCTTAGTGTGAATGCGCTGTGAGTCAGGGATCCCAGGCAGCTGTGTCCGGCGTGCCAAATTCCCTGAAGTGGGGCTGCGTCCTGTGTGTGCTCTCTCTACTGAGCCAAACCGGCTAGAGCGCACATTCTTAAAAACCTGAAGGTGAGCCGGCTCAGTGCACTCTCCCAAAGTCCCAGAAGGGGGGCGGAGTCCGTCCTGCGCGCCAAATTCCCCAAAGGGAAGCCCCTCTGTGCACGCTTTTAAGAATCTCCGAAGGGGGAGCTGTGCCCCGCGAGCCAAATTCCCCCAAATTCCCCGAAGGGGAGCCCTCTGTGCGCACTGACAGATTTCCCGGACGGGGAGCTGCTTCTGTCCCGTGCGCGAGCGCGCGCCAAATTCCCTAAGAGGGAACGCGTCCCTGCGCAAAGCTCGGCAGCTTGGGCCAGGGGCGGGTCTATCAGTTACTATGACGCTGTCTGTGCGCGCGCCTGTGAGCAGCTTGGGCGAGGGGCGCGTCTATCAGTTACTATGGCGCTTTCCGCACGCCTGTGGGCGCTCAGCAGCTTGGGGGATGGGCGCGTCTATCAGTTACTATGGCGCTATCAGCGCCTGCGAGGAGGGGGATAGGCTCTTTGACTCACGGAAATCTGCCGGGAAGTCTGGATTCTTGTTTGTTTGTCTGAAGCTGTGATAGCAGTTCTCTGTCCCCAGTGGCTGCAGGGTCCTGGTTTGTGTCAGAAGCCAGGATCCGAGTCTCGGGCAGCTCTGTTTCCCAAGATGGCGTGGTCTCTGCGTCCGCACCAGCCGCCGAGAAGTGTCCGCTTTGTGCGCGGGGCTCCGCCGTCTAGGGCTGCCCTGTTCGGGAGCCCCTTGGAAGACCTGCAGAATCTAACTGACCCTATCTCATACACACACACACGCCACACACATCTACACTCTCCTCTATGGGTTCCTCACTCACACTCTCTCTCTCCCTACCTTCCTGCCGGTCGCCATCTTTTTACCGGGAATCTAAAGTATTTATCTTATTGCTATATAAGTTTCACGTGCAATAACTCTTGCACAGGGAACTGAAGATTTAAGCAGTCAAGAAAGGTAGGGCAGTCACTATGTGAATTGATAAGGCATTCTCCAAGAAGCAGACAGTAAGACTAGGACTTGAGTGCAAGAGGTTCATTTTGGAGGAAAACGTGTGGACACATGGAAATAACTGGGGGGCTGAGTATGTTGCAGGCATGTTTGGGAAGGGGAGCTCAGCAGCCAAGCAGATGGGGGCTAGCTGGGCTCACAGATTTTTAGCTAAATTTACCACATTTGTGCTTGCTTGCTGATCAAGTAGAGACACCTCAGTTGTGACTGGACCACTGAAATGTAACTGCAAAATAGTTGATGGAGTTTGAGTATAAAAACTCCAACATAGGTAAGAGGTAAACCCTGGTTACGATCCCATTTGCCAGAGAATGGGTTCGAAATGAGCATGTGACCTCCCTCCTGCCAATGAGATGAGCAGGCAGGTTTGGTGGGCAGGACCGGGTGGTTTGGGGAAGATTCCTTTCTTTTTTTCCACATGTCTTTTTTGGATAGCAGTCCCTAGCTGACTGCCACTGATCTGTCTTCTGTCATGTGAGAGTATACATTTTCTTTATCATTGGAGCCATTTTGAGTTGGATTTTCTGTGACTTAGCATCCTAGCTGATACACTAATATTTTTTGAGAGCTACAATGTGTCAACTGGTATAATAAGCATTATTTCATTTAACTTTACACATCTGCTCTAGAGGCAGATACTGTTATCTTTAGAGATGAGGGAACTTGTTGAAGGTCATAGAAAATGACAGAGCTAGGATGTGAGCCCAGGTTATTCAAGTCCTGAGCCTGAGCTCCATAATCATGGCCTAATTCCTTTCTGAATGGACCAAAATATTCGTAATAAGACATAATTTCTTATTAAAGAAAGTTGGGAGAAAAGGACTGATACATAAAAACCATCATATTATAAATTAAAAATAATTGCCCATCTAAGGAAAACATTTGTAACGTACAAATATGTGAATACGTGGTAGACAAAAGGTGAAGAGCCCTAATATATAAAAAATACATTACAGCCCTAACCAGTTTGGCTCAGTGAATAGAGCGTCGGCCTGCGAACTGAAGGGTCCCGGGTTTGATTCCGGTCAAGGGCACATGCCCAGGTTGTGGGCTCCATCCTTAGTGGGGGACTTGCAAGAGGCAGCTGATCAATGATTCTCTCTCATCATGGATGTTTCTATCTCTCGCTCCCTCTTCCTTCCTCTCTGAAATCAATAAAAAAATACCTTACAAATCAAAAAGATTTGTAAGGATTTTCAATAAAAAAGAGAAAATTAAAAAGAATATTTCCAATAGGGAAATGGAAATGACATTAATTTGTGAGTCACAAAAAGGGAAATCCAGTTAACAAATAAATAAAAAAACTTAATCAAAGACATAAATAAGCCTCACAGAACAAATGTGCATATAAAATTGGTGATGATGAAAGAAAAAAGTGTTTATAGCTAATGCTGACAAGGAAGCAGTAACATCAGCATTCTCATAAACTTCTGTGTATACAAATTGGTAATTAACATTTGTCTTAAATAAAATAATTTTCATTCAGTGATTTCAACTTCTAGGAATTAATCCTAGTAAGAGGTATACCCAATATCTTATGTTCAAAGAGATACAAGCAGTAGTTATAAAATCAAAATTGGATAGAATCTACATGTTCAACAATAGAATAGCAAAATAACATGTGGCTCTACAGGATGGTCCATCATGTGACTTGTAAGTAATCTCATATCCCACAGGGTGGCTGTAGGGGCTGAGACTCAGTGCCATCAATTTTCCAGACACCTCTGGTTTTCCATCCTCCATCCTTCAGAGCATGTCTCTGGTCCCCATGAGGCAAGATGGTTGCACCACTTTCAGCTTCACAACAAGAAAATTAAAAGGTCAGGGACTGTGTTTGCATTAGTAAAGGTACATTTCCTCAGCAATCCCTAGCCTACCTCCACTTCCACCCCATGGATAAGACTGTACTTGGTTGGTGTTTTTAGCGAGGTTCAATATCCCATTTTGTCACATGCTTATTCTGAGTTCTGTTTCATTGATCAATGTGTCCTTTTCTGCAACGGTACCACACTTTGAATTGCAGTAGCTTTGTAGTATGTTTTGACATTTGGTAGGACAGATCTTCCACATTATTCTTTACACGGAAACATGGGCTCCTCTTCACATTTAGTGTTCCAGATAAGATTTAAAGTTAAAATTTAACTCTTCTTTCAGATTTTGATTGCAATGGTGCTAAATTTATGATTAATTTGGCAAATGTAACATGATATAATGGTTGCAAAATAGCCCCATGAACGTGTTACGATTGACTTAGCTAGCTACTTGTTTTAGATCTTCTGTTTCCATTTAACCCATTTTATTTTATTCTTTATTTTTTAAATATATTTTTTATTGATTTCAAAGAAGAAGGGAGAGGGAGAGAGAGAGAAACATCAATGATAAGAGAGAATCATCGATTGGCTGCCTTCTGCACGCCCCTCATTGGGGATTGAGCCTACAACCCAAGCATGTGCCTTGACTGGGAATCAAACCATATTAATTTGCTGTGTGGAGAGGAGGAAATGGTCATGAAATGGCTTCAAAAACTGTGCTTTATTATGCAGCTTTTTTTTTTTTTAATAAATAATATCTGCTCAAATAATAAAGGTAGTAAATGTGCCTCTGCAAACCATTTTCAACTTTTAACATAGCTGTGCGATGTATAAATATATATTTATGTAATTTGTAAACAATATTTGTTGTGCAAACAATAAAAAGCGGAAATAGTTTATTTCTATAGCTCTCACCTTAGGCGAGTCAGGATGTTACAACAAAGCATCACATGGACTTTGCTTCTCTGGGGTTATATGTCCAGCACCAAACCAGCACCATGGTTTGAACGCAAACCATGACCTCTTGGTTCATAGGCTGGCGTTCAACCTCTGAGCCACACTGACCTGGCCATTTAGCCCATTTTAAATAGCACTTTAAAGAACACCCTTGTGTAAAAATTTTGCAATAATCTCAGATCATTTTTTCATTATAAATTTCTACAGTTTGTTCCTGAAAAGTTATTGGGTCAAAGTGTGTGCAGATTTTTAAGGCTTTTACATGTATTGTCAAACTGTCCTCCAGAAAGGCCTACTGCAGTATGGTTCATGAGGAGTGTTAGTGTTTCTGCACTTTTTAAAAATATATATATTTTATTAATTTTTTACAGAGAGAAAGGGAGAGGGATAGAGAGTTAGAAACATCGATGAGAGAGAAACATTCTTCAGCTGTCTCCTGCACTCTCCCTACTGGGTATGTCCCACAACCAAGGTACATGCCCTTGACCAGAATCGAACCTGGGATCCTTGAGTCTGCAGGCCAACGCTCTATCCACTGAGCCAAACTGGTTAGGGCCAGTGTTTCTGCACTTTTGACAATGCAGAGTATCAGTTAAAATTTTCATGCCATCCTGATAGGTTATTTTAATTTATTTTATTGTTAATATTACTGGATTTTAAAAATATGCTCAATATATTTTATTATAATCATATAAAAGTAATGTTTTGTAAAAAAAAAAAAAAGTCCTACAGCAGAAAACAAAGAAGAATATTGTCTCATCTTGTTTGTCCACTTGAGGGCTAATAATTCTAGTGAGCTGAGAACGTAACCTTGGGTTTTGGCGGAGAAGTCCTCAGGAAAGTAAAGGGCCTCTGGGGCTGAGTGGTAGAGGGGCCGGAGAAGGCAGAGAGAGACCTGGTGAGGCAGCACCATCCAGCCTCAGTCCTACAGGTGGCACTTGTTGGGCTCCGGCTGCTCTTAAAGGCCAGGGTGATATATATTTTTTTAAACTGTAAGAGAGCATTTATCGGGTCAATCACAGAGGTAGAAGAAGTAATTCCTAGAAGAAATGGGCTGAGGAAACGAGTTGTAGAGGTAAAGGAAAGGCCCTTTGGAACTTGGGAGTGAGGAAGCTAAATGGCCTGTGGGGACGGGATGGGGGAAGGGGAAAGGGAAGGGAAAGCGTCTGGCATGCTCCCTGGAGGGAGAGTGAGCTGGGTCCTCTGTCCTAAGGGAAGGGCTTTAAGGGTGGGGCTTTTAGGGGAGACATCAGGGGAAGATCTCAAAAGAATATTCAGCAGCTTTCCAGGTGTGTCCTTTCAGGGTTGTGGTCTCCACTGATTGATTGGCAGGCACCAGGGCAGGGGTCATTATTCAATGCAGCTCAAGGCCAGGGTGATTTCTGAGGCCGGAGCTGTATGTCATCCCAAAGGAACCAATGGTCATGCTTGGAATTTAGACAACATCATAAATGCTGTTGAAAATACCTTCCCGTGATGGCCAGCACTCCTGTTTATTTAAAAAAATATATTTTTAATTGCGGTAAAATACATGTAACATAAAATTTAGCATGTTAACCATTTCTAAATGTACACTTCAGTGACATTAAGGACATTCATATTGTTGTACAACCATCACTACCATTTATTTCCAGATCTTTTTTATCATCCTGAACAGAAATTCTGTCCTTATCCTAGCTAATAAAGACAGAATATGCAAATTGACCATAACTCCGTGACAAAAGATGGCGGCGCCCACAGCCAATAAGGAGGGAATATGCAAATTGACACAACAAGGTGAGAGGCGGAAAGGCGGCTCCGGCCAGGGGAAAGGCGGTGCCGGCAGCCAGGGGAAGGAAGGCCTATTCTTGCACGAATCTTCATGCATCGGGCCTCTAGTTAAACAATAAATCCAGATTCGTCCCTCCTCCGGTCCCTAGCCCCCAACCTTCTACTTCTTCTCTCTATGAATTTGACAACTTTAAGTACCTCATATAAGTGGAACCACACAGTATTTGCCTTTTTGTAACTGGCTCATTTCACTCAGCATAAGGTCCCCAAAGTTCATCCACATTGTAACATGTATCAAGACGTTCCCCTTCCTTTTTAAGGCAGAATAATACTCTTGTTTACTCATAAGGTCCCATTTGGAGCCTTAAAGGCCTTCTAAGTTCATGGAGGTGCTGGGGTTGTGCTGGAAACCAGCCCAAGACAGAGCCTGCCTGGGAAATCTCACGGTGTGAACTTTGTAGCCTTCTACCTTCATCACTCCCCCCTACTTCTGTACCTCCTGTGTCCCCAAGGGAACCAGGTCCTCTTGGAGTCACCAGGGAAGGGTGTGGTGAGCCAAGAAGTGTCCTGTACTTCCTCTGAGCCTGATCAGAAGCCAAACCTGTATAATTTCTCTGTATAATAGGTTCCCTCTTTTCTGGGGTGGTGGTGGGGTTTGTTACAGTATAGAAATAGCAATTTTAGGTGAAAAGGGAAACCGTAAAGAAAAAACTATCTATTGCTACATTTAAAAAAAAAATAGAGCTTGAGCATGTTTTCTTTTTCTATAATTCACGTCCGCTGCTTGGGAAAGGCAAGCCACTAAGGAGGAATGGGCATTCTGTTGCAAATTCTAGTCCTCAAGTGGGTTTTAAAAAATATGAATAATTTTGCCTCCTCCTCCTCCCATGAAGCGAAAATAGTTTATTTCTATAGCTCTCACCTTAGGCGTGAACTTTAAATTAAACACTTAGAGTGTTAGCAATTAATGTAAGAGAAATTCACCCAGCGACAGGAACGAGCGGGCTTTACACCCGGGCGGAATTGAATGCAGGTAAAAGGGGTTCAACAATGTTTTCTCGTGTCCTGGGCGCCCAGGAGGTTTTCCTTGAACTGGTTCATGTAGTCAAAAGCCTTACATTCTTGTCTGAAGGACAGTTGAGATAATTTTAATTATAATGGAGATTTTATGCCGTGAACATCTTTAAAAGAATGGACGGAGAGAGTTAGCGCGGTGAAGGATACACAGCAGGCCAGCGCTGGCGCCCGCATTAGCGTGCACCCCCTTGTCTGCCAGTGCAGTCTACCCTCACCAAGACTCGAGATAACTGGGGAAGGTGAAGCGAGGCTGGGAGAGAGGCCAGGGAGGTTAAGCATGTTAACATTTCCATTATGTCTAAAAGTGGAAAATGGAACCAATAAAGCAGGTTGCGTTCCCCCCTCCCCACTGTAATGTATGCCAGAATGTCACAAGGACTCATTGTCTGCAATGAATACAAAAATATGGGCGATTCAGGCTGAATAATGAAAATGTCAGTGATTCCACAAAAGCATCCCACTTGCATTAAGTTCATCTGGGAGGGGTTTATCCTTACATTTTTCCCCAACAAGGCTGCTTCTTGAATAGTATAATCTTTAATGTTTAAGTGAATCTAGAATTCCTTCCCCCCCCCCCCCCCCTCTTACTTCTTCCTCGGTTTCTAAAATGCAAGAAATGCTGAATAAAATAAAGTGAAATCACTGAATTTGTCCCCTCCCCCCCCCCCCCATGCCTCTTCTCTCTGGTCAAATACTGTTGTGTTTTTGATGCAAACATCCTAATAATTTTCACAGGAAGTGACTGCGGGGATCTCGGCAGTGTGTGTGATCAATGGTACTGTCAGGCTTCTTTGCCTTCAAAGAACTTGTTCAGAAGCCCTGGCATTGGGCCAGTGTGAGGCCAGACAAGAGTCCCTACTCAGTACTGAGCCTGAGACCTACTGGGCCACCAGGGCAGGCGGTTCAGGAGCCGGACAATACAGTGGGAGGGGGGGGTCTTTTCTGTCTCTCTGGGTCTCCTGCTCTTAGAGAAAGAGCCTTCAGGATGGAGCACTTCAGGACTCCGAAGTGATTTTGAACTTGAACTGAGCTTCTCAGAGAGAATGAGCCTGCTGCAAAGATGGCTCTCTATGATTATAGGGGTGGGGTTAGGAGACAGAGAGTGAAAGGAGAGGGCATTGGAGTATTTGGGTATCTTGGTCATGTTACATTCTGCCCCTCATTAGGAAAAACCCCCACGAAAACCTTCTTCTCCTCTGGTTGACTCAACCCTGGCCCTCAGAGACCAAAGCTAGGACAAATCGGGTGGCCTCTGTCACACCACGCTGACCATCTTTGATTTTGGCTACACCTGCCCTGCTCAGTTCAGCACTTGCTGGGCCTGCTGCCATGCCTCACTTTTCTCCTAAGCAGAGGGACCTTTATCTTAACTGAGCGCTGCTGTGGGTTTTCATACTGTGGACAGAACATTGATAGATGCGGCAGCCTCCAGTCCTGCAAATGGACAACTAGGAGGCCCGTTCTGCAAAGGAGTCATGCCCAGGGCACACCCCAGTGTCTGGGTGGACCAGATGATTAGCCCATCTTTTACTGGCTTTCCCCCCTCCTTGTCTCATTTCCCTCACTCCTGCTTTCTGGGATCCCCTCCCAAATAAACTACTTGCACCTCAGTATTGATCTCTGGAGCTGCTAGGGAGAACTCAAAGTAAGAAAGTTGAGGGAGGTGAGCTTCTATGCTCAAAGGGCCAGCGCTTCCCTGCTTGGCCAACCATGTTTTAAATTTGCATTTCTCTGATTATTAGTGACGGCGAGCATCTTTTACTATGTCTTTTGGTCATTTGTATGTCCTCTTTGGAGAAGTGTCTATTCAGATCCTTTATCTAGAAATCAGTTGCATTTTTATATACCAATAATGAACTCCCAGAAAGGAAAACTAAAAACAAAACAAAACAAAACAAAACACCCCCACCCCAATCCCATTCACAATTGCTTTAATAAGAATAAAATCCATAGGAATAAATTTAACCAAATATGTAAAAGACCTGTACTCGAAAAATTATGAGACACTGAAGAAAGAAATTGAAGAAGATACAAGTAAGTAGAAGCATCTACCGTGTTCATGGATAGAAAAAATTAACATCATTAAAATGTCCATACTACCCAAAGCAATCTATAGATTTAATGCAATTCATATCAGGTTTTATATGGAACCACAAAAGACCCCAAAGAGCAATAGTGATCTTGAGAAAGAAGAACAAAGTTGGAGGAATCATGCTACCTGATATCAAACTATACTAAAAGATCATAGTAATCAAAACAGCATGGCATTGGCACAAAAACAGATATATATCAATGGCACAGAATAGAGAGCCCAGAAACAAACCCATCCCTTTACAGTCAGTTAATATTTGACAAAGGAGGCAAAAACATACAATGGGCTAAAAATAGTTTGGTCAATAAATAGTGCTGAAAATTGGACAGATATGTGCAAAAAAAAATGAAACTAGACCACCTTCTTATACCTCATACAAGAATAAACTCAAAATGGATTACAGATTTGAATGTTAGACTCGAAGCCATAAAAATCCTAGAAGATAACATAGGCAGTAAAATCTTGGACATTTCTTGTGGCAATATTTTTTACTGATATATCTCCTTGGGCAAGGGAAACAAAAGAAAACATAAACAAATGGGACTATATAAAACTAAATAGTTTCACACACTAAAGGAAACCGTCAACACATAAAAGACAACTAAATGGGAGAACATATTCGCTAATGATAAATCTGATAAGGGGTTAGTATCCAAAATTGATAACTTATAAAACTCAACACCCAAAAGACAAACAATCCAATTAAAAAATGGGGAGATGTTTGTTTAGATGCTAGCTCTGGAACTTAGCAAGAGAATTCAGAAATTGAGATTTTTGCACAGAATCTTGATTTTTAAAATAGGTCCCAGTTAAAGAGATTTAGGGAGATTTGGTGGTTTCTCCAACGTTTCCAGTATTGGGTCTTCAACCCCAAGTCTTCTGAATTGAAATCTAATGTCCCTGTCACTATACCAGGGAAACTCCAATAAACAAACAAGGAGCACACCCTGGGGAACAGAAAATTCCCCCTGTGGCCCCATTTTGTGGAATTTTCTTGAGAGTCATGTTGAGAATCCCAGACACGCTGGAATAAAAAATCCGAATGGATGAGGTATTATCTTCTCATTGGGATTTACCGAGCCATGAGTCATATAAATGTCACACTCAGAAATAGACTCAAATTCATGTAGTTAATAGAATGCTGGTTACCGGGGCCAAGGGGAAGAGAAATGTGGAGTTAGTGTTTAATGGGAACAGAGCATAAGCTTTGCAAGGTAGAAAGAATTAGTGGGAATGAATGATGGCGATGGTGGCACAACAATACCACTGAACTGTGCACTGAAAAATGATAAAATGGTACATTTTATGTTATGTGTATTTTACCACAATTAAAAATTGTAAAATAACAATATCAAAAAGAAATAGACTACGAAGAGACAAACAAACAAACAAACAAAAAACCACAGGCATTTCGTAATTTTCACACCAATTATGCAATATCTGAAATGTCTCCCAATGCAAAACAATCATTGTGTCTTTGCTGCTAAAAGCAGATGAACCCCCTTCTAGAGACAGCACCTGAGGATTTTTTTCACATCGCCCCCACTAGTGACTGAAGTTTCTTTAGAGCTTTTATGTTCACAAGTAACATTTTGTGTTTGGAACTGAGGGGTACACAGAGATGTGACCTGCAAAGCCACAGACTTCACCAATGCAAGTCTGAGAATTCCACATCGACCTGGTTAAAAAACCCTTCAGGAAGGGGGTGGAACAAAGCATTCTACTTACCTTTTCAGTGGGAAGGTTGTTCCAGTGGATGTGGGTCAAGGCTACTGTGAGCAGATATATCAGACTTCCCCAAGACCCGAGGCCCATGGTGAGCTGGGTGGAAGCATTGAGGGCCCCGTCTGAAATCTGCACTCTTATTATCAAGGAAACCACGTGTGTCCCTGGTTGTCCTTAAGAATCCGTGCTCAAGGTCGAATGGATGCTCTGTGATTGTGAAGGCTCTTTCAAGCCCACCCTTCCCACGTGACCAGGAGAAGCCATGGGCTCTCGCATGCTCAAGGTGAGGCGGGTGTATGTAACTGGCAGCGGCTGCTCTTCACTGGGAAATAGTCACATCTTTGGGGCCAACACACATTTCTTTACATAATAATAGGGGAGTCCCAAGCCTGGATAAATCTTTTATTTTCTTTGATGTATCATTTTAAATGAGAGGATCCTTTTATAGTTGTTCAAATAGTGAGGGCTAAGTGGCCAGAGTCAAACATTTAAATTCTGTCTCTAAGCCAAACAAACTAAAATAATAAAGGTCCCCTTATAGCATTGCGGGGAGGGGAGGGCTCTTGCAATGTTTGGGGGTGGGATTGATCTGCTTAGGGTGGGACAGGCCTTTCTACCTTGGAGCAAGCACACGGAGGCTTCTGTGCTGTAGGATGGCACTCCCCCAAATTCAATCACTTCTGCACCACTTACTAATGTCTGCTGCATTCACAAATCACCTGCATTTACCTTGTGTTTTTCATTAATAAACGTTAAATCAATTTTTTAATTTGCTTTGTTGTAGCTAGTGGTTTTCAAACTTAAGTGTGCATCAGAATCACCGGAAGGTCTTGTTAAAACACTGAGGGCTTCCCCCCACTCCCAGGGTTCGGCAGGTGAGAGGAGGGGCTGATCATTTGCATTCCTACCAATTTCCTAGGCGATGTGGATGCTGCTGGTGTCAGGGCGTTGTTGCCTTCTCAATACACATTAAATAAGGATGGAACTACCAAGAATAGTTCTTCTGGGCACCGGCTAAAATTATGCTATTTTAATTGTGTCCCTGAGTGTCCCTCGTGTGGTAGCAAGAACATATGTGAATTTAGAGGACTTGCAAATGAAAACCCAGTCCTGGGCCTGGGCTGGTGTGGCTCAGTTGGTTAGAGCATCGTCTAGTACACTGAAGGGTTGTGGGTTTGATCTGGGTTGCGGGGTGTGCAGCAGGCAAACTGATCCCTATTTCTCTCTCCCCACCTCGCCTTTCCTCTTTCTCTGAAATCAATAGACACACATCCTGTGTGAGGATTAAAAGAAAAATTAACCTCTCCCTGGAAGATGCACTAATTTCCCTAAGCCTCAGTTTCCTTATTTGTACAATGGGAAAGCTCTCAGACCTATCACCTTTAAATCCAAAGCAGAAGCATGGGTTGTGGCTGTAATGGGCCTCATAATGAAGTGGAAACTATTATTTTTTAAAAAATCAACCCCAAACCAAACAAGTGAAATGATGTGTTAGCATAGGATGGCACAATGTCTGTTGGCTTCAGAAGGGCCAAACTTTGTGGAGAATCGCAAACATACAGTATATTTGGAGAAGAGATTTCATGGGGAAAATGGAAGGAAACAATGTCAGTGAGCTGGCTAGGATTGAGGAGCAAGAAGAAAAGAGGATGAGTTAGTTGATCGAGTCCAGAAAAAAAAAAAGAGTTTTAGATTTGACTTAATTCAGGCAGGAAGTCAGCTCTAGAACAGGATGGTGACCAATTGTGATATGTGGGACCGGGTTTAAGCAGAGATTGGAGGTCAGGAAATGAAGCAGGGGTGGGGTTGGGGGAGGCAGATTGGAGGCAGAGGAGGGCTTTCCTGGGTATTTCCTCTGGGAAAAGAAGGAAGGAGGAAAGATTTAAGGCACCTCTCAGACAGAGCAACCATTTGAACTTGGAGATGGTTACAGACCAGCATTTCAAGGTTGGGGAGCTGGCTGGGGTGGGGGAGACTTTGATGGTAAAGAGGAAACTGTGGAACATGATGCTCTGGGGGCAGAGTGCCTCTGGGAAGATGCTAATGCTCAATTTCAGAGGCTAAAGAGACGCGCTGATGCAGAATTGCCATATACAACCTCTCCCCACCTGCCTTCCATGAGACACTAATCCACACGATGGTAATGGGGTGTTTTGAATGTTCAAAAGCAGTGGGGGTATTGGTGATCTGTTCATAAAAATGCTGTGTATAGTGACGCTCATCACAGTGAACCTAGATGCACAGCAGCACATTAAAGGCTATGAGAAGGTCTGCAGAACAAATAATGATTATAGGGTAGTGTCCATTCAAATATCCACAAATACCTCGAAGGACTAATGCTCCCGGGTACAGTGTAGGATCAAGCAGAGATAAGAAATAAATTTTCCATCTTGTAGCTCAAGTTCATAGAAGGCAACCACACAGACTTTCTACTTCACAAACCAAAGATTCAGAGGTCAAAGGAGAATTAACTGGCCATCTCTGCAACCCCCCAAATTAGGTCAGGGCTTCCCCAGCTTCGAAGTTCAATGAGAAATGCAGCCAAAGAAGTGCCCCTCCTAAGTGTTTGTTTTAACAACACAGAGCCACAGGCAGAAATGAGGTGATAAGTCTCAAACCGTGGCTTCTTGGTCTGGTGTGAAGTTTACGGAGCAACTACTCTGTTAGGCCCCAGTCCCTGAGTGAACAAGGGTGTGTAAAATATCGCCTTAGGTTGGGAATACACAGAAGCAGATCCTGAGATAAGGAGTCAAACACAATAGCTTAGTTAGGAGGTGCTGCTAAGCAATGAGTGAGGGCGTGGGAAGGTGAGGCAGGGAGGCAAGGCAGGCAGTGCAGGACGCCCGACTGAGCGGCTTTGTGTGACCCTCCTGTGGACAGTATAGAACAACCATGTTAGTGTCATTCCACCGGAGGGGACACGGGAGCTGGGCACCTAACCACCAAATCGCCACTGTTCTGGGTTGAGGACTGATTGTGGGCCTGGGGAGAGCGCTCCCAAGGCCAGAGCAGACAGTCCTGGGAACAGAGAGCTGCAGGCGTTTACAAAGAGCAGCCGTGTAGTGTAGACGTGAGCGCCCAGGGCGAGACCAGGACTGCTACAGAGAGGGGATAATGCGTGTAGGGAAGATGGGGTCCTCCAGGAGCTAACGGGGTCTCTACAGGGGCTGAGACCAGAACCAGCACAGAGGCCTAGACTCTGCCACAGGTTTCCAGCTGACTGCATCTCACCGGAGATCCTCCTGGACTCTGACCTCCTGTTCTCATACTGAGGCATTTTAGCCGAGGTCAGTGTTTGTATAAGTTACTTCCCCCTGAGTTCACTGGAGCAAAACACTGCCCTGGTAGGCAAACACTGCCCATCCCCTGGTCTGGCACGGACTGCGCGCGCAGTGTGTCTGGCTCTTTGCCTCCGGGGCCTGTGGAGTGCCCTGGCGAAGGTTGTGGGTCTGGCTTGGACTGTGGCGTCCCCCCATAAAGTGCTGCCGTGCCAGGGGAGACATGCTCACCTCAGAGCAGCAGCACACACCTGCGGATGGATCTGCCGTGTCATTTGAGACACCTGTTCTTCGAGATGACAAAATTACTTTCAGGAATCCTTCCATAATAATCAGAACTAGTCATTATCTTCTTGACTTTTTATCTTTGACTCGAAAATGAACATTTAAAGCATAAGAATACGTTTTAACGTTAAGGGTGTTATTCAAATTAGTACAATTTTTCGGATTTGTACTCCAGTGTGCACTTTCCAAACCAAAATAAATCGCCTCACTGTCTGTCTTCTGTTTCTTTGTCTTGAGTTTTAAACACAAATGAAATCTCCACAGGTCACATAGAACGACATAACTGATGGAATGGGTCAATGCTCTAACCACTGAGCCATGCTGGCCAGGGCTCATTTGAATATTTTTTTTACTCAACATTGTGTTTTCATCCATATTATTGTGTTGTGGCTATAGTATTTATTACTACTGCTTGTATAGTATTCTTTTGCATGACTATAACTCACTTTACTTATTCTATAGTTTGTAGACATTGGATTGTTTCAGTTTTTGGCTAATATGAGCATTATATTAAATTGCATTTCTTTGATTACTAATAAGAATGGGTATCTTTCATATATCTATTGACTTTTTGGATTTCCCTTTGCAAAGTGTATATTCAAGAACTTTTTTTGTCCATTTTTTTTCCTGTGGAATTTTTGGTCTTTCTTACTAATTTATAGGCATTCTCTATGAAATTTGAACTCTCTGTCAATTTTATGTGTTTCAAATATTTTCTCCCACTCTATGACTCACCTTTTCATTCTTGTAATGAATAGAATTATTTTTTTAATGTAGTAAAAAGTCAAAAATTTATGATTAGTAGATTTTTGTGTCTTGCTTAAGAACTCTTTATCTGAGGGTTAAGGAGATAGTTTTTTATGATACCTTCTAAAAGCTTTACTATTGTTGTTGTTATTATTATTATTATTTGTATTTCATTTTGCTTTTCACATTTAACTCACCTGGAATTGAATTTTGTATATGGTGTGAGGTAGGGATCCATTTAATATTTTTCTTGTGAATGCTCAATTGTCCCAGTCACATGCATTAAAAAAAATAATTCTTTATTGTTGAAGGTATTACATATATCCCCCATTTTCCCCTATTGACTCCCTCCAGCCCGCCCCCCTCACAGCCCCATTGTCTGTGTCCATGGGCCATGCATATATGCATATAAGGTCCTTGGCTGATTATCTCCCACCCACCCACCCTCCTCTGCCTTCCCTCCCAGATTCCACACTCTGTTCCATGCTTCCACCAGCCACATACATTTTAAAGACTGTTCTTTCTCCCATTGCCTTTCAATTTTATCTTGTCAAAAATCAAGCACCCATATATGTCTAAAGAAGACTCTATCCCAGTCCATTAATTGTTTTATCCATCCTCAAACTCCACTGTGCTGCTTTAATTAATTTAGTATTATTTTAAGTCTTGATCTTGGGTAGAGCAAATTCACTCTTTCTTCTTCAGGATAATCTTTAGTATTGTCGGTGTTTTTCATTTCCATATGCATTTTATAATCTACTTGTTGGGATTTCAACTGGGACTGCAGTGAATCTATACATCACAATTTAGGGTAGCATCTGTATTTTTATGAGTATTTCAATCAGTTAATATGATGTTGCTCTCCATTTTTTTAGGTGTTCCTTAATTTCTCTCAAGAAAATTTTAGTTTCTGCCTTGTGGTCTTGAAATTGTTTGCTAGATTTATTCCTAGGTACTTCATATATATATATTTGATGTAGATGTAAATTATATATTTTTATTTTTTATATTGATATCTCAAGTTTATTTTTTATTTTTTATATTTTTTTACTTTCAATATTATTTTGTATTGGTTTCAGGTGGACAGTTTAGTGGCTAGACAATTATATACTTTAGATAGTATTCCTCTGGGTATTTCCAGTACCCCACTGGCATCATACACACTTATTGCAATATTGTCCTCTTAATGTAAGGAATTGCATAGATTGATTTTCTAACATTAAATCAATTTTGCATTCTTGAGAGAAATTAAATTTAGTAATTAAATATCTTCCTATTTTATATCACCAGATTCAAATTGCTATTTTTTTTTGTTTAGATTTTTGTATCAACATTCACACATGATATACATCTGTAACTTTCCTTTCTTCTATTATGTTAGTTTCTTAAGACAGTGGAAGAATATATACTCTTTCATTTTCTGGAAGAGATTATAAAAGATTGAAGTTATTTCTCACTTAAATGTTTGTGGCATTCACAAATGTGCAACCCTCACCTCATTACATAATAAAGATCATCCCCAAAATCACATTAACATTTACACAACTACATAATTACAATTTTACAAAATTATAATTATGACATACTTATAAAAATTTACAATTATAAAATTACAATTAGATAAAAATCATGTAAGTTACAGTTTTACAAAAATTACATAATAAATTATAAAATTGCATTATAAAACCTTTGTCAATGTAGACTTTGGAGTCCAGTCTGAATCATGGTTCTGTTGACTGGCTTGTCATGTGTGCTACTTGCTTGACTTCTCTGATCTTTCAGTGTTCTTACCCATCCTGAAGGTTTGCTCATTGTTTTTCTACCTCTTGAAGGTGTCAGGAAGGTTAAATGCAACAATCACACATAAAGTAGTTAGCCCTGAGCTGGATACACAATAGATGTCCAATAAATGATAATGATTTTTATCATCATGTGCTAATAATCCAATTATCCACTCAAGCATTTAATGAGCACCTATTATGGCCCAGGCACGGTGACGGCCATTGGGATACAATAGGATTTATAATCTAATGTGGATTTTAATGCATGTGGAACAAGGATTCGATGGGTGATCTGTCCCCTTTGAAATAACTAAGGACAACTTCTGAGACCCTCTTTGGTGATGAATGGCCAAGAGTAAATGGAAGCAGCCATCTCTGCTAGGGGGCAATCAGGGTCTAACATTAAGCTCTTTGGGAACCTATTAGGGGCAAGTCTATGTGAAGGCTGCTTCTTTTAAGAAATGAATGAAGATGTCTTGCTTTTCTTAATCCAGGTTCCCTGGCTGCATTTCTTTACACAAGCTAATGGCTGCACCCAAAGATCTGTTCTCCATTTCCTCTGTCTTTCACATCTCCTCTAGCTGCAGGGGGATTACCAGCAAACAGGTGCACAGAACCTGCTGAAGACCCTGGCAAACTGGAAACTGAACCCAGGTGGCCTGAGGTCTAACCCTCCCCCGTGGCACCAGAGTTTGTACACTCACTACGTCTCAGCTGGCCATGGACTCCTCCAGTACCTCTGGAAATCTTTGCCCCAAGGCCTCCCTTTCTTCCTTCCACGGGCTTGGGTTCTCTGGTACACGTTTCCCAGATGGTTTCATGGGAAATGCACTTATTTGACATAGGAATGAAAAGCAGTGGCCAGAGAACAAATCTTCCACTGGAAAGAATCTCCTGGTAAATTAAAAAAAAAAATGCAGGCTGTGATTCCGATAAATTTGTGTTTATGTGTTAGTGGTCCTCAAACTTCAGCAGGCCGAAGTGTTACCCAGAGGGTGCTTAAAACTACAGATACCTGGACCCCACCCCCAGAGATCCAGATTCAGTTGGTCTGAAGTTCTAACAAGATGATGCTCACCTCAGCAACTTTTAAACATTACTGAAGCCTGGACCCACCTGGGAAACTCTAATTCAGTTGGTCTGAGTTGAGACCTGTGGACCCTGAGAGCGAAGATACCTACTAAGAAGGGCTCCCAGTGTTTAATAGGGCTCAAATTGAAAAAAAAAAACAGAGCCTAGCAATGATTTTGACACGGGCTTGTCATGCAAACTGCACCTCAGGGAGAAGCCTGCACTGAACTACCTGCCCATGCACTGAACTGCCTGTCTGCACTGTGTTTCTCCTCTCTGAGTCAAGCCTTATAGAGGAGTTGCTGGAGTCCTATTTCAACCAATTGGACTGACTGTTTCCCTGGCCAATTGGAGCTGTGAAGCTATAGCCCCATCAATATCTTCACTGACCAATCAGAGTGGCTCCATTTTGGCCAATCAGGACAGTCAGTGCCTTCTGGACCAATCAGACTGAGAGGATTTGGAGTTCTCATTTGCATGAGGATGGACCAACTAGGTATCAGGGGCGGGGACTTCTGTCCATATAAGCCAGCTCTCCTCTTGTTCTGAGAGCACACTTTCGCCTTAGTTTCCAGGCTGGAACTGAAACTGAATATCAGAGGATTCACTGAGGTGAAGATGTCTGGCACAGGTGTCTTGCTGCAGTGGAGGACAGGTGGGTCAGACCAGAGCAGAGCTGTTTAGCTGGAGAGGGGCCTGGCCCCAGAGTCACCTTGCAGCCATGTTGTTCCACAGCTGTGCTGCTTCATAATTGGACTGTAACACTATTGAGCTGTTTGTTCCACAGCCATGCTGTTGTGCTGTATCACAATTTTGCTATTTGCATTGAATAAAGTTTCCTTCTCCAGGGCACCCCAAATTGGAGATTCCTGTTGGCATTGAGATTGACAGGCTATGACATTGATATCACTTTTTTTAAAAAGTTCCTTAGATGGCCCGCCAGTGTGGCTCAGTGGTTGAATGTTGACCAGGGAACCAGGAGGTCACAGTTCCATTCCCAGTCAGAGCATATGTCTGGGTTGTGGGCTCGATCACCAGTGTGAGGCATGCAGGAGGCAGCTGATCAATGGTTTTCTCTCATCATTGATGTTTTTCTCTCTCTCTCTCTCTTCTCTGAAATCAATAAAAATATATTTTTTAAAAAAGTTCCACAGATGATTATAAAGGGAAACCAGAGTTGAAGAACACAAATATTTTAGAGGTATTATAACCTATTTAAATACATAATTTTAAAAGGTAAAACAGTGTTCTTTCTGTAATATAAGAGAAATAAAAAAGTAACTTTTGGTAAGTTTATAAAGAAATAATTATATATATTTGTAAATATATAGGTAAATGAATCCGTGGGCACAATTCTGGAGAACATAATGAAGCGATCAGGTGTTTATCCTGTCAGAATGTGACGGTCACAGCCCTAAATCCAGACCAAACCTGCAGTGTGGTGTCGGTCACTCAGACGCTATCAGCCTTGGAAAAACTTCTGGTAAAGTTTCTGACACAACAAAGCACCTTGACTCACCCTGTGGCTGGATTCTTGCACAATTCACACAAATTAAGCCAGACAATAACACTTATGATCCTATGTCAGAAAGAGTTAGTCTCTAGCGTAGGGAATTATAAACAGGCTGCTCCCAGACATGCATGCATGTCAGGCGGAATTTTGGACATTTCTGAAAAAACAACCAACCAAACAAACCAAACCAAACCTCTCCTCTCCTCTCTTCTCCCTCTGCTTCCCCCAAACCCCAGGAGTCTCTCCACTATTGTTGAGAACTCACAAATGCCCCCACAAATTTCTCAGGGCATCCCCTTGAATATGGACACAAAATGAAGCAATGAAGAGAACTTATTGACATGTACTCAAATTCCAGTTCCACTTTCTACACTGGAGCATGACCTTGGGCGAATCTGTGAATCCTGGAGGGTAACAGACTCACACCCCCTTAAATATCCACTCCCTTGGCAGGAGTGGGGAGAGAAGGGCTGCAGCCTGCCAGCCATGCCCAGCCTCGCTTAAAGTTCAGGTTTAGTTCCCCTCCCAGAAAGTGCAAAGGGCTCCTTAAAGAAAAAGGTCAAGGAGCTTCCTTTACACCCATTGCACCTGGGCCTCCTCCCCCCCAAATAAATCTGAGAAACATTTAGCAATCTCTAGTTCCCTCTAGTGGCGAATATTTGTCATGCCAGGTACCAAGGTATTAATTTTTATTGTTTAAAAACCTACACAAGACTTGTGAAATAAAGCTGACACAAAAGGACAAGCACTGAATGATTACTTGAGTAGCCAGAGTCACAGAGGCAGAAAGAATGGTGGTTGACAGGGACCGAGGGGAGGGGGAAATCAGGAGTTATCCTGTAATTGGTATAGAATTTCAGATTGGAAAGAAGAAAAAGTTTTGGATATGGATAGGGATGATGGTTGTACAACAGTGTGAGTGTGCTCGGTGGCACTGAATTGTATACTTAAAAATAGCTAAGATGGTAAATGTTATGTACATTTTAATACAATGCACACACCTGCACACACCCCTACACAGGCAAACTTTAAGTTCATGTTTATAGAGTAAAAAGTTTATGCTGTTCTCTATATATGTGTGTTAACCTCTTAGATATAAAAACCTTAGGTAAGCTTTAAAATACAAAAGGGGTCTGTGTTCCTGCTGCATAGTATTTTGCAATGTGGATGTAACCTGACTTGTTTGACTTCCTCCCCTACTGATGCACATTTATTTTTAAATTTTATTTTTCAATCACAGTTTACATTCAATATTATTTTGTCATAGTTGCAGGGGTACAGCATAGTGGTTAGACAATCATATACTTTACATCGTGGTCCTCCAATATTACAGGTACCCACCTGGCATCTTATTATAATACTAGAGGCCCAGTGCACGAAATTCATGCGTGGGGAGGGGGAGGTGTCCCTCAGCCCAGCCTGCACCCTCTCCAATCTGGGACCCCTCGAGGGATGTCTGACTGCCCGTTTAGGCCCGATCCCAGTAGGATCGGGCCTAAACGGGCAGTTGGACATCCCTCTCACAATCCAGGACTGCTGGCTCCCAACTGCTCGCCTGCCTGCCTTCCTGATTGCCCCTAACTGCTTCTGTCTGCCAGCCTGATCACCCCATAACCACTCCCCTGCCAGCCTGATTGATGCCTAACTGCTCCCCTGCAGGCCTGGTTGCCCCCAACTTCCCTCCTCTGCTGGCTTGGTCACCCCTAACTGCCCTCCCCTGCAGGCTTGATCACCCCCAAATGCCTTCCCTTGCAGGTCTGGTCCCTCCCAACTGCCCTCCCCTGCTGGCCTGATCGCCCCCGACTGCCCTCCCTTGCAGGCCTGGTCCCTACCAACTGCCCTCCCCTGCTGGCCATCTTGTGGAGGCCATCTTGTGTCCACATGGGGGCAGGATATTTGACCACATGGGGGCAGCCATCTTGTGTGTTGGAGTGATGGTCAATCTGCATATTACTCTTTTATTAGATAGGATAGAGGCCTGGTGCATGGGTGGGGGCTGGCTGGTTTGCCCTGAAGGATGTCCCGGATCAGGGTGGAGGTTCCCTTGGGGTGTGGGGTGGCCTGGGTGAGGGGCCTGTGGTGGTTTGCAGGCCGGCCATGCCCCCCGGTGACCCAAGCAGAGGCCTTGGTATCTGGGGTTTATTTACCTTCTACAATTGAAACTTTGTAGCCTGGAGAGGAGCCAAGCCTTCTGCTTGCTCTGTGGCGGCAGCCATTTCTGTTGGGATTTATGTATCTTCTATAATTGAAACTTTGTAGTCTTAAGCGGAGGCTTGGGCCGGCCAGGGTGTGTGGAAAGCTTGGCTTCCTCCATCGCCGGGGAAACCCAAGCCTCCCTCCTGCTCTCTGTGGCCGTAGCCATCTTGGTTGGGTTTATTTGCATATTTGCTCCTGATTGGCTGGTGGGCGTGGCTTGTGGGTGTAGTGTAGTGGAGGTTAATTTGCATATCACTCTTTTATTAGATAGGATTACTGACTATATTTCCAATGCTGTGCTTCCCATCCCTGGAACTATCCTGTAACTAACAACTTTTACTTCTTAATCCCTTCATCTTTTTCACTCAGTTCCCAACCCCCTCCTGTATGGCAACCATCAATCTTATCTCTGAGTCTATGATTCTGTTTCAATTATTTTTGTTTCTTTGTTTATTTTGCTGTTTAGATTCCACATGTAAGTGAAATTATATGGTATTTGTTTTTCTCTGACTGACTTATTTCACTGAGCATAATACCCTCCAGTCCACCTATGGTGTCACAAATGGTAAGATTTCATTCTTTTTTATGGCAAAGTGTTATTTTATTGCATTGATATACCACCACTTTTTATCCATGCATCTATTGATGGGCACTTGGGTTACTTCCATATCTTGGCTATTGTCATAACACTGCATGAACATAGGGATGCATATATTCTTTCAAATCAGCATTTTGGGTTTCTTCAGATAAATACCCAGAAGTGGAATTGCTGGGTCATAAGGCACTTCTATTTTTAATTTTTGAGGAACCTCCATACTGTTTTCCATAGTAGCTGCACCAAACTGCATTCCCACCAACAGTAGACAAGGGTTCCCTTTTCTCCACATCCTTGGCAGCACTTGTTTTTTTCTTTTTTTTAAACTCTTTTAAAAAAATATATATATTTTATTGATTTTTTACAGAGAGGAAGAGAGAGGGATAGAGAGTTAGAAACATCGATGAGAGAGAAACATCGATCAGCTGCCTCTTGCACACCCCCTACTGGGGATGTGCCCGCAACCAAGGTACATGCCCTTGACCGGAATCGAACCTGGGACCCTTAAGTCCGAAGGCCGATGCTCTATCCACTGAGCCAAACCGGTTTCGGCAAGCAGCACTTGTTTGTTGACTTATTAATGATAGCCATTCTGACAGGTGTGAGGTGATATCCCATTGTGGTCTTAATTTGCATTTCTCTGATGAATAGTGACCATGAGCCTCTTTTCATATTTATATTGGCCATCTGTATGTCCTCTTTGGGGAAGTGTCTATTTGGGTCCTCTGCCCATTTTTTAAAATTTATTTATTTATTTATTTATTTATTTATTTATTTATTTATTTATATTTTATTGATTTTTTTACAGAGAGGAAAGGAGAGGGATAGAGAGTTTGAAATATCGATGAGAGAGAAACATCGATCAGCTGCCTCTTGCACACCCCCTACTGGGGATGTGCCCGCAACCAAGGTACATGCCCTTGACCGGAATCGAATCTGGGACCCTTGAGTCCGCAGGCTGACGCTCTATCCACTGAGCCAAACGGGTTAGGGCCTCTGCCCATTTTTAATTGGGTTGTTTGTTTTTTTGGTGTTGAGTAGCATGAGTTCTTCATAAATTTTTAATATTAACCCCTTAGCAGATGTAAAATTGGTGTATATGTTCTCCCATTTAGTAGGTTGTCTCCCATTAGTAGATTGTCCTTTGTTGTACAAAAACTTTTTAGTTTGATGTAGTCCCATTTGTTTATTTTTTTCTGTTGTTTCCCTTGCCCAAGGAAATAGATCAGGAAAACTATTGCTATGAAAGATGTCAGAAATTTTACTGCCTATGTTTTCTTCTAGTATTTTTATGATTTTGAGTCTTACATTTACATCTTTAATCCATTTTGAGTTTATTCTTGCATATGATATAAGAAAGTGGTCTAGTTTTATTTTTGCATGTATCTGTCCATTTTTCCCAGCACCATTTATTGAATAGACTATCTTTACCCCATGGTATGTTCTTACCTCCGTTGTCAAATATTAATTGACCATAGAGGCACAGGTTTATTTCTGGGCTCTCTATCCTGTTCCATTTATCTATGTGTCTGTTTTTATGCCAGTGCCACACTATTTAATTACTGTAGCCTTGTGTGTAGTTTGATACCTACTGAGGAAACTTGTATTGCTTTCATTTATCTCCTTTACAGGAATGCTTGGAAGTTTGTGTACATGTGAGCTTTTCTGTAGAATAGTTACTCAGATGTTTCCAACTTCTCATTTGAGTCAGAAACTCAAATCTAAACTGCAAAAGCTTGTAAGCATGAGAAGTGTTAGAAATCAGCCAGGGAATAGTGAGGCTAGGGGAAGAATTTATACACTCTGAGTGGGAGGGAAGGCTGGACAGGGAGCAGGGGTGAGAAGTAGGGATATTGTTTGGACCAAGAGCTGCATTCCCCACCCCAGAGTACTTGTCCTTTTTATTATTTTTAATTTAAAAAATGGATAATATTTTTTATCTGGTTCAAACTCAAAAACAACAAAAGGGTGTACAGTGACAAGTCTCCCCTCATCTATCTTCTAGTCACACAATACTTTGTGGATCCAATTTGCAGAGATGACTTATGCCTAAGCAAAAAAAAAAAAAAAAAAGTGTCTTCAAAGACCACCAACTATTGTACATTGCATATCTCTGTACCTCTTTTTATGAGATAACTAGAGGCCTGGTGCATGAAATTCATGCACAGGGTGTGTGTGTGTGTGTGTGTGTGTGTGTGTGTGTGTCCCTCAGCCCAGCCTGCACCCTCTCCAATCTGGGACCCCTCGAGGAATGTCCGACTGCCCGTTTAGGCCCGATCCTACCGGGATCGGGCCTAAACGGGCAGTCGGACATCCCTCTCACAATCCAGGACTGCTGGCTCCCAACTGCTCGCCTGCCTGCCTTCCTGATAGCCCCTAACCGCTTCTGCCTGCCAGCCTGATCACCCCCTAACCACTCCCCGGCCAGCCTGATTGGATGCCTAACTGCTCCCCTGCCAGCCTGATTGCCCCTAACTGCCCTCCCCTAGAGGCCTGGTCACCCCTAACTTCCCTCCACTGCAGGCCTGGTCACCCCTAACTGCCCTCCCCTGCAGGCCTGGTCCCTCCCAACTGCCCTTCCCTTCAGGCCTGGTCCCCCCCAACTGCCCTTCCCTGCAGGTCTGGTCACCCCCAACTGCCTTCCTCTGCCAGCCTGGTCACCCCTAACTGTCCTCCCCTGCAGACTTGATCACCCCTAACTGCCCTCCCCTGCAGGCTTGATCACCCCCAACTGTCCTCCCTTGCAGGCCTGGTCCCTCACAACTGCCCTGCCCTGCTGGCCTGATCGCCCCCAACTGCCCTCCCTTGCAGGCCTGGTCCCTCCCAACTGCCCTCCCCTGCTGGCCATTTTGTGGTGGCCATCTTGTATCCACATGGGGGCAGCCATCTATGACCACATGGGGGCAGCCATCTTGTGTGTTGGAGTGATGGTCAATCTGCATATTACTCTTTTATTAGATAGGATAGAGGCCTGGTGCATGGGTGGGGGCTGGCTGGTTTGCCCTGAAGGATGTCCCGGATCAGGGTGGAGGTTCCCTTGGGGCATGGGGCGGCCTGGGCGAGGGGCCTGTGGTGGTTTGCAGGCTGGCCATGCCCCCCAGTGACCCAAGCTGAGCCCTGGTATCTGGGATTTATTTATCTTCTATAATTGAAACTTTGTAGCCTTGAGCATAGGCCAGGGCCAGCCAGGGCAGGCGGGAAGCTTGGCTTCCTCCATCGCTGGGGGCAACCCAAGCCTCCTGCTTGCTCCAGCTCCATGACTGCCGCCATATTTGTTAGGTTAATTTGCATACTCGCTCCTGATTGACTGGTGGGCGTGGCTTGTGGGTGTAGTGGAGGTACGGTCAATTTGCATGTTTCTCTTTTGTTAGATAGGATGAGAGATTATACCTTTATGAAGAAACACAGTGTTTTCCATTCACTTTTTGTGGCTTTGCATTATGTTGGTTCACCATAACTTATTTAACCAGTTCCCTCTCTTTAAAAAAAAAAAAATTTTTTTTATTGATTTCAGACAATAAGGGAGAGGGAGAGAGCGAGAAACATCAAGGATGAGAGAGAGTCACTGATCAGCTGCCTTCTGCATTCCCCTACTGGGGATCGGGTCCGCAACCCAGGCGTGTACTCTTGACTGAAATTAAACCCAGAACCCTTCAGTCCGTGGGCTGACACTATCCACTGAGCCAAACCAGCTAGGGTTAATCAGTTCCCTCTTAATGGACACCTTAGTTTCAGTCTTTGCTATCACATTCATGCTACTGTGAACAGCCTTGTACAGTTGTCACTGTGCCCACATATAAAAACCCATGGAGGACTTGTTCCTAGCAGTGGGATTAACTGGCTGAAAGGGCCTGTGCATTTTAAGAACTGCAAGTTGCCCTCTGTCGAGGCTTTGCCAATTTGTACCCATCCTGGGTTTGTGACGGTGTCTGCTTCACCTTCACCAGAACCATGTTGTGCTATTTGCCATTTGGATAAGTGGAAAACAATATCTCAGTGTGTGTGCGCGTGTGTGTGCGTGTGTGATCATGAGACCTATATGTGCGTGGCTAACTATCTTTTTAGACACTGTGAGGGTCCTAGGGGTTTTCTCCCCTTTTAAAACGCTGCCCTTATGCCAGTGGAGGAGCAGTGTGCCTTCCTCAGCCTGCGACTCCCTCGCTGGGCTGCTGCGCCTTAGGGCATGATGTGCATTTTGGAAAACAAAGTGACTCTTCTCTTCACTCCTCCATCTGGCTCTTCTCCCTTTGGATGCGGTCCCAGTGTTGCCATCTTTTCATTCTCCCTCAATTTCTTCCTATCTCCGTTTTCTACCAAGCCATTCCACTCCAGGCCCCACAGCCAGGCCCGGGGACCATTCCTGAGGGATGTCAGCTCATGGGAACAAGTGTGGAGGAGGCCTGGGTCCTGTGCCCCTCCTCCCCTGGCTCCGGTGCGCTGACTTCCACTCTATGGCCACGCAATGCTCTGGTGTTCCGTGGGCATGGCCTACTCATCCACTAGGACGAGTGGTTCTCGTACAGCGAACAGGAGCCACAGTAGTTCCCCTTTATCCGAGTTTCGCTTTCCGGTTTTGGTTACTTGCAGTCAACCCTGGTCTGAAGATACTAAGTGGAAAATTCCAGATATTTTGAGACAGTGAGAAAGAGCACATTCACATAACTTTTTTACAGTACATTATTATTTTTGTCAATTTTATTATTAGTTATTGTGGTTAATCTCTTACAGTGCCTAAATTATAAATTAAAAAACTTTATCATAGGTATGCCTGTATAGGAAAAAACATAGTATATGTAGGGTTCGGTACTATCCACACTTTCAGGCATCCACTGGGGGTCATGGGAGCTCTCCCCTGCAGATAAGGGGGCTGCTGTGTATGTTCCTGTATGTGCCTCGCACTCTCATGCTGTCCTCCCCTCGTCAAGCCCTCCTCAAGCTCAGCTATGGGAATGGTCAGACCTGTGAACTCCCTGTCACCTTCTACTGTGTCACCTGGCTCTCTTCTCTCTTCCCCTCCCACAGGCATGGAGGGGTAGGATCCTTGCCTGAGTTATTTTTGTAATCTCAGGGCCCACCCAGCGCCTGATAGATAGTAAATGTGTATTCTGGCAGCTGGGGGCCACACCAATAATCATTTCCTAGCCTCTCATTTCTCTTGAAAATTGTTCTCTTGAAAATTGGGATGTTCATGTGCAGGGTGGTGACTATAGCTAATGGTACTGCATTGTACATGTTAAAGTTGCTGAGAGAGAGATTGGTTCTTAAGAATTCTCATCACAAGAAAAAAGTGGCAACTATGTGTGGTGGTAGATATTCGCTAGATTTGTGATGATCATTTCACAATATATACAAATATCAAATTATTATGTTGGTACACTTGAAACCAATATAGTATTATATGTCAATTACACCTCAATTAAAAAAGAAAATTGTGTCCGCAGATTTTTAAATGGTTAAGATGAAAATGGACATGTGTGCTCACTATACTTTCTTACTCTCTGCGTTGTTGATGCTCTGGCATTTGGGGCCTTTATCCTGAAGACACTGCTTCTCCCAGGGCTGGCTATTCCCAAAGACAGCAAATAGCACCCCCAGGAGCCTGTCTTTGATATACAAACCAAGCAGCCCAGAACCCCCACCCAATCATCCCTTATCAAACTCTCTCAGGCCAAGCCAATATCCCCCCTGCCCTAAATCACCCAGGACCAGGTACTGGGCAACAGGGGACCACCTCTGTAATCCAGAGCTTGCCAAAACTATTCCAGCTATGTGATCCTGAGGTTAATCAGGTACCGACCCTTCTCGCCCATTCCTTCCTGTGAGAACTCCACTAAAGGCTACATCCTCTCAGCCAAGCGCATGATGAACCCTGGTGCTTTCCCACATGACCCTGTGAGGCCTGCCTCCTGTTTTTAGGGAGTGTACGCATAAACTTCTGTCTTTTTAAAAAAATATTTTTTTTATTGATTTCAGAGAGGAAGGGGAGAGAGAGAGAGATATTGAAACATCAATGATGAGAGAGAATCATTGATCGGTTGCCTCCTGCACGCCTCCCCTTCCCTCCCCTTCCCTTCCCCCCCCCCCCGCCATACACGCACACACACACACACACACACACACACACACACACACTGGGGATCGAGCCCACAACCCAGGCATGTGCCCAACCGGGAATCAAACTGCAACCTCCTGGTTCATAGGTCAATGCTCAGTTACTGAGCCACACCAGCTGGGCTAAACTTCTTTCTTTATGACAATCATTTCCATGTCTGTGTGTCTTACCATACCTGATTCACATAAATGCCATGTCCACTTTTAGAACAACGTGGAAGCAGATTCCTGTTATAGGCCCAGGCCTAGCACTCCTGTCCTAACTGCTTCCTGGCGGCGCCTCTGTGTGGCAGGAGATTGACAGGAGAGTCTTGTTATTCCCAGTAGCTGTGCTCCATGAGGTCGCAGCCAACACTGAATTAGCAGTTAAATGACTGAGCCTTTGCCCCTGGGGAAAAGGGTTAGCTTCCTGCAGGCCTCTGGTCACAACATTTCAGCAACTGATGAAATGATACCTTCATCTCGTGTATTTCCGTTTAAAGATGCCTTATTTAACATACTCTGTTGAGTCATTAACATTGACCTCACAGCCAGTAGCACTGTAACGCAGGCCCCAAGGAAGCTCATCTAACACATAGCCCCAGACAGCGTGTAGCCATGTTAAATAGTGAAACCACCAAAAAAGTCCCCCCAACTTGAAAAAACATGGCACTAACTGGACCATGGGAAGGACAGTTTTCAGAGTGAGAGCTTAGACAGGAAGGCAGAACGGGCCTTGATCCACTTCAGTTACATGGGCACGCTGCACTTTGGGGTACTCACATTTTTGCTGTTCTACCTTTGTCTGGGAATAACAGGTGCCTTGTGTATTGATTTGGGGATTACGAATAAATCTTAGAAAGTAGCCTAATTTCCAAGTACGGAATCCACATATAATGAGGATCCACTGTATTTTGAGATAATTGCTATTTAAAACAATGTTCTTTTCTCATTCGTCTATTCACCATGGTCCCAGGTCTCACACGTGAATGCCCCCCGGGGCCACCAGGCAGGCCCGGTACGGGTCTGGTGGCAACTTAAATGACACACAGAGCATGGGCCTCTCCTGAAGGAGGCATGGCTCTCCTCCCCCTTCCAGATGCTTCTTGCTCTGGGACTGTAAGCCAGGTAGGGGCAGGGACCCCATCATATTTACTTGGGGAAACTGGATTACAGAGATTTCAGGTTTATTTGGAGGTGGACTTGGGGTGCTGATGAGGTTTATGGGGGGTCTTGTGCTCCCCATATAATTCCTTGGTGCTACCCCAGGACTTCATTTTGTCAGAGCTCCTGATTTTTCATGAAAAAGCTGAAAATACAGATTTTAAAAATATATTTTTATTGATTTCAGAGAGGAAGGGAGATGGAGAGAGAGATAGAAACATCAATGATGAGAGAGAATCATCGATAGGCTGCCTCCTGCACACCCCCCACTGAGGATCGAGCCCACAACCCAGGCATGTGCCCTGACTAGTAATTGAACCCGTGACCTCCTGGTTCATAGGTCGATGCTCAACCACTGAGCCATGCTGGCTAGGCTATAGATGAGAAAAAAAATGTTTTTACTGATTTCAGGGAGGAAGGGAGAGATAGGAATATCAATGATGAGAGAGAATCATGAATCAGCTATCTCCTGCATATCACCTACCAGGGATGGAGCCTGAAACCTGGGCATGTGCCCTAGCTGGGAATCGAACCGTGAGCTTCTCATTCACAGGTCAATACTCAACCACTGAGCCACACCACTTGGGCTACAGATTTTTATTTGAAATATCAGAATTTTAAAATATAGGCAATTAATTAAAAAACAACCCCTAAAACATTGTTCAAGCCAAATAGAACAGGAATCATCTGGAATGAGTCTGCTATATCCTTAGGTGTGGTTGTCACCTAAGATATAGGTCAGAGTCTGATGGAAGCTCAGGTAACCTACATGCCCATTGCCTATTGTTGATGCTTGTAGTCCACTGACCTGATCTGAAAATATTTCTGCTTTAAGAAAGGACCCATACGGGATGGGGAATGTGACTTTGTGTCTGTACTGAGGGCAGGTGTGAGCTGTAGTAGGTTAAAACGCCTGCCTCCAGTGGGATACATTAAATTAATAATACTTTTACACCTGGCACTATCTGTACACAGTCCATAGCTACTAAAGACTGGCTTTTACTACAAATGAGGAAAATCTGACTTCTATGGGGAGAGTGAAGATTTCTTACACTTTCAAGTATATCTAGGGTCCTTCCAATAAGTACATTTTTTTTTTCTTGTGCTTCTTGCGTACGAAAGCATTCTTGAGGTTATGGCCATGAAAACAAAAGCCTCTTTTCTTTTCCTAATAAAAGCAGGATAATGAAAGATAAGGATAAGGTTACACCATGGCCACTGGGGCTGTCAACAAGCCTTTTGAGATTTTCTTTTTCTGTTGAAAACAGTTAATGAATTGGAGTTTGCCACAAAGCTCATAGAAGTTGGCTTTTCAGATCTGGGAGCGGGAAATCAGAGACACTCTTTCCATGGGGAATGACGACGGGTTTCGTTTGGTCTTGTGGCTACACAGCTTCAGTGGGGTCCAGGCCCAATCTTGCTAATTACCACAGGTGGATCTTTGACCCAAGGAAGAAAATAAGGCCTTGGGGCACTTCTCTGTGACCCTCTGGGGACCCTTCAGAAGTGAGGAGCCGCCAATCTGAAAGCTGCTTGGTTTATAATGATTCTCGAACGGGCTTTTATGTGGACGAACAACATGACCTACGGCATCAGGGACACCAGAGAGGACACTTTTTATGCAGCTTGAGATGTGAGCAGAGAGCAAAAGAGATTTCAAACCATAAGCACCACTGCTTTTTCAAACACGATAAGGTGTCTTTTGAATTACAACAGTGCATATTTATGCATGAATGGCACTTAAATTTCACATTTTAAAACAATAACAATCTGGGTTTTGCACTTTCTGTGGACTAGGCATGGACCTAGATTTTTATATATGAAAGACCTCACTCATTTAACCTTCTCAGTGACCAGGAGAGGTAGGAGCGATTCTTGTCCTGGTTTTAGAGGGGAGGAGACTAAGGTCACCCAGCTAGCCAAGGTTCCCGTTGGGACTGGATCTCAAGTCTGTTGATCCCACAGCTTGTGCTCCTGGAGGCTCAGGAGACGACAGGGCCAACAGTGGAGAAATAGTGACTTGGATGCGCATGCGTTCATTTGCTCATCTGTTCTTCCAGGATGGGCAGCAGGAGGAGGCAGGTGGATGGAGCATTTGATGAAAAGTTCAAAGGTATTTTAGCCTGTTTAGTAACATGTTTCTCATCACCTTTTAGGATTTGCCTTAAATCATGGGGCTTGTTGCAAATTTATTACCAGTGTGAGAAAAACCCTGCTCATTAGTGGTGCCACATGCGGAGCTATTTTGGATCTATTACTTGATCAAAATGCCTGGGTAAGGGAGATTAATTTTCATTCCCCCTTATTTCTTGTTTCTGTAGAGGTCTTATGTTCCTATTTCAGCCAAATGCCTTCATCAACCCCTTCTTCTCACATCTCCTAGGACCTAGAGAAATATACTGTATATATTTTCCTTTTACTTGTGAATAGTTTTTTTTTTCTTCTGTCAACTGGATTCTTCCTATTACTTTTTCCATCAACACTGTGAAAGTTGGAAGGATTGTATAGAGAATGCCCATACACTCACCACCTGGATGCCACAATGGACATTTTGCTGTGTTTGCTTTATCACATATCTGTCCTGTGCATCCCTCTAGCCATCTGCCAATCATGTTTTCGTTAAATGAATTTCAAAGTAAGTTGCAGATATAATACACTTCCTCCCTAAACACAGCAGCATGTATATCATTGATTCGATTTTGATATTTATTTTTGATTTCTGTTAAGTAAAAATTTACCTATAGTGTAATGCACAATTTTTACATATACCATTTAGAAACTTTTCCCCATTTGCTTTTATCGATACTCAAATATCTTCCATTAAAAAATCAAACCAAAGCTGCCTTCAACCCCACAAAATCTCCTTCAGTCACTGTCCCATCTCTCCTCCTCATTTTAAACCAGACGTCCGAAGAGTGCTGTCCCCATTTCTTCCCTCTCCCCTCCTTGCGTCATCTGACTCCTTCCCCATCTCTCCCTCCATCTTAACTGACCTTGCACTAACCTCCAAGCACCACATTTAAAGGACATTTTCCAATGGTCACTTTCCTTAAACCCTCAGGGACTTTCAACATCGACCTCTCCTTTTCTCTCGGCACATTCACTTCTTTGACATCCAGGGGGCGGAACTCTTGGTTTTTCCCACCTGGCCCCTGGCTGTCTCCATTCTTTCTCTCATTTGAGGCCGCGTTCACCATCTTCTCCTCCAGAATTAAACAGAGTTGCTGAGGGAGCAGGTCTGAGCCTTCCTTTCTTCTCACTCCATACTTTCTCCTGAGATGATCTCACTCACTGCTGTGATGTCCATTTCCAGCTGCACACACATAACTCTCTAATTCAAGTTCTGATAGGCAACTCTACTCAAGCTCTGGATCCTCATGCCCAGCTCAGTATCTCCTCTGGGATGGCTCAGAAGTACCCACAATTTTCATATCCAAACCAAAGCTCAGAATCTTTTCTCCTTACACTGTCCTCCTCGGGGGCCCCCCAACACAAGGAGAGCCACCCAGGAGCCATCACTGACCCCTCCTCCATCAGATCTAATCAAATCCCAAATCCTATTGATTTTGCTTCAACAACGATCTCTTGCTGCCACCTTCTGATTCTCTCAACTGCCACGATAGGGGGAGATCACGACTAACAGTTCCCTTCCATCCCCTGATGCCCTCTCACCATCCATTCTCTACCTAGCATCATCTGACTCCTTCCCCATCTCTCCATCCATCTGGTCCTGGCCCCACCCTGCATCCCAGCTTTCCAGTGGTGCTCCCCTGCCCATCTCACCTCTTTAGCCCGCCTCATCCCCTGCTCCCCAGCACTGTCTGCCCTCCAACCTCACTGGCCATCCTTAGTTCCCCAGTCACACCCTGATCCTTCCAACCATCGAGCTCTACCCAGGCCCTTCTCTTCTCTGTCATCATTTGTCCCCTCTCTTTGCCTGTTTGGCACCCCCTACTCCATACACACACCTTGCTCACATAAACTGCTCCCTGACATTATACATCTTGTAATACCACATGCTTCTCTTGTCAGATACCTAGCTCAGTCACCTGTGATTAACATCCTCTTCCTCATGGAAGCTTCATGGCTGTATCTCATTTTTGTTTTGTTCTATTTCCAGCATCTAGTGAAATGTCTGACACATTAAATATACAACAACTATTTGTTGACTGAATACATGAAATTTTATTCTTCATCATTTAAAAAAATGGTATGCAATTAATGTTAGCCAACGCACCAAAATTGGATAATTAGTATAACAGTTGCTATTGCAGATTAAAGATAAATTTTTGATAAATCTTGAGGATCTAGTTCCTTGGACAGGAGGTAAAGGCTCACTTACCTTCTCTCATTCTCTCTCTCTCTCTCTCTCTCTCTCTCTCTCTCTCTCTTAAATTTGGACGTGGTGGCCATACACTCAGTGGCCCACAGAGCATGAGCCAGAGAACTGGCGCCTGGTACCAGCTCTGAGTAACTGTGACTTGGGAAAGGTCAAATGCCTCCACATCATGCTCTCTTTTTCTCATTTGCACAATAGAAAATCATATGCCCTGGAGTCTCCAGGACTTGTGAGGATGAGATAATATTTGTGCATCACAGAAACATGTTAAAATCATGTTAATCTACCGGGAAAGGGGCAATAATGTCGAGGACCAGGATTCCACCAAGTTCAGCTGTTCTGTCTTGCAAAGGGTAAGACACGACCCCTCGGACCATAGCGGGAGGGGCTGCTCTGTGGGTCCTTCCGCTTTGGAGACTTGAGGACTGGACTGAACCCAAGCATTACTATTGTTACTGCTGTGATTGGCATCTCAGTAGGACTGGCTCTCTACAAGCTGCAGGCATCCCTCCAGGCGTCTCGGCTGGCAGTTGCATTGACTGTGGTGCTCCACTCAACCTGCAGGAGGGGGTTTGGTCCCCGGTCCTGACCAGGGTGGCAGGGTGTTCAGCAGAAATGTGCCTCCATTTTAATGCACAGGGGGCTGGTAACCTAGGGCTGGGTCCAGCAAGCTGCTAACCCAGGTGCTTCTGGGAATTCTCCTTCTCTTCTCCTGGTTGTGGAAATCTAACCAGCTGCTTCATGGGGGAGGTTAATGCCATAAACAATGAATATGAATTGCAGATGTTTAAAGAGACACTTTACGTTTATTGTTGTTATTGTTTTGTGTGCAACTGTCTGCACACTTGGATGTCGCTTTATTAAAGCAAATAAAGCCATAATTAGGTATAGCCCAACTCAAACAGTGGCAGCGGCCTGGAGCGGGAAATCATAATTCAAGAACAAGAGGCGCTTTTGACAAATATTATGTTGCTTGCCCAGTAACTGGTTGTGTGCCAGAGCGTCGTGAGCAGCTCCCGAGAGCTCTTCCCTGCTTTCCTTGAAGCCTGGCCAGGGAGGAAAGGCAGGATGAAGGAGACAACGTGTGAGGAGCCAGGGCCACACCAGTGACCGCCTCAGAGAACAGGCACCTGAGCAAGCTGAGAGATGAGGCCGCAGGCTAGGGATGCTGTATTCCAGGGGGCTTTGGTCAGAATCTGGGAATTACACAGAAGCTGGGAGTTCAGAGGAAAACAAAAGAAGGCAGTTTATTGCACACAAATTGTGGTTTTGGAGGATTGAAAGGAAGAAGCCAGAGATCAGCATTTCGAGGGAAAACAATCGACAAAACACACACTCTGGACCTTGACCATGGTTCGAGGCCTTGACCAGAGACTCTCTAGTTGCGCTTCCCAATAGCACAATGTGAAGTCGGGTACATCGATATGCTAATGATGGCCTCTTTAAGTGAAATTAATGCCCGGATTGTGTGAGTAGAGCTGCCCTTCATTATTCCATGTGATATGAAGATGTGTCGGAGATTCTTCCCGGCCTCTCAGTGACACTCTTCATACAAAATTTATCTCTTTTATGTGTTTGAAGCTCTTTCAGATACATATCAAAGACCTTTCCATGCCTCTACCATGCATAATATATTCTGCAACAGCTTATAATAAATCATCTTCCTTCCCTGACTGGTTAGCCACGAGCAAACAGGGCTGTTGCTAGCACCAAAAGGATGCCAGACCCTCCTATTTAATACTTTGTCTCTTGTGTTACCACTCTGTTCTTCCATCTTCCCCAGGGAGCCCCACAAAATGGCAAGGAGCTGGCATCACCCCCATTACTGTTCTGATTTTAAAGTCATTGTCTATATTTATGATATAGAAAATGTAACATGCTGTTAGTTCACATTAAAAGGATCTTTTTCTCTGCTTTGTCTTGCCTCTTATTTTTGTAAATAGACATGGCCCAGATACTCACTATATTTCCAAAGGATTTAGGCTGGGAAAGGTGGACTGGTGATTGTATCTGAGCTGAGCACAGAAGGGCTTTGTTGCGTTTTGTTGAGTAGAGAAACAAAGTAAGGCAAAGGGAAAGCATGTCCACGATATAGGCCTCCGAGCCGGGAATGGCACCTCCCATTGGCTGCCAAAAGGTGAGGTGTCTGGGGCAAAGTCTCCATCACTGAGGTCACTGATGTGAAATCAAAGAGAGTGGGCTCTCCAGTAGGGCTCTGTGTGAGATGTGGGTCATGAAACAGAAGAGCAGGTATTTTTTAAAAAAAGAAACGGAATTATTCTTTTTATGGTATTGCTCCCAAAGGCCAATGTGGTTCAAGGGAATGTGCCTTGTGGTAGACATGACTGGGTGTCCTGACCCCCTATCTGTTTTCTTCTTCTTCCATGGGAACAGCACTCAAATTTATACCTAGACAAGTGATAGCACAGAATAATGGTGGCACTTCCCAGGCTCTCTTGCAGCTAGATGTAGCTATGGGAGTAAGTTTTGGCTTTCATAGGATGTAAAAGTAAAATGTCTTATGGCAGCATCTGAGAACTCTCCTAAATGGCAGTTGGTGTGTGATCTTGACTTATTGTACCTTTGCCTCTTTCTCCTTCTTTCTGGCTGAGATGAGGGACATACTGGAGTTGGAGAGCCACTTTGGCCCATGAAGTGAAGTTGAGAATGGAGGTCATACAATGAAACCATAAAATAGAAGGAGCACAAGTTCCTCAGGGCCTCATGGCATAGGTCTTTCCCAGTGGGTGAGAAATAAACTCCAATCTTGTTCACTGTTTCTTACAGTTAAGATAGAGGCCCAGTGTGTAGACTGGGAAGTTAGAGAAAGAGAGAACTTTCTTTCTTTTTCCCTTTCTCCAGGGCTGAGGGAGTGAGGAATGAAGTCTCCTTGGATCCCTTTCTCCCTCACATAGAGCAGTATGTGGATAGATGAGACTTATAATGTCCTACATACTATCACAATCACCAAAGTGACATCGTGAGTTATTATTCCCCAACATTATCCCTGTTAACCCCCAGAAAGTTTGAATAACCAGAGAATTCAACAGTCATCATGTTGGTGAGCTATTGTTGGTTATGGGTATCCTCGTGGCCCAGGTGATTCACCAGGGACCCTCACCAGGGCATTTAAGCAATGGCAATTGACAGAGCAGCTTATAGTCTCTGGGGGAGATCCTGCCCATCCAACCCAGCAAAGCTGTTACTTCAGAGGAATCCTACCTCACTTTCTCCAGGCTTGATTCATTCATTTGTTCACTTACTCATCAAATCTTTATTAAAGCCATGAGTTGTGCTGGGTGCTGGGGATATAATGATGAGCGAAACCAGAGCTAGTCCTTGCTCTCATAAAGCTGATTATCACATGAAGGTGTGAACAACGGGACCCCCAGGACAACACAAATTAAACAAATGACACATGTAAACAAATTCCCTGTGGGAAGTGCTCCCTGGGGCTGTAACAGAAGACCGTGGGTTAGAGTGAGGACTGGTAGGATGGTGGTGGCTGTGCAGGGCGCTGCAGAGTTCTTCCTTTAAGAGAACCTGCTGAGGGAGCATAGTTGACCGACAGCTTCAGCCACCACACCTTTGGGTCCGCTGTCACATTCACTTCAAGGCCACACTCCCCACAGGCTGCTCCCAGCCGAGGAGCGGGGCTGGGTCTGCTAGAACCTGCCCATTTCTGCCCAGTGTGGGACTCCTCCACTGAGCAACCTTTGCTCGGGGGCTCCCTGTCCCTGGCTAAGACTTTCTCAGAACCACACCGCAGTCAGAAGCTCTTTCTAACCCATCCTTCCTTCTCTCTCTCTGTCACAGGTGGCAGACTTACGTCATGATCCAAGTTGCTCCCTGGCCACTCCTGCTCCCTCTATCTCTATCCTTCAGGGGCAGGCTCCCCAATAAAACTTTTGCATGTCTGATCCTGTTTTGAGGTCAGCTTCTCGGTGGACTCAGTCTGACACAAGACTTACTTTAGGAAGGAGTGGTGAGGTGAGGGTTGTGAGGGAGAAGAAAGTTTTTGACAGAAAGACTATCTTGTGTGAAATTCCTGTGGGTTCAGAGTCCACGGGGGAATTAGAAGAACTGATGGAAGGCTAGTGTGGCTGGAGGGCAGAGAATGGATGGGGCAAGTGGTGGGGACTGAGGAAAAGAACAGGAGTC
Organism: Cnephaeus nilssonii; assembly: GCF_951640355.1. Classification (NCBI taxonomy): domain Eukaryota; kingdom Metazoa; phylum Chordata; class Mammalia; order Chiroptera; family Vespertilionidae; genus Cnephaeus; species Cnephaeus nilssonii. Next base: position 15,099,218 of record NC_137082.1, on the reverse strand, counting down.
AGAGGACATGGGGCCCCTAGGTGCTAATGTTTTTTTTTTTTTTTCGGTAATAACTTTATTTTTTCAGTTAACATAACCAGCCCACAATACAGCATATAGGTCATAAAGTACAAACCCACGGAAGGTAATATCTTCACTAAGTTACAAAACTTTGGCAAATCAATACAGTACTCTTTCATAGAATAAAGATGCAGTTATATATTACTTAAGTGATAATTTTAACTCTAAAAATGTCACTTAAGTACCAAATTAAAACACTGTGGTTTTTAATGGTGGTTTATAGCAAGCAGAGCACATTATTTTATACAAATTTATATCTTTTAATACTATACAATTTCTCCTTTGAAAGTGAGTTCCCTCTTGAAGTTTCCCACCAGAGCAATTGTGTCTATTTGGAGGTGGCTCTGCTTTGTCCTGGGGTTGATCCAAAGCCAGGTAGAGTTCCAATGCATGAAAAGCTTTAAAATTCAACCTGAAGGAGACTACATATGTTAACACCAATTTCTAAGCACCTTTCAAAAATTGTTAAATTCTCACATAACTATGGAATCTTCAAAACCAGAGTCATTTCAAACAACACTAATAATTTCAGATGCTCCCTGTTATTTAGAAACACCATGCCTCCTTGTTTTGATCAAGTCACATACCCTTTCTTCGGCTTATTAAAAAAAATCTACCTAAAATATAGTTTTTTAATGTATTTTTTAAAATAACAATAAATATAATGCCAGTTAGTAGAGATCTGGGGGACTGGGTGTTGTATACCAACTTCCATCATTTCCGTACAAATGCTGCTGCTGCCATTGGCGTCCTTATGCTTCCTCTTGCTGAAGCCGTCAATTCCTCAATCTCAGCATTTGATTTATGGATTACCCATTCCATTGCTTCTCGGCCTTTACTAGCATTTGAAGATATCGTGCTCGCCATCAGCCCTTCCAGGTAACTACTGAGGCTGACTCCTTTCACAGTGATGATGGCCTCTTGAGTCAAAACAGTTCTCTCTGGGTCCTGAGGATGTGGTTTATATATAAGTCTCTCATCTACTGAAACCATATTTGTAAATGAAATACTAGTGGGTTTAAGTTCCATTGTTTTCTCTACAGGATCAACTACAGAATGTTCTTGCACATATGTTTTGGTTCTTCCGCACCAATCAGAGATTTCACAATGGAAGGCAGTCCCCATTCTGTGCTGAGCAGTCTCTGGCTGTGCAACTTTCCAGAAGGATCTACATGCCTGTCCAATACATCAACTCCAACCACGGTTGGGTTTATAGGGTTTGGATATTTCTGCATTGCGGCTGTTGTAACAGTTTCCCATGGGCGGTCAAAGACGTGCTCCGAAGTCCAAATCTTCATGGTGCTGGTGGCCTGCGCGGTGTCCCGGCGGCGCAGAGAGGCAAAGAGGCCACACAGCCCCCCGCCCTGCCCCCTTGCCTCCTCGCCTCCTCACCCTAATTGTTTTTTATCCCAATAAGAATGAGGTGCCATTGGATCATCTTAAACAATGAGGTGCTGCAATCAGATATGTGGTTTGAAGCGTCACTCTGATCAGGCTGTAACCATGGTCCCAGAGAGAAGAGATGGAGTCTTGGATGGGAGTAGGGGTGAAGGTGGAGAAAGAAGGAAGCGGAAGGATGCAGAATTGATGCAGGTAGCAAAGACATCATTTCAGCAGTACTTCAGTGAGCATTGCTCATGTCTGGAGGTGTGGGAGAAGGCGTTCTTAATTAAACCATTTTAGAAGCTAGATATCTTTTCTGTGGACCAACATCTCCAAAAGCTATTAGCCCCTGAAAGATTTGCTGTCTCATGTAACTAGGATTTCATCGTTAACATGAGATCCTTCCAGGTGATGTTTAAACCCATCTGTTCTCATGGTCTGAATCTCAGAGGAGATAAGAAGTGGCTCCAGGTGTCTGAGCAGCAAAATGAAGGTGATTCAGTCACTCACTCTCTCTCTTTTTCCCAAAGCATTCCCAGTCCTTTAACAATATCTAATCATTTGTTTAACTCCTATCTGGAGGCATCAAAGGTAATGTGTATATTTACCAGATAAAAGCAGCTTAAAAGTGAGAACTTGACAGAAATTCAAGTCCATCTGTCAGGGCCTGTGGAATCAATAGTTCCCACATATCAGGATTTAGTGCTGAAAACTCTGCTTGAGTCCTGACAGGTCACTTATGTGCGCTGAATACAAACATCTCCCACCCTCAGGCCTTCATTATTGTCTCATTTAATCCTCACAACAACTGCTTTGAGTAAGGAACTATTATTAGCCCCATTTAATAGATGAGGAAACTAAGGCTTAGAAAAAGTAGGTAAAATTTCCTGTCATACAGCTAGAAAAACAACATAGGCATATTGAACCTAGATCCATTTGCTTCCAAAATCTTTATTGCCTCATTTTATTCTCTTAGAGGCTGGAGACTTCCAATTGGATAGTTTATAGAATTTCCAGAGAATGCATAATATACCTAACAAAAATGGACTTGACTTATCTTTATAGTAATATCAATTAGAGACCATCTATTCAAAAGGTGACATATTTACAAATCAGAAAACAAAAACACATCATTGGGACAATTACTGAATGGTTTCTTATGAATTAGAAAATGTATTTTGTTCAACACATTTTAATTTAAAATGGTATGAAAATAACATAGTTTGTTTTAACATTCTATTATTGCAAAATACTCAAGAATTTTAACAAAATGAGACTTCTTAATTTTTCTGTTCACACCTCTTCACCCTTGGTTTTGTCCAAAATGCCAGGCTGGCCTACCAGGTAATTTCCACCTCATATGGCTGTTGAAATGATTAAATGAGATAATGAATTAAAGTACTTAGCACAGAGCATGGCAGATGGTAAGCTCTCAATAGACATCAGTTATATGTTTGGAGACAAAACAACGATCCAAACTAAAGGAGAGGTGTGGTTTAGGGAGGAGGCCACACAGTTAGACAAGAAAGAAGTACATAGAGAAAAGAGAAAAGAATCCCAATGGAACCCGCCACCCCATTCCCCAAACACCTGCCCAGCCCAGGAGTAACCACTGTTACAATTGGAGTATATTTTAGAGATTTGGTGTATGTGTGATTTCTATGCCTTTGAATGCACAAATGGGCGTGGGATGCCTTCAGATTTATTGCACTCTTCTGTTTGATCATACATATCATTCTGCAGCTTCCTCCCCCCACCCCTTTCTTTTAACTTGACATGTCTTTTCTTTTTTAAATTAAAAAAAATGTATTTTATTGATTTTTACAGAGAGGAAGGGAGAGGAATAGAGAGTTAGAAACATCGATCAGCTGCCTCCTGCACACCCCCTACTGGGGATGTGCCTGCAACCAAGGTACATGCCCTTGACCGGAATCAAACCTGAGACCATTGAGTCCGAAGGCCGACGCTCTATCCACTGAGCCAAACTGTCAGGGCTAACTTGACATGTCTTGAAGAGCTTTCCACATGGGGATGTAGGCTTCACCTCTTCGTGTTGGCTGCTGCCTAGTGAAGCCTGGCACAGATATGTTGCATTCAGGCAGCTGTAGAGTAGAGATGACAAACCCTCCACCTACAGATGGCCTGCCTGGGTTTCATTTGTGACGTCACCACTTAGAGCATGCATGACCTTGGGCACATTGCTTAGTTTCCCGTGTCCCGGTTTTCTCATTTGTGTCCTGGTTCTTTTATCTGTAAAAAGTGTGAGCTTGTTGAAGTCATCTGCTTCCAATAAGTCAACAAGATGTGTTTATCATGCAGACGCCATCTACCATGCTTTCCCCAGGGCTTGACACGCAAAGGCACACAGTTTAAGTTCTACTGAAACCGACTTCTTCTTTTCTAAAATTTTCTTTTCACCAGGAAAAGAATTCTAAGTTGATATAGTTAAAACCTACGCTTTAAAAATTCCCAGGCTTAAGAAATTATATGGTTTCCTCAGAAACTTCCCTTTTACTAGTCTATAGGCAGGATATCAGTTGATTCCAATGATTCTTTATTTCACCTTGGCATGCTTTTTATCAGAAATCATATGGAAACTTTTTAATTTATGGGCTTTTATTGCAATCCTCAATTCACCCGGAGTAGTCTATTATTAAGTGTTCTAGAGGTTCTTATTGTCCCTTATCGGAGAATTGTATCTCGGCGCAATTCATCTGTAGTCATTCTTCACAGAGAAAATCTTTCATATTACCTTTCTTTCATCATACAACGACAACTCTCGAATACATCATTATTCCACAATAAGCTTATAAATTATTATCATTAGGCAATTTTTTATGTAATCTGATTTTATAAACTGTTTCTTTTTATTATTGTTAGGGGGAAACCAGTAAATGCGTCTGTCTGTTTTGATCCATCACGATAACAGTAATAGAGAAACTTAGTAAGGACGTCTTACTGAGCCACAAACATACTGGATTTGTAATGAGCTCAGACTGGGACATTCAGGCAAGCACCGGGACCCTCGCTAAAGAGTCACAGTTGCTGCCCGTAATGACATGCTAATTGTTAATGCTGACCTATCAAGATGTCTGAGGCTGGCCCTAACCGGTTTGACTCGGTGGATAGAGCGTTGGCCTGTGAACTGAAAGGTCCCAGGTTCGATTCTGGTCAAGGGCATGTACCTTGGTTGCAGGCATATCCCCAGTAAGAGGTGTGCAGGAGGCAGCTGATTGATGTTTCTCTCTCATTGATGTTTCTAACTCTCTCTCCCTTCCTTTCTGTAAAAAAAATCAATAAAATATATATTAAAAAAAAAGATGTTTGAGGCTGGATTTGTTTTTCTTCACAAAATTGAGTTTTAAAAAGGTAAAATAAAGTATGTTTGTTTTTTTTTTAATGAAGAAAAAGCCAAAGTAGATTTCTTAGGAATATATGCTCTGGTAAGTGAAATGGTAACCTTAAGAAGACTCTCCCTGCTACCCAGCATGCTCTAGGTCCCCTCCTCCATCACTCTGCTTACCTGTTCTTAGAGAATGCAGGCTTTTCTTTCGGGTCACATAGAGGTAAGAAGGAACATTTTTAATACATGGCTTTTAGATAAGCATTGTCCTATAGAACTTAATGTGATGATGGAAATGCTCTACCATCTGCCCCGCCCAATATGTCAGCCATTTATTTGCCACATTTGTGGCATTGAGCATGTCAAATATGGCTAATACACCCGAGGAACTAAATTTAAAATTTTATTTAATTACTAGAGGCCCAGTGCATGATTTAATCATGCACCTGGTGCACCAGCGGGCTGTCCGCCGGTGCCCCAGGCCTTCCGAAAGCCTCCGGCGCTGCGGAGGCTTTCGAAAGGCCTTGCGCCGGAGCAGACAGGCGGCCAGGTCCCCCGCTTTGGCCTTTGATCGCGGGGGACCTGTCCGGCTGGCTGTCCGCAGGCGCCCCAGGCCTTCCGAAAGCCTCCGGCAGCCATGGTACAGACGCTGAGCTCGCGGCGCCATAGGCGCCGCGAGCTCAGCGTCCTTCTGGCCCAATCAGCTACCCCGGCCACCCTGAGTCCCGCCCCCTGCGCCTCCTGCTGGCCCAATCGTGGGCGTAGCGGAGTGATGGTAATTTACATATTACCATTTTATTATGTAGGATAATTGATTAAAATTTAAACTTAAATAACATTGTGTGGCTAGTGTATTGAACAGTGCAGTTATAGAGTGTCCATAGTTTGTGGTATTTATATTCTGCATTACTGCTTGTTTCTAGTAGAATAGATAATTGAGAAATGACTAACTTTTTTCCAGTCTGATTAATTCTTTAGGTGAGTAGGACCTATAACATTCCTTAAGAAGGGAATAATATTAACAACATCCAGCATCCACATAGTTCTGGCTGTGTACTAGGCTTTGTTCTCACATTTTATCTGGCTTAGCTCATCTAATCCTCCCACTGCTTATGAAGGATGTATCACTTTTATCATCATTTTGCAGTTGAGGGAATGGGGGAAGCACAGGGAGGTTAAGTGACTTACCCAAGGCCACACAGCTAGCATCTGTCTGGCTCCAGAGTCCCTGCTCTTTACCAGTACACTGCACTATGTCCTGGGTCTGACTCTCAATTAGCTTGCTATGTACATACAATATCAAAGCCATTGGAATGGGTTAGAGTGGAATGTATCAGGAGGAGAATGCATATATTGGTGTGATATTGGATTGGGTAAATTCTGATGCCCATCCTATTTCTAAATTTCTATGATTCTAAGGATTAAAGAACTTTCATGGAATTTTAGGCTCCTTACAAGAAAGATCCACTTTTTAAAGGAACACAATTTAACATCCTATCTAATGCTCAGGAAGTTCAGAAGATCTGAGTCATTTTCCTATTTTCTTAACTAGAGGCCCGATGCACGAAAATTCGTGCAAGAGTAGGCCTCCCTTCCCCTGGCTGCTGGCACTGGCTTCCTTCTGGCATCCTGGTCCCGGGCTTCCCTCCTCCTACCACCTGCAGGCACCCGGGACTGTGGCTGGCTTCATCCAGGCCCCAGTTTCATCTAGAAGGATGTCCGGAATGACGTCTGGTCTAATTAGCATATTACCCTTTTATTAGTATAGATTGGTGTATATTACATTTCACTTATTGTTGAGCATATAGATGGCCAAGAGGCATATGGACTTTCAGGAAGATAGTTACTTTTTCCTTTGATACCAAATGAAGAAAACCTAGGGTACCACAGCTCATGGATTTACACACTGTCTAGAGCTTAGCCCAGGTTACCAAGACTTCTAATATCACATATCTTTTCCTTTCACCATATTATTTGCTTGAATTCACCATTTAGCACACCAAGTTACTAGAGGGCAATTACAATGTAAGTAAATTGGAGAAAAATTGTAAAGGCTTGTGGAATATATACCATTAGAAGGAAAAACTGAACACCAGAATTAGTCTATGATGAGTGACCTTTTGGTGGGGTCCCTTTCTGCAAAGCTGCAGCTAGACCGCTGGGGGCCATCCGAGTCACTGCAATTTCATGTTAGAATACAAATAATGCTAGCATAGTCAGGAAAACTCATACGTGTACACTTTAAACCTTAGTTAGCACGTACTCATTCTTGGCTACTAAGGCAGGCAGGCATTTAGAGATCTTCTAATTTAACCTCTCCCCGTTTTCTTTTTTTATTTGTTTATAGGAAAATATATTCTAAATAGTTTTATGTATGTATTTATGGTTAGTATTTCTCCATGGATGGTGCTTATAGTTTATATTTGCTTAAGTTGTCTTTTGTCATACATCCATTTAAAATTTGTGAGTTGAACAAATTATGACTTTTTTTACACTTTTCTTTTAAATAACTTTTTCAATCAACTTTATTGAGATATAATTAATGAATACAGTTATATATGTTTAAAGTGTACAACTTATAATTTGATAAGTGTGCCTTGTGAAATATTTAACACAATCAAGTTAATTAACAAATTCATTTCTTCACATAGTTAACCTTAAAAAAAAAATAACTTTTTAAAGAAATTCTTTTCTTTCCAAGGTTGTAGTCTCTTATATTGGGTTTACGGTTTTAAAGATCTTATGTCCTTCCAAAATTTATTTTTGTATACACTGTCACTAAGGGATCTAATAAGGGATCTAATAAGGGACCTGATTCTATTTTGTTTTCTTAACGTTTCTTATTAAGTAGTGCATCCTTCTCACCCCATCGACTTGTAATGCCCTCCGTCACATCCTATCTCTGTGTGGGTTGGCTTTTAATTCTGCTGCATTTAAAAATGTGTCCATTGCTGTATCACTTCCACATGGTTTTAATTACTAACATTTTACATTGAGTCTTGATATCTGGTCAGGCAACCTCCCTCCATGTTTTCCTTTTTTCAATTAGCCTTATATATTCCAGAATCTTTCCTCGTTTATCAGGGTTTCTCGGTCTTAGCACTGTTGACATTTGGAGCCGAATTATTCTTTTTGGTGGGGGCTGTCCTGTGCATGGTAGGGTGACTAGTGATATCCTCATCTCTTCTACCATAGTTCTATAGAAACTGAGATAAGTGTATCAACTTCCAAAAAGTTTGATTTGGGTGTTGACTGAAGTTCTGTTAAATTTATAAATTACATTTGCGAAGAATCACTATTGTTATAATAGTAAGTCTTCTCAAACATGGACGTGTTTCACCTCTCCATTTTCTCATCTCATTTCATGTCCTTTTGTAAAGTTTTATGATTTCCCTAACAAAGGTTGTGAACTTCTTTTATTAGATTTCTCCTGGGCACAAGGTAGTGTTTTCACTATTGTAAAAAAGTCTTTTCTTTTCAATTCTAATCTCTAATTGGTCATTGCTGGTGTAAAGGGACATTATTTATTTTTTGTGTGTGTTTATCATATATCTGAAAATCTTGGTGAAGGCTTTTATTAAATCTAGTAATCTTCCCATCTTCAAGAATTTTCTATGTAGAAGATAATCATATTGTCTACAAATAACCACAATGCTGACCCATAGTTTAACATGTGGACACCTTTAACTTCCTTTCTTCATCTTATTACATTGACTTGGTCCCCCAGGAAAAAGCTGAATTACAGAAATAGAGGGTTACTTTCATTTTACAGGCAAGGAATCCAAGCCTGGGCTTGTCTAAGGTCACTCAATGAATTAGAGCAGAGGCCAGGCTAGATTCTAAGGTTCACAAACTTCTCTTTCTTTTATTCTTTCTTGTTTTGTGTTTGGTTCACTTATTGAACATAAAAACAATTTTCTGTCAGAAATACCTTTAAGATCTTAAAAGAAGTTGCATGTGGAATATAATCTGTCAGCATTCTGATACCGACATGAAATCTCAGTTATTCTTTGATTATAGGAGCATGCCAGCTATTTAAAATGAATACATTTTAGTCTTTATGTTACTACTTTTTTGTCTTGTTAGAGAAAGGTTTTAAAATGATGCAGATCCTATAATAAAAATAGGTAAGTTTTATGGAGCACTTAAAATGAACCAGGCACTTTGCTAGGTACTTTTAAAGTATGTGTTCCTAATTCCTTTATAACAACGCTCAGAGGTGTATGTTAATATTCCCATTTTACAAATAAGAAAACTGAACCTGAGAACATTACGTAACTTGCTCAAGGCCTCTTGTTTCTACGTTTGCAGAGCCTGAACTCAAATCTAGATTGGGCACCAAGGTTTATGGTCTTCTTGCTATATTTTGTTTGCCATCAGGCATACATATGTGAAATTAACATTGAATGAATTCAAATTAAGTTTGGAGGTCCCAGGAATTAACTCTTTTCATTGCTTCAGATTAGATTAATAGAATGCATGAAAATAAAACAAATGAAGTCTCTTAGCATCTCTTCCACATCAATATGTACAAAACAGTAATCTATATATATAAAGGCCTAATATGCAAATTGTCCCCTCAGGAGTTTGACCAGGAGACCGGGAGTTCGATCACTGGCTATGATGTGTGCTGACCACTAGGGGGTGGAGTGGAACAAAGGAAGGCCCTGGCCAACAGCCTGCAGACAGGGAAGAAAGGCCCTGGCTGGCAGCCGGAAGGCCCTGATCAGCTCTGATCGCCAGCCAAGCCTAGGGACCCTACCCATGCATGAAATGCGTGCACCAGGCCTCTAGTAGATTCATAAATGCCTTCAATATGTTGAAAACATTATGCATATTATATCTTATCTGCATAACACATTTTGGAGGAAAGTCTCATTAGTACCATTAAAGGGGTTAGGAAACTGGGGTTCATAGAGATTTAGTAACAGCTAATAAGGAGCAAAGCCAAGTCATGACCTGCTGATTACATCACATTAGGTTGACCAAGCTGGATTGTCAGCCCAAAGCTTGCTTTGGTCACACTAGATTCCCAGTTGAAAAAAATGTGCTCTAGCAGCTGCATTTAAAGATATAATTTCCATCATTATGCAGTATGTAGAAGCCAAGAGGGGCTTCTATAAACATGAGTACATGTTCCCAGACAAAGAAAAAATGTCTATGACAAACAGCCATTATCTAGAACATCTGTTAGGCTGTTTCTCCTTGTTCTAAATAATCATGGTGTGTGCTAATTCAGGTGTTCCCACTGAAAACCCAGCACCGTCTGCTGTAATTTCTGTGATCTCTGTGGATGATGAATGGGGATATCTGTTGACCATTGAGTACACCACTTAATCAAGACTTTGGCTTTGTGTATCAAATTTTCTATATTTGTAACTATAATTATAGCTATAACCAACACTACTTAGCTTCCTTTATAATTTACATGGTTATTCCATTTAGTATCTTGGAAGCATTTAATCCTCAAAACACCTCTGCTCAGCAGTCATTAATATTGTTCTCATAACAATGTTTTTGAGATTCTCCACAAGTATTGAGGAAGAGAGACATCTGAGAGATACTGTTCTTCAAGAAGAGAGAGGTTTCACAATAAATTTAATATGGTGCTGTTTGGCTTAACTGGATCCAGAAAAGAGTATGATGGGATATATATCAAACTGTTAGACAGTGCTTATCTCTGGCAGAAAGAAAGTTTCAGAAAAGCTTCCTCATTTATTTTATTTATATTTCTTTATTTTTAAATTTAATTTGTATTGTTCACATGTAGTTTCTTTACACATTTTATTATTTTATTTTTATTTTTTAAATATATTTTATTGATTTTTTACAGAGAGGAAGGGAGAAGAATAGAGAGTTAGAAACATTGATGAGAGAGAAACATTGATCAGCTGCCTCCCTCACACCTCCTACTGGGGATGTGCCCGCAACCAAGGTACATGCCCTTGACTGGAATCGAACCTGGGACCTTTCAGTCCACAGGCCGATGCTCTATCCACTGAGCCAAACTGGTTAGGGCTTCTTTACACATTTTACACAAGTAAGAAGTTATACAAGTATGTTGTTTTAAAAAATCATATAACCCCATAAGCTGCTAATGAGATAGTACCCATTACCTCCCTCACCTCCACCATTATTAGGAGGCAAAGAATTAAAACTGTTTAGTTGTTTGGTATTTATTTCTACCCTTCAAACTAAATGTTTTGTGTTTTTTACTGCTATTTCTTATTGTTAACTTTGAGATTATGTATTGACTTCCTGCTGTGTGCACAAGTTCAGAATACTTGTGCACACACCTTCCATCCTACCACATCCCACCGTGGTAACATCGTAAGTAAATAACACTTGCAGCCAAACTATATTATGTGCTGTGTTTACTCTTCTTTGCATGCACAACTTTTTCCTCCAGCATTGGTAATAATCTCTTTAAAAATAATTTTATTGATTTCAGAGAGGAAGGGAGAAGGAGAGAGACAGAAACATCAATAAGAGAGAATCATTGATCGGCTGCCTCCTGCATGCCCCCTACTGGGGATCGAGCCTGCAACCTGGGCATGTGCCCTTGACTGGAATTGAACCCAGGACACTTCAGTCTGCAGGTTGACTCTCTATCCACCTAGCCAAACTGGCTAGGGTGGTAATAGTCTCTTTTAAAAGACATTTGCATCCAGCCGGTGTGACTCGGTGGTTGAGCATCGACCTATGAAACAGAAGGTCACAGTTCGATTCCCTGTCAGCTCGGTCCCCAGTGTGGGGCATGCAGGAGGCAGCTATTCAATAATTCTCTCTCATCATTGATGTTTCTATCTCTCTCTCCCTCTCTGAAATCAATAAAAAAATATTTTAAAAAAGTTTGCCAGAAGTCTGCTTCTTCTCAAGCTATTTAAACATTTCAGGAATCCATCAGTTTTATCACCCTGATGGACATCCCTCCTGGATTTCCCCATTCTCTTGCTGCAGGATGGCATGACCTCTTTCCAGGCCTGCTTACAGCCATCATCCATCATCCTAGGTGCTCCTTTAACTATCATCTGATTCTCTCTACTTTTCTTCTGGGATGAATCCCATGTTTTCTGGATCCTGTTTTATTCTTTTTAAAATTTTATTTACCTCTCCTCCCCCATTTTAACAGAACACCTCTCAAGTTGCTTCCTTCAAAAAGGGTTTATAAAGATACATTTTTTGAATGCTAGAAAGTTTGAAAAGGTCTTTCTTCTACCCTTACACTTGTTGATAGTTTGACTAGGTATAGAATTCCAGTTTGGAAACATTTTTTTTAAAGCTTTGATGTTGCTATTGAGACTCCAAAGACATTTTGATTTATAATTCTTTATATATAAAATTTTATTTTCTCTATGGAAATGTTTAAGGTCCTCTGTTTGTCACCAGTACTCTGAAACTGCCAAATAGTAGGCTTTGGGGTGGATTTTGATGGTTTTTTTGTGGGTGGGGCTCTCTCTTTGGGAGCCTGGTGCACACACGAAGGAGTCCAGCTACCCTGAAACTGTGTGGTGGAGAGAAGAGAACACACAGAAAAACGGAGAGTCCCCAGTGCTCCAGCCTCAGCTGTTTGCCCCTCCCCAGCCCAGGTGCCACTGTGAGCAGGATCTTTTGATGACAACAGCTCAGCCGTCAGGCTGCCCAGCTGACACTGAGTGGTGCAGAGAAGTGCTTTTATCGCTGAGCCCCACACCGACTACACATTCATTAGCGGGGGTGGGGGGTGGGGGGTGGGGGGGTAGGGAGTGGGGGGAAAGAAGGAAAGAAAAAGCAAAAAAGAAATTTCTACTATGGATTAATTTTCCTAGAAAATAATTTGACGCTCCTTTAAGCCAATGTTCTTCAGTTACTTTTTCATCAGGCGAGAGGGGTGGAGAAGATGGCGAAGGGCACCTGTCCATGGCAGCCTTGGCTGTTCTGCTGTCCCAGGTAACTTTGCTCTGCTCCCTAACCCACAGATTCCCACAAACAAGATAAAAGCCTCCCCTTAACCAGAACCCTCCACTCTAGATGGAAGTTCATTGACTTTGGTTACTTAAGCCCCAGGTCGCTTATTGAAAAGAATTCTCTTTGGTCACACTTGAGACAAACCTGGCAGATGCCAGTTTCTTCCTATGATTCCATTTCTAGTGACATCCAGGCACCCTCATGTACAGCAGCCAGCGGGCACAGCTGGCGTTACAGGCCTCACTCCAGTGAGCCCCTCTGTCCCGGTGGACTTTCCATGACAAGTCCCCCTGGGAGCACAATCTGGCAGGGGGTGGGGTGGGGGTGGGGGGCTTCAGAGCCCTCCTTAGTTGCCCAGAAGAGTGACTCTCAAATCTACGGGTGCTGACAGTGAAAGCCGCTCTTGGCTGCCTTTCCATGCCATTCAGCCGCCCATTGTTTCTCATCCCAACACTCCAGTCTCTTGATCTGTGCCCATTTCTGGCCATTCTGAGTGGGGTCACCAATTAAAGCAGGAAACAAAAAGTTGCCTGAGCTAATGGCTCCAGCTCTCTCTGCTTCCTGCTGCTATTTGTGTGCGCGCGTTTCCGCTTCTGATCCCTGGCTCCCACCATCTCTGTGTGTGTTCTCCTCTACATCTTCATTATCCCACACGAGCTTTGGTTTCCTCTCGCTTCCCCCCCCGCGCCCCTTTTACATGTCCGTTATTTCCAACCCTTTAGCCACACAAAACGAGGGGTGCCCCCTTTCCTGTCCCCTCGGGAGTCTCCGCCCTCAGCATCTCAGAGCAGCCCCGTCACCTGCGGGATCTCGGGCGATGGCACGCAGCCACTCATCGCCCACAATGGGAGCTCTCAGCGCTGGGCAGCAAGGCCTGGGCCAGGTGCCAACACGCCACAGAGAGGAGGCCCGGCCTCGCAGGGGGAGTGAGAGCCTGGCAATCAGACCCTCGCGAGCCGCCCGGACTTGCTGTGGGGTCTGGAGCAAGTCACTTGACCTCTGCTTAACTCTCTTCCTGGAGAGGAAGTGAGGCTGGCCTCCCCGAGGAGGCCCAGGCACCGCCAATGCGGGCAGGCCGCTCCTGATCCAGCCATGCAGCCGTGTACTCTCTCTCTCTCTCTCTCTCTCTCACACACACACACACACACAATACACGTGCACACTCACAGACATCCGCATAAACATGCACGTATTTTTACACACACCAACATACATGTACTCAAACATAAATATACATACAGACATATAAGCACATACAAACTCATAGGCCCAGACATGTGCACACTCAGACACATTAATATTCACGTACACAAACGCATGAAAATTATTTATTTTTAATTATTTACTTTTATTAAATTATAGTTGACATACAATTTAATATTAGTTTCAAGTGTACAACATTTATATACCTTACAATCTGATAACCACTGTAAGTCTAGTCACACAACCACAATTATACACAGGCAGACACGCCTTTATATACACAGACACACAGGCACATTCACACACATAAATCTATATACAAACACACACAGTTACATAGTCACATGCACATATATACAGACACTCACACTCATGCAAAGGCAGGTTCACCAAACAGTTAGTACACACACAGATGTGTGTATATAAATGGGATTTCCAGTGAAATATAAACAAAACAAAATTTCAACTTCTTTTCATAAAAAGAACACAAATAGCATCACAGCGGTTTCCCTGGGATTTCATCCATTCTTTTCTCTCATTTGTAATCAACAATCAATAACCCTGCATGTGCTCATCTCATCACGGGGCCAGCACAGCTGGGGATATGGCCAAGCAGCACATGTGGACCCAGACCTTGAAGGACTTCAGTTTATTCAATAAGCCAATGGCCAGGAGCAATAATGAGTTAACAGGCTCTGGTGGACGGTTTCTGGGGTGGTTCAGCTGTGGCACAAAAGATGGAATGATGCATGCTTCCAGGAGAAGAGGATCAAGAAAGGCTGCATGGAGGAGGGGGCCCTTGGCTTGGTTGGGTAGAGCAAGGTACCCGTCATTTAGCTGGACCTGGTTTAGGAGTCTCAGAAAACAGCTTTGACCCCAGAAATGCATGTGGAATGCATGGCAAAGAGTGCAGAAGCTTTTCAGTTTGATGTAGTCCTACTTACTTATTTGTGCTTCTGCTGCTTGCACTTTTGCTGTCATAGCCAGGAAGTTGATGGCCGAGACCAATGTCAAGGAGATTTTTCCGTATGCTTTCTTCTAGGAGTTTTATTGTTTCAGGTCTAAAATGTAAGTCTTTAATCTATTTCAAGTTTTTTGGTGAGTGGTGTAGTAGAGGGCTCCAATTTCATTCCTCTGCATGTTTTCCCAACACGATTTACTGAAGAGACTGATCTTTCCTTATTGAGTGTTCTTGACGCTTGTGTCAAATATTAGTTGACTGTATATGAGGGGGTTTATTTCTGGGCTTTTAATTCTGTTCCATTGGTCTATGTGTCTTACTTTTATGTCTGCACCTTACAGTTTTGGTTCCTGTAGCTTTCAGGGACACTTTGAATTTAGGAAGTGTGACGCCTCTGGCTTTGTTCTCAAGATTGTTTTAGCTATTTGCGTTCTTTTGTGGCTCCATACAAATTTTAGGACTTTTTTTCTATTTCTGTCAAGAATGCCATGGGAATTTTGCTAAGGGTTGCATTGTGTTCAGAGATGGCTTTGGGTAATATGGAAACTTTGACAATATGAATTCCATGAACATAGGCTATCTTTCCCTTTGTTTGTGCCTCTTTAATTTCTTTCATCAAAGTCTTGCCATTTAGAGTTTATAGATCTTTAATCTCTTTGGTTAGATTTATTCCTTAATGTCATTGCTTTTGATGCTATTTTGATGGGATGGTTTTTCTTATTTCTTTTTCAGATGTTTTGTTGTTAGTGTATTGGCATGTACCTTTTCTGAATGCTGATATTGTATCCTTGCAGTTTTTTTTTTTTTTAAGGAGAAAACATTACTCATGTCTTATTTTTGTTGTTGTTATTGTTAATCCTCCCCTGAGGACATTTTTCCATTGACCTCTAGAGAGAATGGGTGGGAGGGGGAGAGACCGAGAGAGAAAAACATCATCGATGTGAGAGAGACACATCGATTAGTTGCCTCCCGCATGTGCCCCGACCAGGGCCAGAGATAGAGCCTGCAACCAAGGTACGTGCCCTTGACCAGAATTAAACCCAGGACCCTTCAGTCTGAGGGCCAATGGTCTATCCACTGAGCCAAACTGGCTAGGGCACTCATGAGTTATTTATGTAGTTATAAAATAATGTCAGGAAGCTGGACATGCGTGTGGATATCACCCATAGTTAAGCCCGTCAGAATAAAGATTGAAAGGAATCAAGACCACTTACAGGGTAGTGTCCAATGCTAGAGCCATGACATGCCCAACAGATGGGCTATTGAGTGTACAGCCCTGTGGCACAACTAGCCCAGGATGTCACAGACCTCAGAGGTTACCTGGGCCTGCTAGCAGCCAGGGGGCAGGAGGCTTAGAGAATGAACTGCAGAGCCAAGCTCCCTGTCTTCAGATCCTTCTGTCACCCACTAAGTGACCCTGGGGACATTATTCACCCTTTCAGGGATGTAGCTTCCTCAAGTGTAAAAATGAGCATAATAATTTAGTAGGGATTAATTTAATTAATATGACAAGACCTTTAGGATGGGGCCTGTTACAGAGTAATATCCATGTAAATATCATCAATTACTATTGAAAAGTTTTTAAAAAATATTCTCCAGGGACTCAGTTATGTGCCTCCACTGAGATCAAGCCAGTGTTTGTGGTCTCTGATGGCAGAGAGTTCTCAGTGCCCTAACACGCTTCCTTCATTGCAGATCCTTGACAAGCAGAGTTACGGGAAGGTTTGAAGGAGCAGAGAGTGGGACAACTCAGGCTACGACGGAGAAACTGAGGTGCAGAGAGTCATGGGCTGGTCCCACCAGGCAGTGAGCAGCAGGGCCAGCCCCACCTCCTGACCGCCTCTGGCCAATGGTCTCTCCACTGGCACCACACACACTTCTCACAGAAGGAAGAGAAGATAGTATTGGCTTATGGAACAACAACATTAACATTTGTATCCAAAGACGAACTTATTCCACCTGGGAAATGGAAGAAATCCTCCCCCGGCTACCACAACCCTTTCTGTTCTATGGAGTCCTCAGTGAGAGGTGAGAAACCATACAGACAGGTTGGCCCCTGCAGGTGTCAGCTTTGGAGATGCCACTATGGGAAGCCCTCTGAGCCAAAATAGACAGGTTTGTGCCGTCCAACACACACGCCCTGTGACAGGGAGGACGCGCCCTGCCAGCTCCCAGAGCAGGAGTCTCTTGGATTGAGATGTGCTCATTACAGACAGGCAGCTGCCCTCTCCGCGGGTGGAAATACCCCCTTCTCTTCTTCAATATTGACCCACAAGGAAAAAAAACCCATCTTAATACTTTTCAGTGGATAATGAAGCGGTTTATTTAATATTATTTGGATAACAAGCCTCCACATGAACGGGATTCGAATGTCAGTTGTCTTTGGGGAGAAAAGATTTATTGGTTGGTAAATATTGAGAAAGAGACGCAGATAAAGCACAGCTTCAGCTGCGGCTTCTGCCCGGAGCAGGAGAACAGGCCTGTGTTGTATTTTGGGGCCCTGGGAAGGCAGAAAATGGTGAATGTCTTTCTTTGTTGGTGGGTGTAAAAGTGAAGCCCGCTACAAATAATTTCTTATTTCTGTTTGCATAGATTTTAAATTATGTAGCTTCCCTACCTTGTTAAGTGTTAAAGCGTTCTTGTTTAAGGAAAAGGCCCTTAAATAATGGAGCTTATGTATCTTGTTTTCAGACATCAATATCTGGCTCTGAGTGGCACAAAGGAATAAAGGAATGTGGATTCAGAGCTCCCGGGGGTGCTTGGCAATTCTAATGCAATGCCAGGCTGCAAATGGACACAAAACTCTGGCAACTTCTGTTGAAGAGAAGGCTGGGTGAGCACGTGGTGTTGGGAAATTGTACTTTCTTCTTCCAGATCTTCTGTTTCTGAGTGTTTTATCCTACTGTCTCTTCTTTAGGGAAGGTCTCTTCAGTAAAGAATCTCTTTCCTAGAATTGCTTCCGGCAACAAAAGCTGGATTCAGAAACACCCGCCTCTGGGAGGCAGGCTGACGCGGGCCTGATGCAGGGAAAGACTGCCACCTTGTGGTCATCTTGGCACTCGGCACCCAGCGCCGGTCAAGGCTTCAGAAAGCCGGGATTCCAGAAATGTTGCTGCAAGCTGGATTTTTGCAGGACAGATTGGATGCCTTTAAAAACCTCCAAAGTAGGTTTCAGAGATCTTCTGCATGTGCATTGTCATTCCCTCAGCCACACACACAGTGCAGGCACACAATATCAGCTGTGTGAGATGAGGCAAAAATGTGGGGATAACATAATCCCTACAATCGTGGGGGAAAATAAACACACATCACTAAATGCCTCCTATGTGCCTGGAAGAGAGCTGGTGAAGAATGCCCAGGCCGAGTGAGCAAAAGAGAAGTAAGTTTGTCAAAGGTCATCGAATGTCAGTGTTTATTGCGTGTATTGAGGTAGGGAGGGAGGGAGGTGAGAAATGGCCTGTTGTTCCTCACCTCCAGGACATCTGGCCAGATCCTCAGATGAGGCCAGGCCTGAGCAAGCAAGGTCCATAGACTTGTGATTTTTAAAATCCTTTTAAAATTAAAAAAAAAATCTGGTTGAAAAAATATTATAGATGTGTTCTAAAAAAGAAAAGAAAGAAAGAAAAAAGAAAATCAAACAACATAGAAATATACAGAGAAGAAAATAGCCCTAGCTTGTTTGGCACCGTGGATAGAGTGTTGGCTTGCGGACTGAAGGGTCCCAGGTTCGATTCCCATCAAGGGCACATGCCTGGGGTGCGGGCATGATCCTCAGTAGGGGGTGTGCAGGAGGCAGCTGATCAATGATCATTGATGTTTCTATCTCTCTCTCCCTCTTCCTTCCTCTCTGAAATAAATAAAAATATGTTAAACCCCCCACAAAGAATAAAATAAAAGGCCGGGAGTCCCCTATCCTAGTTCCCCACTGTTAACACTCAGGTTGCTGTCCTTGTGGATATCTTGCTGTGAATATATCCAAAAGGAAATGAAACATGCCTTTGTCCATAAGTGAGTTTGGCCTTCTATCCTACTCAGTAACCCACTTTTCCTCCATTCAACACTATGTCCTAGGCATTTTTCCAGATAAATAAAAATAGGTCTGCATCATTGTTTTTTATCAATTAATTAATTGCTAATAATATATACTTGATTTGATACCTGCTATGTGCTAAATGCTTTACATAAGTAATTTTTTTTCTTTTTTTAGTTTCAAAGGAAGTTGGAAGGGCTCAATTTTTAACCTGGGAGAGAAGAGGGTTGATAAGAGTGCTCTTGCCTGTCTCATGTCGTAGCTGCCTCATCCTGTATCTGAGATCAGTTGGGACCCTTTCCCCAGCTCTGGGCCTTTTCACTGAGGCCATGAGTGGGAAAGAATAGCCAGTCCTCCCTCTCTCTCTCTCTCTCTCTCTCTCTCTCTCTCTCTCTCTCTCTCTCTCTCTCCTGATTAAAGAAAGGGAAGCAGAGGCAAATGAAAGGGCAAAACCAATATAGGCTGTGGTCAGAGTCGGAGTTATGCTTCTACATAGTCCTTAAAGCTTCTGCCAGAAATGATCACACTCAATTCCATTTCAGCTCAGCGAAAACACCAATAGCATTGGCAGGGGTCAGGAACCACGCTGCTCACCAGAGACACTGATGTAAATAAAACCCAATTCTGGTTCTCAAGGAGGCTCGAGGCTAGTGAAGACTGGGGTGGGTGGGTGGTGGGGGGGATGCAGATGGGGTTTATGAGGCCACGTGCCTCCGTCAGATGACCTGGAAAGGGAAGAAGACAGCTTTTGGAGGCTGAGCTGAGCTCTGAGTGGCTATGGCTGCCTGGACCTTGCTCTTGCTCTTCAGCATCAGATTTCTCATCCTCAAAAAACTGTTTCAGTCTCACACATGGGTCTAGAGGATGATTAAATTTGGCATTTTACAGCTGCCAGGAGAATCCTGCCAAGACCTGAAATGTCCTGTTGGCTCCGTGGCTATTAAATAACCTGCCCAGCACAACCACAGACACCCACCATGCCGGGGCCATGCATCCGACTTGGGAAAGTGCGCACATAGGGAAGATCTGTTTGCTGCGCGGACCCCCTCCTGGCTGACCTGAGGAATGGTCGGCTTCGCGTCCAAGTCCCCTGCTGTCCCCTGGCTTGTCAGAGGCCGCCGTGGGAAGCTTGATATCTGAAGTCATTTCCTTGGAATGGAGGGACCCTGTCCCCGGGAACCACAAACTGTACTCATCCAACCGTCTGTCCGATGCAGCATACACACCAAGGCTGATTCTCCTTGGGAAGCTGTCCGCGCATCCTTGAGAAAGATGTCCGCCTTTGGGGAAGTTGTTTCCTTCCGGTTTAATACCTAACACAGGGCTTTCATGCTGGTTCGTAGAGAGCGCTCACGCCAGCCAGGAGTCCCGACCACACTGTGATTTTCACAAAGAGAATTTTATGTAAAGAACTGTTAGCTGGTGACTGAGAGGCAGAAGGAGAACCCTAAGGCACGGGGGTGAGGGCAACGAAAAGAAACAGTCCCTTCCCCTAAGGATGAGAGAACAACAACAACAACAACAACAACAACAACAAAAGGTTTGAAATTGTTAAAATGTAGGAGCTCAGAGGAGGGGCCCATGGAACTCTGGTATCTGACCGGGGCCACAGTGAAAACGAACCTGCCAGTGTTGGAAAAACTGCACAGTAGATTTAGTTGCTGCCGTGGGCAGGAGCCGCTATGACCTGGCGAAGAAGCACTCCTGAATGAACGGTACAGACAGGAAGAGGAAGTCCCCGGAGCGGAAGGAAGGGGCTCCTGTCCCTCCTCCAGCCTCACGTCTCCCTCTGTTACCCTCTAGATGCCAGTGGGGGTCAGGTGGGGTGTGAGAAAGGGCAGCTGGCTGAGCAGAAGTGTGGATGCAGGGGCCCAGGCCCAGCATCTCGAAGCTGGGGATGGGAGGTGGGATTGGAAGCTCAGAGATAATGGCTGAACAACTGGCACATTGTTTAATGGTAGGTTTCTTTTGACTACATGAAACTTTAATATTTCTGCATATAAGGACAACATCGATGAAGGCAAGCCACTGAGATAAAGAATATAATTTCAAGAACATGTAATGTAAAGTACTATTACAAATAAACAAAAAGTCAAACAGGAGTTATGAACACACAATTAACAGAGAAGAGAACTTAAATGATTATATGAAAAAAACACAAAAATAAATAAACTTTGGTAAGTTCTGTCCAGATAAAAACAGTGGAAAGATACAACTAAACAATGTTGGAGATAAGAAAAGAGAAAAAACTACATATATGAAGATAATTTTAAATTATATAAGAATACTACATGTGATTTTAAACTAAGAATTTGAAATTTTGATGAAATACATGATTTTTAAAAATATATATTTTTATTTATTTCAGAGAGGAATGGAGAGGGAGAGGGAGAGAGAGAGAGAGAGAGAGAGAGAGAGAGAGAAACATCAATGATGAGAGAGAATTATTGATTGGCTGCCTTCTGCATGCCTCCTACTGGGGATCGAGCCTGCAATCTGAGCATGTGCCCTTGACCAGAATCAAACCTGGGACCCTTCAGTCTGCAGGCCGATGCTCTGTCCACCGAGCCAAATGGATAGGGCAAAATATATGAGTTTTTTTACATAGTATACATGATTAAATTGATGAAAGAAGTGCTAGAGTAGTTGATATACTGGTAATAATTATCATGAAAGAAACAGAAAATAATCTAAATGATGTCAGGACAGATGATCTAATGGAAAAACTTTTACCAAATAATCAAGAAAATAATATTTTACAAAACTGTTGCCTGCAATGCACAGAAGGAGATGAAAAGTTTTATAAACATTTGATCAGAGTGGCATAATCCTGTAGTAAATATTATTTATAAATGTGCATAAAAATTTAAATGAAGTACTAGCAAATCAAATGTAGCACTGTGTTTAATGGGAGTTTTGAATGACTGAAAAATTGTACATGCCATGCAATAAAGGTCCAAACTTTGCCTTTCATTCACAATTTTATTAGCAATCTTTATGATTGCTCTCTCATTGGGGAATTCTCAAGTGTTCCAGGTTATTTATTTATTTATTTATTTATTTATTTATTTATTTCTGCGTTGTGGTTCATTTTTAACAACAACAAAAATAGGCCTCTATGAATCTCCTGAGGCAATTTAGCATCCTAAACTCTGGCACTGCCTCAGTCTCTGCTCCTTTCTGTCCTTCCTTCCCCATGTCCTTCCTTCCATCTCGGGAGTTTTCAGGTTCCTGGGATAATGACAGAATATGACTAATTCAGGGTCAGCAGCCTTTAGCGATAGGTGTGGGGACGGCTGCAATGGGACTTTGCAGTAGGGGAGAGAGGTTAGACTTAACTCAGTACAGCATGGCAAATGGGAATTTGTAGCCAAGGAATAGCGTGGGGGTCAGTGGTTAGAAAATTACTAAGAAGAAACATCAGGGAAAGGGGTGAGGAGGGGGTTCTAGCTAAACTGACCTAACAGGATTCTGTTTTTTCCTCATTAACTATGTAATATTTTTTACTTTAAATAATTTTTTTATTTTTTCAATTACAATATTATATTAATTTCAGGTATACACCCCAGGAATGAGACATCACGTAACTTACTGAGTGATCATCCGGGTACCTAACAGGATTCTTGCTGAAGACCAACCAGGGTGATCACACATCACCTGTGGGATGGTGGATAAGGAACCCGATCAGGAATTGAGGTGATCAGCTATCGAATGTGGGGGCTTCTGGTTACATGGACTTAGGAGGGTTCTTGCTAAAACTGGATTTTACAAGGAAGTGCACACCTGGGCCTTGGAGATGGCTCAGATGCCTGACTAAAGTTTGGCCAAGCAAGGAATCTTTATCACTATCTGTCTAATTGTTTCTTCTGAATCCATCTGAGATGCAATCACAGACCTATGACCCTTCATCTCTAGCTATACCTCTTATGACCAAGGACATCTGCCTATACAACCATAGGGTAGTTATTGATAACAGAAAATTTAGCATTTATTATTCTCTATTATTATCTAACATATTATCTAATATAGAGCCTATATTGAATTATCTCATTGTTCAAATAATGCCCTTTATAACTGTTTCTTTGTTTGCTCCAGGATCAAACCCAGAGTCACTCACTGCATTTAGCTGTACTATCTCCTCTACTACAGAACAGTCCTCAGCCTTTCCCTCATGACATTGACAATTTTATTTGTTTATTTATTTTTTATTGATTTCAGAGAGGAAGGGAGAGGGAGAGAGATATATACTAGTAAACATCTATGATGAGAGAGAATCATTGATTGGCTGCCTCCTGCATGCCCCCTAATGGGGATATAGCCCACAACCTGGGCATGTGCCCTGGACTGGAATGGAACCCAGGATCTTTCAGTCCGCAGGCTGACACTATATCCACTAAGCCAAACCAGCTAGGGCGACATTGACAATTTTGCTAAATCCAGGCCAGTTGCTTTCAGAATGTATCTCAATTTGGATTTGTCTGATTATTTCTTCATGAATAGATGCAGATTAATTTAGTAATAATAATAACAACAACAATAATAATCTATACTAATAAAAGGGTAATATGCTAATTAGACTGGGAGACTGGACATCTTCCTACCATCCGACTTCCTTCCGGACAAAGCCACGGTAGTGGCAGCCAAGGTAGAGGCAGTTAGGGGCCAAGAGGCTGGCAGGGGAGGGCAGTTGGGAGCTATCAAGCTGGCATGGGAGGGCAGTTCGGGGCCATGAGGCCGGCAGGGGAGCGGTTAGGCGGCAATCAAGCCAGTAGGCAGGCAAGTGGTTAGGAGCCAGCAGTCCCAGATTGTGAGAGGGATGTCCGACTGCCGGTTTAGGCCCCATCCCTGCAGATGGGGCCTAAACCGGCAGTTGGACATCCCACGAGGGGTCCCGGATTGGAGAGGGTGCAGGCTGGGCTGAGGGACCTCCCCCTTGCACAAATTTTGTGCACCAGGCCTCTAGTAATAATAATAATAATAATAATAATAATAATAATAATAAAGAGCTTCTAAAACTCCTTTAAACTGAGTGAAATCTGCTCTCAATTTTCTTCACCATCAGGGACTTTTTGTACAGGGGAATTGAGCCTGTATAGTACATCGAACCCCCAGAAGAGATTGAAGCTGGGTAAGGCTGGTAGCTGAGTTGATACTTTGACTAATCAAGGGGCTCCAGATATCTCTAAGTCTTTATTTCCAGTTCATCTCTGCAGCGTGCCTTCCCAACCCAGAGCTCTGCTCTGCTCCGAGGTGACTGAGGGGATCGTCGGCGAGGGATCACTGAGGTGAGGCCCAGGTGCCAGGGTGTGGGCCCAGTGCCTGGCAGATGCTCATCTCATTGGCTGCTGGGACAGAATCCAGCGAAGTGAAAAGGCATGTGGAGTCCCAGTAGGCAAAAATCAATTTCCTGAATTGGGGCTTGGCCAGGTGACTGCAATTTTACACCTCCCTGCATTCAAAGGCTGGGGAGGCATTTCCAAAGGCCCAGCCTTCATGCCCTGCCCAGGCGAGAGGCAATATTTCCACCTCCTAAGTCTTGAGGGCCCCGTAGAGCTCCATGGATGCTGCCGATATTAACCAGGCCCAAACTCACTGACTCTCCGGGGCCTCAGATTCCCACACTAGGTGGCATAGTTTAAATGCAGGCCTTGCTGAATGGAATTTTCCACACATGCATCTCCCCGATAAAGACCTTGCCTATATCCAAGCTTCCTTCTATCGCCATGAACACTCTTTGGGAAGTGGGAAGAGAAAGAAAAAACTGCAGGATTTACTCTCCGCTCCTTCTCTCTTCCTGGAGAGAAGGCGTGAGAAACTGGCTTTGCCATATGAGGCTGCTTAGATGGAAGAAATGCTTCCCACTAGCATGGGGCGGTAAGAAGAGTGTGGGCCCCAGAGCTGGGTCTGCTCACTGCTGTGAACCTGAACCTTTCAAACCTTGACCTTCTTAGCTGGAAAGTGGAGACGATCATACTCAGATGGCTGCCAAGATCATGGCTTTGGGCAACCATACATGGATGTTGTTAACAGACACTCTGAAATCTGTAAACCTGAGTTTATACATTTGCACCTTTATTTTTATGGAAAGCTGCACACAAATTAGCATTTCCTTCAATTACAGAGGCACCAACTCACCGTGGTATTAGCAGTGCCTGTGATTTTGTCATCAATAGAAATCTGTTTTCTGCAGGTATCTCAAAATATTGTTTATAACTCATCTTGACTTTAGAGTCACATTAATTATTAGATATGCAGATATTTAAGGGCCAATTAATAATTACAGATATTAATGCTTTATACATTTGTTTGAAAATATTTTGATAACTAGTTCAACATAATTGGTTTCCTTTGTTCTCCTATGTATTTTACTTAATATACTTGAAGGCATTCTGAGAAGAATTGGAGGGGATTTACCAAAGGTGCAATTTGCACAAAAATGTTTCAGAAATTCTGTTCTAGGTACTTGAGCTTTGAGCAGCAATTTTCCCTTCTGAACTGGCTTTGATGGTGGTCCTAGCTGAAGACACGAGGTGGGCTTTCTCACCCATGGTTTCTTCCCATCTGCCATGCTCTTGAAGTGGTGATTGGTCTATGAGAAGGCAAGAGCGTGGAGGGGATCCGAAGTATTCCCAGCGTCTTCAGATTGTCGGATAACAAACTGACATACTAGGGACAGCCACACATGGAATAGAATAGACATGCTTGATAGTTCAGTCATCATTTAATATTCTACCAGAAAAATTTAATACAAACTTCAAGCCGAAGGTCAAGTTGAGGGAGCATTAATTCCAGGTGAGAATGGGGTTTTCATTCTTCCTTGAACTTGCTTTGTTGTCTCATCTCTAATGTCTCCCTTCTTGTGATTGCTTAGAACAAAGTACTATAACATAACTGCAGAGTGTGTTTGTAGCAGTCTTCGCTATAAAAATGAAATCCATAGGTTGAGGGATAATCTCATCACTCCCAGGAACACCGGAATGATGAATCGTCCCAAGGACCTGGGGATGTGAGCAGAACTACTAAGCTGACCAAGACAGGAGTGTCCATTGGGCAGATGCTTGGCAAGATGGTCCTTTCTCTTCTACAACGAGGCTGAGAGTTGGAGTCACCTTCTTCCACGTGTCTTAGGTAGGATTAACTCTCCACCTAAATCCTGCCTGGAGACATGAACCAATCAGAGTGCAGTGAGCATGACTGGATCTGGGATTCACTCATTACCAGGCCAGGCTAACGAGCTCATCTGGACTTTTGCTGCAACTGTCAAGGAAGAAAAACTCTCTCCAATCCCAGAGCAGTGGACATCGATCTTGGCCCTCCAAGGGTAGAGCCCATCCAAAGACAGCTGGGATAAGAAATGGGTATGACCTCATTTAAGCTCCTGGATCCTGATGCACCTGAAGCTAAACTAGTGCTGGTATTTTCAGCTATGTGAACTAATAAACTTCTTTCTTTCTTTCTTTCTTTCTTTCTTTCTTTCTTTCTTTCTTTCTTTCTTTCTTTCTTTCTTTCTTTCTTTCTTTCTTCTTCCTTTCTCTCCTTCTCTCCTTCTCTCTCTCTCTCTCTCTCTCTCTCTCTCTCTCTCTCTCTCTCTCTCTCTTTCTCTCTCTCTCTTTCTCTCTCAATACTCACCCAAAGATTTTTTTCCCATTAATTTTTTTAGAAATGGTAGAAGGGAGGGAGAAAGAGTGGGGGAGAGAGAAACATCGCTGTGAGAGACTCATCTATTGGTTACCTCCCATTCATACCCTGACCGGGGCTGGGGATTAAGCCTGCAACCGAGGTACATACCCTTGACTGATAATCAACCTGAACAAAACCAGGCATGGCTAAGCCCCTTATTTCTTTGAGCTAATTTTGATTTTGGTTTCTGCTCCTTACAGGAATAAGAGTGCTGAGTAATTCCATTCCTTTTCTCTCCCTCAATGGGAAGAAGAGATAGGATGGGTTACAACTGAAAGTTAGGTGGACAGGTAGTGAAGGTGGAGATAAGCTGGGGGATTCTGCTGCCACTATCTAGAGAGAAGGGGGTAAACTGAGGAAGCCTCTGAAGACTGACTCCTTGACTCCCTATTGGAGGCAGAGCCTTGTCTAATCTGTGTATTCACCACATGAGCATCCATGTTTTAACACCAACATCTGTCCATTAGCTCTTCAACCTCTCTGCAATGATTCCTGTATTCCTGTTCCTCACACAGAGCCAAGATCCCAAGTAGCTTTCTAAACTGACAGAATTATGCACCTCCAGGAATAAGTACTGAGGCTTGAAAACCATCACACAGGAGATGAGTAAACCATCCAAACCTCAAACCAGAGCACACTAGATGGTAGCACCAGACATAAGCCCAAAGGAAAAGAGGAGAATGCTAAACCTGGGAATTTCAGTCAAAGAACAGTAGCAGCATCTTGCAGAAGCACTGCGTTGTGAAGTTCGGACAGGAAAAGGGGACTCAACAAGACAGGAGGGATGAGTTTGATGGAAAACAGGCAGATTTCAAGAAAAGGAAGGGGTCATATGTTGCACAGACACATTCTGCCACCATAGCCCCTGAGTCGATTCTCAGGGCCTATCCTGGGTTAGCTGGAAAAATAAGTGGTTTATTGCCAAAGTTTGTGCTTCCCCAACACAGACTTTGTGGCGAGGATTTTAATGCAGGCATTTTGCTTGGGGAGGCAAGCCCAGTGAGCAAAAGGAGGAGACGTTCAGGAAAGAGGGGGGTCAGCCAATGAGGGAGGGTTCATGAGTGAGTCTCCAATGCTGACCACTGAGGCTCAAGCCACCTGACAGAGTGGATCATGCCTCACGATTGGCCCACTGAGGGACAGGGAAGCTGCAGTATTTGCCATCTCTCTTGCCCTTCACTGGCTTATTGTTTCACTGGGACCAGTCTCTATGGTGTCCAGGCGGAGAATGCCCTCAGAAAGTGATGGGGAAGACAGGGGGTATGCACCTGTACAGGAGCAGCTCCAGGGTGGGGGCTGTGGGCGGGGAGCCACAGCTGTCTCATGCACTCTCCCACTTTGCTTGACTTCTTGAATGCTGCCCCCTAAGATGCCTACTCTGCCACACCCTCTTTTCCCCACCACCCATCTTCTCTAAGGCCATTTATCTTGAAGCATAAATCTCTCTCATTCCCATCAATACTTGTCCTCTGGTGTTCCATTCTAGCAGGATCCTGCTTGCCAAGGTGATACCATAATAAACCAGGGGTTCAAACTTCACCCCATATCTTCTCTAGAACCACCCTAACAAACACAATGGGTGAAGTGGAGATGACTGCAAGAGGGCTGGGAGGCTCAGGGTCCTGCCTGGTTGGCTCGTGCCACTGCTGGTTGATCTCGGAGGTGCCCGTCTGCATCTCAGAATCCTTATTGAAAACTAGGGAATTAGTCTGCACTGAATCCTTGTTTTCAAGAATAAAAATGGCAGCATAGATGGGTCAAAGAAGAAAATGAAGGCGAGGAAAGGCAAACAAAGTGTCTAAGTTTCCAGTAAAGCGACAGTAGGTGTGCTTTGAATGTTGCGCCTTCCAAAGTGGCACCGCCTCTCTTGTAGACACCTTGGGGCCCAGGCTTTTATGGGATTTGGCAACATCCGCTGGGCCACAAGCATATACAGGTGTGGTGCACTAACTGTAACATTCTCACTTAGTCCTAATGACCTTCCAAGTTGTAACTGTCGACTACAGATTAAGACGGTCCCTTCAGAGAGGTTGCCACTTGCTCCCGGTCCCCCTCCCAGAAGGTGGAGGAATGAGGCCTTCTGGGTTGTCTTTCTTTGTTATGACCTAGGTGATGGGTTGTCGTGTAGGTGGGTGATAAGGCTCCTTCCATTGATAAGGGGAGTCTATTTTCCTCCCCCTTGGATCTGGGCTGGCTTGTGACTTACTCTGACCAGCACAGTGAAACAGAAGTGATGCTGTGTGTGCGCGCCAGGCCTAACTCTTAAGAGATCCGGGAGTTTCTGTTTGATCCTCTTGGAACCAGCTGCCATGTTGTAAAAAAGCCGGGAATGTTCTGGTGAAGAGGCGCTGGAGGCTGAGACATTCCATGGAGCTGAGGCTCCAGACCTGTGGGAGGGGCTGTGTGGGTCTCCCAGCCCCTCCCAGCTGGACACATGAGTGGCCACAGATGACATGACTTGGAGCAGAAGAACCACCCAGCCAACCCTCAGCATGGTGAGAAGTAATGCATTGTTATTTAAATTTAATAATTTGCTTTAATTTAATAATAAGTTGTTTTAAGCCACTACATTTTGGAGTGGCTTGTTACATACACAGTGGTAGATAAATAAGAAGAGTTTGACTGTTGTTGTTGGTGTGTTGTTTTTTTTTCATTGAAAACTAATTTCTTGTGGCAAATAGTTACCCCTGAAGTTTTTCAAGATTAGGAAAAACTGCGTTATGTACTTTTTGAAGCAATGACAGACATCAGAATTGAAAACAGGGAAGCACCAACTTTAGATTCTTGCCTTCTGAGAAAATTATCATGAGCTTAACTCCCCATCGCCCATTCTAGCCAGATTTTGTTGGGGTTAGTGGTGGCAGCCTCAGCTCACAGCCAGGAGTTTTCAATGAGAACTCTTCTACGTTTGATGGCTTGGGATACAACCTACATTCTGTTTTGGGCAACACTTGTGTCTTCTGAGACTAGCTTGGTTTATCATATGAGATTCTGCTTCAGTGGCTGTCCTTTTGCTGATGCAACATGAAGAGAAATGATTGGCTGGAAGCACCATAGAACGTTCTAGATGTGGTTTTGCTTTGCTAATGGGCTATAGTTTAGGCCCTGGCAAAGGCAGGTAATCTTATAGATGCCTCATGGATACAAATTCTGCAGGAGCAAAGTGCTAGGAAATGTGGGCGTGGCGCACTGGTTTTCTCAGAATGTGGGTAGCTCACCTCTCTAGGTTCATTTTCTCTCTTTTAAAAAAAATATATTTTATTGATTTTGTACAGAGAGAAAGGGGAAGGGATAGAGAGTTATAAACATCAATGAGTGAGAAACATCGATCAGCTTCCTCCTGCACACCCCCTACTGGGGGATGTGCCCACAACCAAAGTACATGCCCTTGATCAGAATCGAACCTGGGACCCTTCAGTCCGCAGGCCGACATTCTATCCTCTGAGCCAAACCAGTTTGGGCCATTTTTTCTCTTTAAAAAAATATATATATTTTATTGATTTCAGAGAGGACAGGAGAGGAGAGAGATATATAAATATCAATGATGAGAGAGAATCATTGACCGGCTGATTCCTGCATGCCCCACACTGGGGACCAAGCCTGCAACCTGGGCATGTGCCCTGGCTGGGAATTGAACCGTGACCTATTGGTTCATAGGTTGATGCTCAATTACTGAGCCATGCCGGCTGGGCTCATTTTCTCTTTTGGGCCACACCTCTGTCTTTCTGTTTTATGCACAAATGCTGGGGCCATGTTTGAGTTCCCTAAATCAACTTTCCCGAGGGGCAGGAAGACAGAGCCAGGAATAGTTGGAAAAAGCATTCATCAGGCATCAAATTCTCTACATGTTGGCTTTTCCTATGATCATTTCCCAGCCCCTGAAAGCCTCTTGGGAACTCAGAAACACATACTCTCAGAAACACACACCTCTCATTCTCATTTCCTTTAGGAGCCGATAGGTGGTGGTAACGGGCAGGCAAAGAAGCAGGTGCTCAGGCAGGGTGTCTGGCAGGGTTATCCCCACAATAGAGCTAGCTATGTGAGTTAAGCCAAAGACTGCATCTACAGAAGCACGTTAAGTCCACATGCCTGAAAGGCAGACACTAGCTTCTCCAAACATTTCCCCAGGATGCTTCACCCCCTTCCCTAGAATATCTATCTGTCTTCTAGATGAACTACACATGCATGGTAGTCAGGCTGCACCTGAGCGCCCACTGCATGGTGTAACCTTCAGGGGTTGGTGGTCCTTGCCCTGGCAGGGACTGACTGTCTCCTTGGGGCATATGGTCCAAGTTTGGGGGACCAGTACTCAAAGAACCAAATGGTACAGACATAGACACAAGTGGTCCCATAAGCAGTGACTGCAAAGGTATTTGAGAAAAATTGGATGAGGCAAGGATTGGTGTGAGGTTGGGCTCCTTGGGCAAGGTTTGGAGTCTGGGAAGAATTTTGAAGAAGGAGCCTGATTTTGGTGGGAAGAGGTACTGTGAAGTGGGAGGTAAATAGGAGATCCAGCATGATGGGCTTTGATTGGATTCAGCAAGAGCATGAGAAATTTCCGGCCAAAGAAGCTAGTCGATGGGGATAGTAACGAGTTGATGGTGAGACACGCTACTGTGGTGTTTCCTGTATATTCCCTGGCGTCCTATCAGGAGAGGCAGCCGTTTCAGTGTTGACAATCTGAACACCACCAGGAAACCGGACTCAGAGGCACTGACAAGGTCTGGCTTGTCCCACATGTTCCACCCCACATTCCCACTCCTGAATAAATACTTTTCAGCCTGCCAAAACTTGGTAGACTACAGTCTTTATCAGTAAAGGTGATATGACAAAAAATCGTATCATGGGCCCAGCTGGCGTGGCTCAGTGGTTGAGTGTCGACCTATGAACCAGGAGGTCACAGTTCGATTCCCTGTCAGGGCACATGCCCAGGTTGTGGTCTCGATCCCCAGTGTAGGGCGTGCAGGAGGCAGCCGATCAATGATACTAGTAGTCTCTCATCATTGATGTTTCTATCTCTCCCTCCCTCTCCCTTCCTCTCTGAAATCAATAAAAACATCTTAAACAAAACCAAACAAAACAAAACTGTATCATGGTTTCTGGCGGGGGGGAGGAGGGGGGAGGAAGTCCTCCTCTACCTTGCCCCCCCCATAACTGTAAGTGTTCTGTAAATGTTTTCTTTTATGTTGTTTACACAGAATCTCACTGGACCGAAAGGACCAGAGATATCCTAATTTGGGGAGGAGGATAATTTTTAAAAAAAGAACAATTGTCTTTCTAATACTTTTGAGTATAACTCATGCAAGAAATATATCTCGCAATGTGACCCACTGTACACATTATATTTACAATTAAAATAAGACTCATAAGACATTTTCATTGTGTGATATCATGTCTTGTTAAAATTGCTAGTAGTGCACATGAACTTGATCTGATGACTCCAACAATTGGAGAAACATCGTTGGCCTGGAACTGAGTTTTCCTTCTTACAGCGTGCGTGCTTCTCTCCAGCTGAGACACCTCTGGGTTGCCTTCTAACACCAGAGGCTCTCACTGCTTCAGGGACCCCGATTAACCTGCTCTTTGTGACAATTTAACTGGGGACTGGGAAAAACTTTATCTTTGTAGCCTCTGTTTGAAAGAGCAGTGCTAAGCAGGTTGAAAGAAAAAATTGTAGGACTTAAGGCAAAACCTTTGACAGATAACCTAGAAGCGACGATTCGATTTAGTCACAAAGCGTTGATATGACTATTTGTTCAGCATTCATTGTTTCGCTTGCTTCCTTTGGGCAGGTCTTGCCCCTCCCCCACCTGCATTTTTGAAACCTCCAAGTCACGGAGCAGGTGGTATGGTGTAAAGGAGGCTTATGGTGCAGATGCCACGACGCTTCCTGAGGGATGTGCCACTTACAGGTCTTCCAATGCCGCTGGGCATAGTCCAGCAAAATGGTTCAAAAGCCGGAACTCCAGCTCTTCAGATGGAGGTTGGATCCAAGCTCCCCACTTCTGTGTGATCTTGTGCCTCAGTTTCCACACCTGTGCGTGGGGTAAGAGTAACAATAACAATAAAACAAACAAACAAATAAACAAAACTACCCCACAGCATTATTGAGAAGATCGGGTGGGGAGTGAAACTCATTTAGCACAGTGGTCTGGCCAGGTAAGTGTCTGACAGTTCCCTGAGGCTTCCTATTGCTGGAAGTGCTAACAAAAACATTTATTTTTTTTTGAAAGAACCTATAAATCTAATCTTTTAATAAATTCTGACAGGCTTTTCCACTAATAGACTTTCTTTTTGATCTTATAACATATGCTATTTAAAAAAATCTGCTTGTTAATAATTCAACTTGTGCAGCCAATCCAGGGAAGTTAAATGGATAGAGAACAGTAAGTGCAGGTTAACAAGTTTCAGTTAATATGTCACAATGGAACCATTCAAAATATATTGGTCAGGTTAGTGTGGGGAGATTCCAAATTATTGTCTATTAGTCATCATTTTCTTAAACTACACAGGAATGGACTAGACAAAAAAACATACACACACACACACACAAATAAACAAAAACAAAAAATACAACAAAAAAACAAACAACCAGTGCCTATAAAAAAACCAATGGAGTTTTTACCCAGATGATATCATATGGGAAATTTTATTTTAAGATGTTTATGTCAAGCAACATTATCAAACATAGGATGGATTTTGTTTCTCTACTTGTGGCATTTCTCTCTTGAATAAATGCCTCCTTATAACCATGTGAAGGTCAGACATATACAAATGCCCTCAAACTGCCTTGTCCCCTAAAATTGTAAGAGCACCTTTTTTTTTCTTTCTCCTCATCTTCCAGTTTCGTATTGCTCTTAAAGTTCCTGACATTAAAACCTGTCATATGATGTTGTCATGTTTTATTCTCTCAGCATTTTTTGTGTGTGTTAGCCAAAACAAACAGCCTCTTGTCTACTTTGAACATGCAAAGACAAGCCTTTTGGAGGAGCTTGGGCAAGCGCTGTGCAGGGACTTAAATTTCAGCTTTGTGTGCGTGACTGTCGAAGGCTCCCTGTCAGCTCAGGGCAGCTGGGAACAGTGGAAGAAGGTGGGGGAGGAAACAGTCCTAGTCTCCTAAAAACACAGGGAGAGGTGAGGGCCGAGGGAAAGGATGTGAGAAAGTCTTAAAGAAGACTTCCCACAGGCCCGGTGTAGGGCCTCTACTTGGGTTACCTGGGAGTACAGGAATAATTTGCCTCTTAGTTGATGCTCTGCTTAAGCCCACTTGGATTGTTTTTCTGGGGTTCACTGTAGTCATATCGATATTTATAGGGTGGTAAGAGCTGGGTTTTGATATTTTGAGGTGTCATCCTTTCTTTCCCCCTTTCCTACACCTGCTAGAGGGGATCAGTCACTTCCTAAGTATCTTGCAAGCCTGTCCCTCCGCACTGTTCCTTGCCTGGACTATGGCAGTGGCTGGTCTTCGATGCCTCTATTTGTGTCACCTCTCCAACTCATTCTCCCTCCTAAAATCATAATCATCTTTCTAGGCTGAAACTCTGAACACGTCATCGCTACAAGCTCATCATCCCTCAGGGGCACCCTTTGCCTTCAGAATAATGTTCCAACTCAGCATAGCATGTGAGGCCTTTGATGCCTGACCAGCCCCGCTCACTTATCTCAGCCACGCTTCCCTTGCTACACAACACACACCCATTCTTCATGAGTCCCTGCTTCAGTCATTTTGTACATGTTATTTCCTCTCCAGAGAATGTACCCTGTAACCTGTCGCATGCCACATTCCATGTTGTCCCGTGACAAAGGGTCCAGCTTTGATCTTTTGCATGTGGATATTCAGTTTTCCCAGTGCCATTTGTTGAGAAGATTGTTTTTTCCCCGTTGAATGATGTTGGCACCTTTGCACCTAGCACAAATAGCACGAATGTTAACACTTCTCTGATCCCTGCTCACTCTGAGCCCAACATACACATATTGGAGTTGAGGCCTCCATATCTCTCATACAGGCACTTATGTATCACCATTGTATTACTGGTTTGTATGTTTGACCTCCTAACTGACTGAACTCCTCGAGGGCGGACCCTGACATGTCTTTGTATCCCTGGTGCTCAGATGGGTCCAGTGTATGAAAAGTCCTTGGCAAATGTTTCATTATAGAATATCACCGTTTGTTCATTATTCTATCTCCAACGCGGCCTGGTGCAGAGTAGGCTCTCCATAAACATTCATTGCATGAACAAAAGAGTGAATGAAAGAATAAGTGAACTAGTTACATTACATTTTTAGAACTGTATGAATCTCCATTTGTCCTTCCCAGGGTGATGACGATTGCAAAACATTGCTGAAAGAAATTAAAGAAGACCTAAATAAGTATAAATGAGACCTCTTATGTTCATGGACTAAAAGATTTAACATTGTTCAGTATCATCCAAAGTGATCTAGAGATTCAATGCAATGCCTATCAAAGTCCCAATGACATTTTTGCAGAAATGGAAAAACTCATCCTAAAATTCATATGGCATTTCAAGGGATCAAGACTAGCCAAAACAATCTGGAATGAGAAGAACAAAACTGGAGAACTCATACTTCCTAATTTCAAACATTACAAAACTATAGTAATTGAAACAGTACGATATTGGCATAAGGACAGACATATAAACAAATGAAACAGAATAGAGAGCCCAGAAATAAACCTCACATCAAATGAGGGTGCCAAGATCATTCAACGGGGAAAACACAATCTTCTCAACAAATAGTGCCGGGAAAACTAAATATCCACATGCAAAAGAACAAAGTTGGACCCTTACATAATATTATATACACAAATTAACTTAAAATGGATCGAAAACCTGAATTTAAGAGACAAAACTGTAAGATTCTTAGAAGAAAACACAGAGGGAAGTTAAATGAACTTGGATTTGGTAATGATGTATTTAAAATAACAAAATAAAAATAAAATTGTATTTCTGATAAAACCTGAAAAACCCCCCAAACGATCTGGTTAAAAATGCACAATTAACTTGAATAGACATTTTTCTTAAGAAATATAGTATAGATGACCAATAAGCAGACAAAGATATGCTCAACATCACTAGTTATTAGGGGAATGTAAATCAAAATCACAATGATCCTATATTTATGTCTTTGATCCATTTTATTTTTTATTATTATTTTTTCTTTTTGTTTTTTCTTTTTTTTTTCTTTCCAATTTTTTAATTAAGGTATTATATGTGTACATATCTTACCATTGCCCCCCCCCCACCCCACTCCCATATATGCCCTCACCCCCCAGAGTTTTGCGTCCATTGGTTATGCTTATATGCATGCATACAAGTCCTTCGATTGATCTCTTATCTCCCCCACCTCTCCCTAACCTTCCCCCTGTAATTTGACAGTCTGTTTGATGCTTTACTGTCTCTGTATCTATCTTTTTGTTCAAGTTTATAATGTTCTTTATTATCCATAAATGAGTGAGATCATGTGGTATTTTTCTTTCATTGACTGACTTATTTCACTTAACATAATGTTCTCCAATTCCATCCAGGTTGCTGCAAATGATGAGAATTCCTTCTTTTTTATGGCAGCATAGTATTTGATCCATTTTCAATTAATTTTTGTACATGGGACAAACTGTAACCTAGTGTTCTTTTAAAAATTATTTAATTATTTATTTATTTTAGAGAGAGAGGAAGGGAGAGAGAGAAGGAAAAACATTGATTTATTGTTCCACTTATTTATACATTTCTTCATTGGTTGATTCTTGTATGTGTCCTGATGGGGGGTCAAACCTGCCCTAGCTGGTTTGGCTCAGTGGATAGAGTGTAAGCCTGCAGACTGAAGAGTCCTAGGTTCAATTCCTGTCAAGGGCACATGCCAGGGTTGCGGGCTTGATCTCCAGTAGTGGGTGTGAAGGAGTCAGCTGATCAATGATTGTCTCCCATCACTGATGTTTCAACCTCTCTCTCCCTCTCCTTTCCTCTTTGAAATAAATAAAAATATTTTAAAAATCCCTGCAACCTTGGTGTATGGAGACAACATTCTAACCAACTGAGCTACTCAGCCAGGGCAACTGTAATCTAGTTTTATTCTTTTGTATGTGGCTTTCCAATTTTCCCAGCACCATTTATTGAAGAGACTTTTCCTCCCTCCATTGTGTGTTTTTGGCTCCTTTGTCAAAAATTATTTGCCCATATACATGTGTTTTTATGTCTGGGCTATCAATTCTGTTCCATTGGTCTGTGTGTCTGCTTTTCTGCCAGTAACATGCTGTTTTGATTATCATGGCTCTGTAGTATAATTTGAAGTCAGGTTGTGTGATACCTGCAGCTCGTTTCCCCCCCCCCCCCCTCAGGATTGCTTTAGCTATTTGGGGTCTTTTGTGGTTCCATACAAATTTGATGATTTTTTTTCAATTTCTTTAAAAAATGTCATTGGGATTTTGATGGGGATTGCATTAAATCTGAATTGCTTTGGGTAATATAGCCACTTTAACTCTGTTGATTCTCCCAATCCATGAACATGAGATATCTTTCCATTTTATTTTGACTTTTTCAATCTCTTTTAATAATGCTTTGTAGTTTTTAGTATACAGGTCCTTCAGAGTGTTGTAAAGTTTATTCCTAGGCATTTTATTATTTTTGTTGCAATTGCAAAAGGAATTGTTTTTTTTCTTTTTCTGAAGTTTCATTCTTAGCATATAGGAAAGCAATGGGTTTTTGAATACTGATTTTGTATCCTGCAACTTTACTATATTTGTTTATTGTTTCTAATAGTTTTTGGTAGAGTTTTTAAGGTTTTCTATATATAGAACCATATCATCTGCAAAAAGTGACACTTTTGTTTTTTAATCTCCAATTTGGTTGTCATTTATTTATTTATTTATTTATTTATTTATTTATTTACCTAATTGCTCTGGCTAGGCCTTCCAGAACTATATTGAATAAGAATGATGAGAATGAGCATCCTTGTCCTGTTCCTGATTTTAGAGAAAAAGCTTTCAGTTTTTCACCTTAAGTATGATATTGGCTGAGCATTTGTCATATATGGTCTTTATTATGTTGAGGTACTTTTATTCTTTACTTATTTATTGGGTGTTTTAATCATAAATATATGTTGTATCTTATCAAATGCTTTTTTCTGAATCTATTGATAAGCTCATATGATTTTTATCCTCTGTAAGATCTCAAGCAATAAATGACTTAGAAGAAAGCATACTAGTAAACTTTGGTCTTAGAGAACATTTTATGAATTTTACTCCAAAGGCAAGGGAAATAAAGGCATAAATGAATGAATGGGAGTATACCAAACTAAAAAGCTTTTGCACAGCAAAAGAAACTGTCAACAAAACAAAAAGGCCAAATGGGAAATGATATTTGCAAACAACTCCAACAAGGGGTTGATATCCAAAATACATAAAGAACTCATAGCACTCAACACCAAACAAACAATCCAATTAAAAGATTACCAGACACTTATCCCAAGAAGACATACAATGATAAGCCAGCAGATATATGAAAAGATGTTCAACTTCACTAGCTATTAGGGAAATGCAAATTAAAACTATAATGAGATAACACCTCATACCTGTTAGAATGGCTATACTCAACAAGACAGGTAATAACAAGTGTTGGAGAGGTTTTGGAGAAAAACGAAACCTCATTCACTGCTGGTGGGAATGTAAACTGGTACAGCCACCACGGAAAACAGTATGGTGGTCCCTCAAAAAAGTAAAATAGAGATTGCCATATGACCCTGCAATTTCTCTTCTGAGTATCTATAAAAAAACTTGAAAATATCTATTCACAAAGATACATGCATCCCTATGTTCATTGGAGAATTATCCACAATGGCCAAGACATGGAAACAACCAAAGAAGACTGGGTAAAGAAGATGTGGTGCATATATATTGAGGAACACTACCCAGCCATAAGAAAAGATGAGTTATTGCCATTTGTGACAACATCGATAGACCTTGAGAATATTATGCAAAGTGAAATAAGCCAGTCAGAAAAAGCTAAGAACCATATGATTTCACTCAGATGTGGGATATAAAACTGAAACTCATATGCACAGACAACAGTCTGGTGGCCATCAGAGGGAAGAGGGTG
Organism: Cnephaeus nilssonii; assembly: GCF_951640355.1. Taxonomy (NCBI): domain Eukaryota; kingdom Metazoa; phylum Chordata; class Mammalia; order Chiroptera; family Vespertilionidae; genus Cnephaeus; species Cnephaeus nilssonii. Next base: position 15,060,504 of record NC_137082.1, on the reverse strand, counting down.
GGGGCTATTTAATGGTAAAGGGTGGCTAATATATGGTGATGAAAAATTATTTAACCTTGGGTGGTGGGCACACAATGAACTATACATATCTTGTACCATAGAAATGTACACTTGAAACCTATATGATCTTATTAACCAATATCACCCCAATAAGTTTAATTAAAAAATCACAATGAGATACAACTTCATACTCACTAGGATGGCAATAATTTAGAAAAGGGTGTTGACACAAATGTGGAGTAATTGGAACCCTACTACATTGCTATTGTGAATGTAAAATGATGCAGTTTGGCATTTCTTCAAAAAGCTGAACATGGAATTACCATTTGACCCAGAAATTCTATTCCTAGAAATGTACTAAAAATATTGAAAACAGGGACTCAAATAGAGACTTGTACACCAATGTTTGTAGCAGAATTATTCACTGTAGCCAAAGGATAGAAACAACCCATTTGAGTCCAACAGGTGAATGAATCAAGAAAATATTGTATATTCAGACAATGGAATATTATTTGCCCATAAAAAAAGAATGAAATTCTGACATTTGCTACAAGATGGTTGAACCTTAAAAATTTTATAACCTGATGAACAAAAAGATAGATACAGAGGCAAAGAAGCATCGAACAGACTGTCAAATTACAGCGGGAAGGCTGGGGAGTGGGGGAGAGGTAAGAGATCAACCGAAGGACTTGTATGCATGCATATAAGCATAACCAATGGCTGCAAGACACTTGGGGGTGAGGGCATGTATCGAGTGGGGTGGGGGGGCAATGGGGGGATATGGACACATATATAATACCTTAATCAATAAAAAAATTTTTTATGCAAAGTGAAATAAGCCAGACACAAGGACAAAGGTGATTCTTTGGATATGAGGTATCTAAAATAGGCAAATTCTTAAAGAAATATAGTAGATGAGAGGTTATCAGGGGCTGAGGGAAGGAGGGAATGAGGAATTATTGTTTACTGGGTGCAGGGTTTATGTTTGGGGTGATGAAAAGTTTTGGAAATAGACAGTGGTGATGATTGTATAACATTGTAACTACAATTAGTGTTATTGAATTGTATACTGAAATAAATGATTAAAATGAATTATTTTATTTTATTTATATTTTGTTACAATTAAAAACTAGTAAAAACACACCTCCCTTTCACAGAAAAAAAATAAATTATAAAAAATCTAGAAAAAATAGAGGCAAATATTTGTCTGATCTCTGAATAGGAAAGGTCATTGAAAAGATAAATTCAATAAGAGATTCATAAAAAATATTAGGTTATTTAAATATAAATTAGGACCTCTTTAATCCCAAAAGGACATATAAACAAACTGAAAATGCTGATAGGAAGACAAAAATTCTATAACCATTTTAGAAAAGGTTAATCCTTAAACTATAGTGTCATTTAGTAAAAATCATATCACACCTCCAAAATTCATGGGCAAAATAATATTCCCCACTAAGGAGAAACCACAGGTATTTAATAAATATTTTATACAATTCAGCTCCATTGGTAAATAAACATTTAAAAAAATAAAATTGCTTACCAATTATCATGAAAATATCCAGGACGGTGAAAGATTGCAAATTTTTCCAACAAATTTTGAATGCCTCTCAATTGTTGTGTACCAAGAATATCCATACTCTTTAAAATACTAATTTCACTTCTATGAATGTAGACTAAGAAATATTTTCTTAACTGCAAAAATGTTTTATGAACAATTGTATATTCATTCCAGTACTATTTAAAATTGTGAAAATTGGCAACAGGTTGAATAATGGGGGAATGCTTTGGAAAACTGCAATTCATCATGATCAGGAATTAAAAGCTGGAAATAAAATAAGATACCATGTAAAACCACAATGAACTGCAAAAGTGTGCATAGAAACACACCAACATGTTCACAGCTGTTGGCTCTTGGTAGAGACACTTTGGCTATACTTTTTTCTTTCCTACTTTACTTCCAAAATTGTCTCTAATGAACTGTTATTTTTGTAATGAAGAAAATAATTTAGCCAATAGTACTGTATGATAAGAAAACGACTTAGAATCATAGCTGGCTGTGTCTGAAAGGGTAGTTAGTATTTATCTTCATCTCCTGGTGGAGAGTAAAGTCAAAGCAATTGTCTTTATAATTAAATTGAAAACATCTGTGGGAAAAATGGAAATAATGATAGGATAAGAGAATATGAAATTTTCTATTCCAAGAAACCTGGTTTCTAGCTTTTCTAGACTCACGTGTAGGCAACAGTTATTACTATTATTGTTGTAGACTCAGTTGTTTAGTCTCAAAATGTGTGATCTTATTTGCTTGTGTTCCATATTCAGGCAATAAATATTTATTGAGGCCCTACTATGTGTCTTGGACTGTCACAGAGGGAAAAAAGGAAGTTTATCAATAAGCAGCTCCTATTCATTGCGTGCTAACATGCATGCTGAGGTGTTACAACTCTACCAAGTGGGCACCCTGGAGCCCCTCCTTACAAAGCAGGTAACTAAAGGCCAGAGAGGGACTTATTCCAGGTCCTGTAACTACAGAGCCCTGGTCTTGATCTTCACCCATGCAGTCTTTCAGATTAGTAGTACCTAGTGGTGGCATTCCAAGTGGGGAAATAGATGCCTCACTCCGTGACTGATCTTGCGGTGGATTATGTCCCAGACTTGGCCGTGCTTTCACCCCGGGTATGCGTGTTAACGCCAACGCCCCTCTCACCTCCACAGTACAAATATGCCAGCTCCACAAAACACCTAGATGCCCAAGACAGAACAGGCAGCTTTGCTCCGAAGCACGCTGGCCTGGCAGCTTTGCTAGGGCGTCCAGATCCTATCTAGATCTTGAACCTCTCCCGAGGGAGGGACGTTGACAGAAAGGTGTGGAGGGATAGGGATTACATACTTGTCAGCGATCACCCTGGGGCAGGCGAGGTCTGCTGGCAGTCCAGTTTCTGTGGGAGAGGGAGACACGCGCCGTGGTTGATGTGTACACAAAGCAACCAATAGGCCCAGCCTTTCCAGCTTTGCATCAGCTTCACCGGATTGCAGATGACTATTAAAATATGTTGGAGAAACTCAAACAACTCAGCCCTCAGGTGCCTCATCTTGTAAAATCTGCCTGATTCTAAGGTTCCTCCCAGCTCAGAGGCTTCATGATCTTGTTTGCATAAAACTTGGAAAAACGTTTATAATTTAATGTTAAGTGAAAGCCAAGGATATAAAACTGTATTCCCAGGATGGTCCTAAATAGATGTAAAAATAAATTATACGTACATAGGGAAAAGGCTGGAAGAGAATTCTTAAAAATATTTACAGCTTGTGATCATAGGAGATGTAAATTTTCACCTCATTTCTCCTATGAGCCTGTATGCAGGGGAGATTGTGTAATTATGAACATTCTCAACAGCAGCATCTCAGAGTAAAAAGTGCTGATACAACCATAAAGGATGGTTTCTGACCCAGTGTGCCAGGGAAGGCCATAGCCAGTGTGGACACTCACGGCCCAAGAGAAGGTGTGCTCTGGGCAGGCCATCAGGATCTCCAGCAACAATAAATCTCTAGCTCATATCAAATGTAACTGAGTAAGAAAGAGACATATTTGTATTAATTGTAGGGAAATGTCCAATAGATATTTATTGCCATAACTAAGTTGCAAAACAGCCTGCATAATAGTACCCTGTTTATGTAAAAATTGTGCTAGTGTATTCTTGGGGGGAAAAAACTAGAAAAAAAATATAGGTCCCAGAATTATTATCTTTCATTTTCATTTCTCAAATGCTTGATTCCTTAATGCATTATTTCCTAATCAGAAAAAGTATATGAAATTAATATTTATTATTTACTAGAGGCCTGGTGTGCGAAATCGTGCACAGTGTGTGTGTGTGTGGGGTCCCCTCAGCCCAGCCTGGACACTCTCCAATCTGGGACCCCCTCCAATCCGGGACCCCTCGGGGGATGTCTGACTGCCGGTTTCGGCCTGATCCCAGGGATCGGGCCGAAACCGGCAGTCGGACATCCCTCTCACAGTCCGGGACCACTGGCTCCTAACTGCTCACCTGTCTGCCAGGCTGATTGCCCCTAACTGCCCACCCTGGTGGCCTGGTCACCCCCAACTGCCCCCTCTGCCGGCCTGGTTTCCCCCAACTGCCCCCTCCGCTGGCCTGGTCACTCCCAACTGCCCCCCCCCCCCCGCTGGCCTGGTCACCCCTCACTACTCCCCTCTGCTGGCTTGGTCACCCCTAACTGGGCCCCTGCCAGCCTGGTTGCCCCTCACTGTCTCCCCTGCTGGCCTGGTTGCCCCTCACTGTCTCCCTCTGCTGCCTGGTTGCCCCTAATGCCCCACCCACTGGCCTGGTTGCCCCTTAGTGCCCCCCCTGCCAGCCTGGTTGCCCCTCACTGTCCCCCTCTGCTGGCTTGGTCACCCCTAACTGCCCCCCCCACCATCCTGGTCACCCCTTAGTGCCCCCCTGCCAGCCTGGTTGCCCCCAACTGCTTCCCCTGCTGGTCTGGTTGCCCCTCACTGCCCCCCTCTGCCGGCCTGTTCACCCTTCACTGCCCCCCTCTGCCAGCCTGGTCGACTATTATCACATAATCTCACTCGTATGTGGAATCTAATGAGCAAAATAAACGGATAAACAAAATAGACCCAGTCACATAGAAGCATGAAACAGACTGATGAATCTCAGAGGGAAGGGGGTGGTGGTGTGAAGAGATTAACCAATGAATTTATATGCATATATGCATAGCCCATGGACACATCCTTTCCAGCACTTGTCATTTGTTGATTTGTCTGACTTTACTCTTATTGGCAAAAGTACCACCATTCACTCAGTCCAGGTTTAAAGTGGGGAATCACTTTTGTTTCAGCTTTCAGAGGAGTGTTGTTGACAAGCACAGCCATCTGTCAACTTATTGGGTTTCCCAGACTCATAGACACAGAGAACAGACTGAAAGCTGTCAGATAGGAGAGGGGTTGGGTGGCTGGGTGACATAGGTGAAGAAATTAAGCAAAAGAAAAAACACAACAAAACTCATAGACACAGACAACAGTATGGTGATTACCAGAGGGAAAGGGGGGGGGGGTAGGGGCAGGTAGAAGAAGGTAAAGGAGGGGATAAATGTGACAGAAGGAGACTTGACTTTGGGTTGTGAACACACAATACAATATATAGATGCTGTATTATGGAATTGTACACTTGAAAGCTATATAATTTTATTAACCAGTGTAACCCCCATAAATTCAGTAAAAATATTAAAAATAAATTTAAAAAATTTTAAAAGTAAAAAAAAAATCTGTTGGGTTTCCAGTTCCTCTCCTACATGTGCGTGTGCATACACACACACACACACACACACACACACACACACACACACACACACTCCTCCCTTTGATTGGGTTGCTTCTGGTATAACAGGAGTTGGTTCCTGTTTCTGAGATTGGCCTGAAGGACACTTTTTAAAAATACATATATTTTTAAGAGAGAGAGGAAGGGAGAGGGAGACAGAAACATCAATGAGAGATAAACATCGATTGGCTGCCTCCTGCACGTCCCTTATTGGGGATTGAGCCCACAACCTAGGTATGTGCCCTGACCGGGAATTGAACCAGGGATCTCTTGGTTCATGGGTCGATGCTCAACCACTGGGCCACACCGGCCAGGCCTTAAGGACACCGTTGATGACTGCCTTGCTCATGGTCACATATGCTTCTCAGAAACTTTATCTTTGAGATGCTATGCTATTTACCCTTCTGTAGATCCAGGAGAAACTCCACAGTCCTGGGATTATTTAATTTTATGTATCATTCCTTTAGGCTTTTAAAATATAATCATTATCACTTGAGTATAGTTAGAAATGATTGTAAAATTGTATTTGCACTGACATTAAAAGTAGGTCACAGACATTTTGAAGTTTAAGATTGTTGTTGGCTTGCACCCTTTTCCTTCTTCTCCTTCTTCCTTATAATAATTTTGTACAGGATTTGACTTGGGTAATTTTTTGGTTCTCATTTTTACATTAAATTAGATTTCTGGAACTTTTCAAAGGAAGGCATGATTTAGGGTTGTTTTATAATTTCATAGTTCCAGCAAACCTCTTTTATTGTGGTGTGGGGTGTTAACAAACCTGGTGGCTAACTTTTGGAGATCTTCAGGGTCTGGACCTTCCCGTTTCTTTGTCTCTCTCACAACTGTCCTGTTTAGGTGGGATTCTCATCTCTGCCATTTACCCTTAGGTTTGTCCTGAATGAGTTGGGGTATCACAGTTTTGAGAGTGTGTTGGTCCCACCTACTCCATTTTATTATGCCCAAGGGTTCTGAGGGTCAGGAGTTCAGAATAGGCCCTGTGGGGATGACTTAGTGCTATTCTATGATGTCTGAGGTCTCGGCTAGGAATACTATTCACATTTCTGGGACTGGAATCATCTCCAGGCATCTGCACTCTCATGCCCGGTGCCTGGGCTGGAATGCTGAAAGATGGGAACTGTTGCCTAGAGCACCTACATCTGAACTCTCCATGTGCCCTGGGCTTCCTCACAACATGGCTGCCTCAGGGCAGTTGACGTATAACGTGGCAGCTCATGTTTTAACACTGAGTATTTCAGTGTAACTAGGTGGGAGCTTTGATGGTCTTTTATAACCTAGCCTCAGGAGCCACATAACCATATTTCAGTCATAATCTAGTGATCAAAGTAGCCACACATCTACCCAGATTCAAGGAATAAGAATAGAGACATCCCGTCTCAAAGGAAAGAGTGCCAAAGAATGTACAGCTATGTTTTAAAAACATTACAACAATGTAGCTAAGAGTGTGGCTGGGGAATTTACACCATGGCAAGTGGGAAATGCCAGAAACTGAGAGCTGCAGGGCACATTGCTGGGCTAAGGACCAGATAGGAGCCAGGGGACTCACAGTGCCAGCACGAGTCAGGGTGGCATGAGTCAGTAAGAAGAGACCACCTGACCTAGCGAGTGAGGGGAAGACCTTGAGCTCTGTGTGACACCAGCAAGGCTCACAAAGAAGGATTCCACAAGCTGCATCTCAGCCAAACCAATTGGCCCACATGTGGACCAGACCCACTGTCCCTCAGCCACACTATACAAAGACTAGTGGCCTGGTGCACAGATTCGTGCACATCGAAAGGAAAATAATTCGAAGAAATATTTTAATATTGCTATCTGCCCTTTCTCTGTAATGGATGCTGGTCGCCATCTGCGGGGCCATCAGCGGGATGATTGGGCCCTGCTCGCACCCACCTTGGCCTGGCACTGCCCGCTCACCTGCTCCACCATCCCACCGTGGTCCTGCTCTCCTCAGGGCCCATTGGGGCCAGCAGCACCTCCACTGCCGCCTGCTGACAGTGCCGTGTCGCAGACACCTGCCGTGTTTCGCACTGCCCCCTGGTGGTCAGCACATGTCATAGTGAGTGGTCGAACTCCGGGTCGAGGGGACAATTTGCATATTAGGCTTTTATTATATAGGATGGGCAGGAGTCGAGAGGGACCTACTTAACAAAGTCAGCTGTCCCTTTACCCAGGTAGCATCTCAGGAAAGAGGAAGGGAAAGCAGACAGGGAGATCAAGCTTGGACACTACTAAATGTTTTGCTATAAAGACTTTTTAAAAAATAGAAAGTGATTAATTAAACCAAAGGAGGCTGAAATGCTGTAAATTAGCAATCATATGTCTCCCCACTGGGGTGGAGGCAAGGCTCTGGAAATGGATGGGATAAGTTCTAGGAAATAAAGAAGCTACATTATTCTTGCACATCTGACAATGGAACATCTGAATATGGAACCCTAACAAACCAGCAAAGGAGACTTCCATGCATGCACTTGTTATTATCTTTCAAGTTCATATTCATTTTTTAAAATCCCCACTTGAGGATATGTTTCCATTGATTTTTAGAGAAAGTGGAAAGGAGGGAGGAGGGATAGAGAGAGAGAAACATCGATGTGAGAGAGACTCATCGATTGGCTGCCTCCCACCCTCACCCTGACCCGGGCCAGGGATCACGATTGCAACCCAGGTATGGGCACTTAACTAGGAACCCTCGACCCTTCAGTCCTCAGGCCGATGCTCTAACCACTGAGCAACCAGCTAGGGCTAGTTCATATTCAAGATTACCTCCTAAGGTCTCTTTATTATCCTAGAAACTTCATTAGAGCAGATGTAGTGGTTTTAAAACACGCCCACGGGTTAATAACACTCTCCACGGAGAGGCAGGGACTATGCCTTCTACCCTGGAATCGAGGTGGGCTTGTGATTCACTTGTAATCTACAGAATGTGTTGGAAGTGATGCCATGGGACTTCTAAGATGAGGCCATGACAGGCCAGGTAGCTTCCAACTTGTAGACTAGAACATCTGAGTCTTGAGCCCCATGTAGGAAGTCCGAATCCTCCTGAGGCCACCACGCTGTGCCATGAAGAGGCCTTTGGTGGGCATTCCTGTCAGCCAGCTCATGCTTGGAGCCAGTCATCCTAGCCCGGGCACCGCATGTGGGAGTGAAGACGCCTCCAAAGAACAGCACCCCTTCAAGTCTTCCCAGCTGAGGTCTCAGACTTGGAGGGGCAGGCAGAGCCACCTTCCCTTTGCCCTGTCCAAATTCCTGGCACAGAAATTCTAAGCAGAATCAAATGAATATTGTTTCATGCTCCTAAGTTTTTAAAAAAATATATATTTTTATTGATTTCAGAGAGGAAGGGAGAGGGAGAGAGATAGAACTATCAGTGATGAGAGAGAATCACTGGTTGGCTGCCTCCTGCATGCCCCAACCTGGGGATCGAGACTGCAACCCAGTGTGCCCTGACCTGGAATCTAATTGTGACCTCCTGGTCCCTAGATCACACTCAACCACTGGGCCCCGCTGGCTGGGCCATGCTACTAAGTTTGGGTCGGTTTGTTACACAGCAGATCGCAGAACAGCAGCGATGGAGCTGTTCTTTGCACTGTGTTCTCAACTTCACAAGATGTCTGGGACAAGATGCTTAATGTGTAACTGGAATTTGGGCCAATCTGCTTTCACAGAACATTTGAAGGCCTGAGCTGCTCTAACGAGGGTCTGTTATTGCTTAGACACCCTCAATGTGAATGGATTTATCAAATAAAGAAAAAGTGCCACAATGCTACATGGTGGGGAATTTGGTTACCTTATTGGGAGGTCAATTTTCTTCTGATTAAGAAAAGTGGGCTTTGGTAAACAGAAACCCAAAGCAAACACACACACACACACACACACACACACACACACACACACACACACACGTCCTTTCCCTCAATCTCTAGCATTATGGGCTTGTTTTTATCTGATGTGACTAGAGCTGGGTGAGGAAATAGCCAAAATTCCTCAGTGAGAATGTCTTCAAATGCCAGACATTTAGGAGAAAGAGACGTGGTGCTGGAAACCTGTCTGAGGCAGCCCCTTTGCCTTGGTTGAGTCCAGAGCTCAGACACTCCTCCCCACCCCCCAACCCCCAGCCTCCAGGCCCTCAGCCGAAATCCTCACGTAGCTCCCCCTACATCGTTCTTCAGCTTGGAGAAGGTATCAGTGGGCACAGGACCTGCGGAGACTTGGGTAGTCAATTGGAGAATGCAATTGGGATTATGGGAAGGAGCGAGGCATAGGAGGACTGAGCCTAGGAGGCAGTGGGAGTCCTGGGCCACTAGCCCCACAGAGCGATGGTGGGTGAGCTGGACTGAGTCTTGTGACAGCGTGAGAGGAGCTGTGGGAAGCAAGCCTGGCAGGTGGATGGGAACAGGGGGACTGGCTGCAGAGAGCGACAGGATGGGAATGTGGGGGCCCTTGCTGGGGGCATGAGAGGCCCACTCCAGCCCAATCAGCAGTTCCATAGACACAGGTGGCGAACATTCTCCTCCCCCAAAAGTGATTTTCCTGGAACTGTTTTTGAAACTCCAGTGAGATTTGAGATTCCAGCGTCCAGAGAAATGTGATAAGCAATGAGCACCACTTCTCCCTCATCTCCGAAGCTGGGGCAGGGGTGCAATGCTTCTGTTTATGAGGGATCTGCCTTTCATTCAAAGCCAGCACAAAGCACCCCTGCCTAAGAGGCACCCTCCTCAGCCTCCTCATTTCAGCTGCTGGGTTGGGAGAAGAGGGGGCCCTGGGTGGGAACAGGTGCTTCTCAACGTTCTCGAGCCCCTGCTTTGTCAACTCGGCCTCTGTGCTAGGTGAGTGGGCCTGTGTGGCTTGTCAACCTTCTTAAAGGGAATCTCTGTACAATTGACTTCCTGCGTGCCCTGGAGCAAAAACTTTGGGGATTTTCTTCACTAGCCCTCTCTAGGTAAAATTTTTCATTAAAAAGCTTCAAGAAGTCAGATGCAAACCCTCCCCTTCCCACCCTGTCCAGGATCTTTTCATTGTTATTTTTAAGTGCCTGAAAAGATCATATGCATAAAATAGATTTCCTGACAGTAATAATGAAGATAATAATATTAAGGTTTGCCCTAGCCAGTTTGGTTCAGTGGATAGAACCTTGGCCTGTGGACTGAAGGGTCCCAGGTTCGATTCGGGTCTAGGGCACATGCCCCAGTCGTAGGCTCCATCCCCAGTAGGAGCATACAGGAGGCAGCCAATCAATGATTCTCTCTCATCATTGATGTTTCTATCTCTCTCTCCCTCTCCCTTTCTCTCTGAAATCAATAAAAATATATTTTAAAAAATAATAGTTAAGGTTTATTTACTGCCTACCATGCGCTTCAGTCCTTAGCTAATCCTTATAATGCCCTTATGAGGTGGATGCTAGTATAATCCATTTTACATATGAGAAAACTGAGGCACAGAGAGGTTAACCATTTTGCCCAAGGTCACACAGCAGCAAGTGGCAGAGCAAGATTTGAGCCCAGATAAAACTTACAAATTGTACACATTAAATACATAAGTCTTTTTGTATATCAATTATACCTTAATAAAACAGTGAGAGAAAAAATTCATTTGGCTGGTGTGGCTCAGTGGTTGAGTGTTGACCCATGAACCAGGAAGTCACAGGTTTGATTCCTGGTCAGGGCACATGCCCAGGTTGTGGGCTCCTAGTTGGGGGCATGCAGGAGGCAGCCGATCAATGATATTTCTCTCTCATGGATGTTTCTATCTCTCTCCCTCTCTCTCTAAAATCAATAAGAACGTTAAAAAAAGAAAAGAAAAGAAAAGAATATCAATGTCCTCTTTGGTAGTTCATAAAAAAGTGACTGTGTTCAAATTATTTTTGTATCCTATGAGAGCCTATGAGAATTATCCCTCCTCACCTGTTGAGGGTGTGAGACCCACTGTTTTATCACATTTAATCTCAGTTTTAGTCCCTGCCTGGCCCTCCACATTAAATGTGCCCAGCCATTCCCATAGGAAAAATCAAGAAGAAGTAGAATTGGGGTTTGGTTGTTAACTTCATGGAGCTATTATAATTAATGTGTGGAGAGTGTTATCTCATCACCTCAGATGATTATCTTAGAGACACCTGAGTTTGGTCTCAAAGAAAATAACATTTACTATTTGAGCAACATGCCTCGGAGGCTTTAGAAACTGCAGGGAAACAAAGACATTTATTGGTGGCTGTGATGGCAAAATTTGTTTAACCAGTACATGACCTTTGTTAATGAAGGCCCCAAGTAGCCCTCACAGGACACGTGGTAGGGAATCGAGCCATGCCACCTGCTTGCAACACTGCCCTTAATTTTCACTCTGAGAAATGGGAATGTTAAGAAGCAACTTCTAATCACAAACTGACGTAAATACATTGTTAAAAAGTGTAATGATAAACAAGTCATTTCTAATTGTAATACTTAGAAATAACCTTTTTTTACCATTTTAAGAAAAATAAAATGAAATTAAACATATTTTAATAACATACTAGGAATATCAGTAAATATTCTGTCATTATCCCCTATTTTCTTAAATAAAAATTTCAAGCATATAGAGTAGTTGAAATAATTTTCAAAGAGTGAATACCTGTATATCTACCATCTACGCCTTTTCCTATGTTTGTATTATTAGATATCTGCTCATCTCTCCATCACTCTGTCCATCAATCTTTCTTTCTTTCTTTTTACAGATTCTAAATAAGTTGCAGACACCAGTACACTCCACTCCTAAACACTTCAGCATGCCTTTAATTAACTGGAGCTCAATATTTGTTTATGGTCCTTTGAGGAATGTTTACATATAATGAAATGCTCAAAAGAACCATTCAGGGAGTCTGATAAATTCATACACCTGTGTAATATAATCCTATCAAGGTGTAGCCTATTACCATCAACCTACAAAGTTCTCTCAGGCCTCTTCCTGGTTAATCCCCACCCACACCCCTAAGCCAGCACTGTTCTAATTTTTTCACTACATATTAATGCTCTGACATTTTTATTGGTTGCACACTATTCCATTGTATGGACATACCACAGTTTAAACCATTTTGTATAGTTAGACACTTAGGTTGTTGCCATTCTTTCCTGCTATGAACTATGCTATATGGACATTCTTGTAGTAAACCTACTGGTCACCTATTCTGGGAATGGAGTAGTCCTTATAAGAGAACTAGAGGCCTGGTGCACAAAATTCGTGCATGGGTGTGGTCCCTAGGCCTGGCCGGAGATTGAAGTGCGAGCATCTGGCATGGAAGGCAGGTCCCAGCTGACCTCTGGGCCCTGCGAAGCACTTGAGCCCTCAGGCCCCTGCACATCTCCCTCTGCCTAAGTCATAGGCCCCAGCCCAGCTCCCTCAGTGCCTGGGAGCCGGGCAGCAACCCTGCCCCCTGCCATCGCTGCTGGTCGCCATCTGCGGGGCGGTCAGTGGGGCAATTGGGCCCTGCTCGCACCTGCCTTGGCCTGGCGCCATCCACTCACCTGCTCCACCATTCCACTCTCGTCAGGGCCCATCAGGGCTGGCAGCACCTCCACTGCCATCCGCTGCCAGAGCCGCATTGCCGATTCCTGCCATGTTCCATGCTGCTCCCTGGTGGTCAGCACATGTCATAGCGAGCAATCAAACTCCTGGTCAAGGGGATGATTTGCATATTAGGCTTTTATTATAAAGGATTTCCTGGGTCGCAGAGGATGCCCATTTTTGAAACCTTCTGACACATTGGGTAGCTGCTCTTCCAAAGGCTGCACCAGTCTACCCTCCCAGCAGCAATGGTTGAGCCCCTGCCTTGGCTTTGCTCACAGCCGGCTTTGTGACCTGGCTCCATCCAGCTGCTCAGCGAGCACTTATGTCAAATAATTCACCGAGGCTGAGGATGCCTCGAGGATGATGGGCCCACTCCCCTGGATTGCAGATGTTCCCACAATGCACCAATGAACAGGGAAAAGACAGCGAGGTGGTGCCTTCCAGGACCTGTCCAGACTGATAACCCTTCTGCATCCACGGTCTGGTTACTGCCATTTTACAGATGAGGGTGGAGTTGCTGGGTTGTGAAAGATCTGCTCAGGGACAGCTTGGGAGTGAGTGATGGGAGTGAGACTGGAACACTCTGTGTCCCTCACCAGGCCACAGAAAGTGCAGGTTAACATAAAATGAGCCCCAAAGAGGTTTCACCAGTTCCGACCATTGCTTCTCCCCGCCGCGCCAGCTTTGAAGAGGGCCACCTTCATTGGAAATAAATCATTAGAGAGTCAGAGGAACCTGCCCCAGTTTCAAGAGAAGCCAAGATGAAGTCATTTTTTTTCACATTTATAAAAATTGCTGCTTTCAACCCCCCTGGACACGCTAAGCAGTGCACCCACCGAATGCACCCGGGCTGACCCTCATCTGTCCCGCAGGTGGAGAGAGGGCTGTGCTCATGGGCACCGGCAGCTGCAGCCTTGGCCTCCAGGCCGCTCTCCCCTCCTTGAAAGCCACAGACATGGGAGTGCAGCCTGTGGAGAAATCCCTTCTCGGGCAGCCAGTGGGAGCTGCACTCCTCCACACTCGTCTGCGGCCTGGCGCTGCGCAGGGCTTCCCACATGTGATATCTCGGAATGCGTCCCAGGCAGCCAGGCAGCCGGCGGGATTCTCTGTCTGGTTAGTCCTCGTGTCACTTCTGTCTTCCTCCCGCTTGGATCTACCGTCTGGTTCAGACACTTGGTCTCCCACAACTTTGCCCAAGCCAGACGCCAGGCAACACCCCTGGGAAACTGTCCATGCAGGAGGGAGTGTGCCGGCCGGGGCCGAGGGTGTGAAAACCCGGCCTCTCCCTCGCACAGCGTGCCCCCCCCCCCCCCCCCCCCCCAGGCAGTGACAGCCTCTTGGCCGGCTCCGCTGGCAGGGCTGCCTTCGGTCCCACCAATTCAGCACATCTGGAACGCGCAGTTGCTGCAGGCGGCGCAATCTCTTGGCGCTCCGCTGGGCTGCTGCATTTGGAAGTGATTTGCGACTCAAAAAGGCTGCAAATCGAGGAAACTCCGAAGCATTGTTCTCGTCTTTTCTGGCCACCCACTTTCTGAGCCGAGAAAGTGGATCTGGACGAGCTGAGGCGAAGTGAAACGGAGGTCAAGAAAGATGGTAGCCAGCATGACGTGGGTGGCTGGGTGAGAAAGCTCTTCATCCTTCTCAGCTTAGTGGGCTGTCAACTGGGACACCCGGGAGGGCCCTCCCTCCCCAGCCCCTCCTGCCCTTCTGTCTGCCTGGCCTGGCATCCATTTTCTGTCTTTTATGGTGGTTCCTCCCGCATCTCCTGCCGCCACAGACATCGCCCCGATTTCCCAAGCTGGGCATGGATTTGATTTCCTCTCTGCCTGGAGACCAAGCAGTGTTTCTCTCCCTGCTCTCCGGAGCGCATGTGCCTGTGCAGAGTGTGACGGCTCCTTACACCATCGGAGTCCTTCACCCTTCTCCTCCCCCAAGCCACTGTCCCCCTTTCTGTTCTTACTTCTCAAATCCAACCAGATGGTGGACTTCTGCATCATGTGTTTCAGCTGCACATCACCAACTGCATGTTAAATGGGGATGTTAGAAACGACTTTCCCTAATGATCCAGAAAAAGCCCCATTTTTCACAAAGTTTTTTCTCTACGACTTGCTTTTTGCACATGACTATCGTTTTCTATCAAGACCACATTTTTCAATCAATCCTGCTTCCTTCCTGACTCCCGGCTCCCTGCGGTACTGTCCCCCTTCCACGTCCCGCTGCCCCCTCCCCACCAGCACCCCCCTTCCGTGGGCTGTGCCAGCAGTGCAGCCGGAGGAATTTCTGGAAGGAGGCCAGATTTGGCTTCAGATCATTTCTCTTCAACATACACTGGCCTCTGAAAACCAGATTCTGTTTGTCATTTGGTTTGCTCTCCCAGCATTGTGTCATTCCGATGGTAATGCTGATGGATTTCAAGCTTGCCGCGTAGAGGAACGCACAAGGTTTTCATAAGCACATTAATCTTAAAAGAAAAACTGTCAGATGCAAACAATAGCCATATGACTGATGCAGTAAAGACACAAACTAACTCTTAACATCCATTGCCAAGGAATATTATCTTACATGGCCTTATGTTGCCTTTAACTCCCTTCAAACACACGTACCTGTGTTGCAGGGTTCCGTGGCACCTAAAAAACTTACTTTCCACAACAAAAGGCAGGGGATTAATGCCTGTCTGCTCAGTTGCTAAGTCTAAATAATAGGCTCGGTCACATGGCCGCGTAAATAAGACCATGATTACAAGAAATATATAATTTCATTAGTTTTCACAAATGTAATATAAGCAGTTCTTAGGAAAACCAAATTGGAAAGTCATTATACCCCAAGAAAAGGGACTCTGGTCTCCTCGAAGCACTGAAAACTCATTAGCAGATGAGACATGCTGCCCAAACTCTCTCCCCAGAGGAAGCATTCCTCGTTCACAGACCGATTTGTGGAAGGCATGTTCCCATTTTGCTCTGAAGTTAGCAAAATGTGTGGTGTCAATTAAATAGCTGATATTGCCCCAAACGTCATTTGGAAGGGAGCCAGGCCACAATCAAAAACGAGCTAGTAGCTTGTTTTAATTTAATGGTGTTGAAGTGTTCCACTGTAATTAAGCATCTGAAAAATAAATAGAAACAGTCATTAGGCTCAGCGATACAAAGCCACCAGACCAAAGAATATAAATTATTTCATATAGAGGCTCCTGTAGAGCATAATGGGGTCTGCGAGGGGGTTCTCAACAGGGCTTGAGAGATCCCTGGGGTTTAGGGCCATTGAGATGAATGACGGTTAATCTGGAGGTTGAGGCTATCACTGGGGGAACCTGAGTTTGGTAAACATTTCTGGACAAGGTTAGGCTCAGCCCTGGCCCTGGCACTGACTCCATACTATTCCTACAAGGTCGGCCCGAGTCATAACCTGAGATGGAGACGGCCACGCTGACAGACTCCGTGAGAAGCTGAAGGACTCTGAGACCTTTCACACTCCCTGCCATGCCCTCATTTGGCACCGAGGCTCTCCGCTCTGCAGCGACAAATCATGGCTTTTGCAGCTTCTCAGGAGTCCAGAGTCCTTGCAGCCTAAGAAAGCAGCAATACTTCCCAACTTCCAACCTAAGAAAGGACAAGTGCATGCCTTTGCTTTCATTCCAGTGCCCGTCTTTCCTGGAAGGAAAAGATCTGTGGTGTGTTTGGCCGGGCAAGATGATTGCTTATCCTTCAGCTCACTCTCCAGATCTTAGGAAAACATTGTGTATAAACGGACACTTTCTAGGGTTAAAGCACTTTCACAGGACAGTCTTGTATGTTTAGGCCCACAAGTAAACCATTGAATTTAGCAGGCAAGGAGCATCTTGTTATGTTCCTTCTACGGATAAGCCAGCGAAGACTGACAAATACAAGACTATCCTTGGGACACAGCTGGTCAATGGCCAAGCTAGCATGAGACCTGATGTCTTCTTCAAGTTCAAGGTGTTTTCTAATATGCTATATTGACTTCTGGTGGTAAACAGAAGGAAACTTACTATGCTACCCTAAATGATTTTTATTTGCCACCAAGTAGCCTATTTCACAATAAATTGTTATTATTTTTTAATCTTCACTGGAGGATATAATTTCACTGATAGTAGAGGAAGAGGAAGTAGAGAGAGAGAGAAAAACATCAATGTGAGAGAGAAATATTGATCAGTTATCTCCCATACGCACCCTGACTGGGATCGAATCCACAACCTGGGTATATGCCCCCACTGGATTCATACTCTTGACCTTTCCGTGTATAGACAATGCTCCAACTAACTGAGCCACACTGGCCAGGTCCACAGTAAACTTTTATTTATCTACACATTTGAATAACAAAGACAATAATGATTTTAGACCCTTTTTAGTTAAACCCTTTGAAAATATGAAGAAAACAAAGGATACTCTCTTAAGAAAATATACTGAGACAGTCTCACAGTCAATTTTAGAGTCTGTGGTCCTGTAGCCCATTGCACCTGGGGCCTCCAGTGAAAAAGTAATGGGTGGATAATTGAAATCTTCAAATTAACCCAGGTCTCCACTTTACAAGTCACCTTCAAGAGTCTCCTCTACCACATATTTTTGAAACCAGAACTAGCCAATTTCCCAGTTGACTCTTATTACCTCCTCTATGAGCGGGTGAAGGGAGGGTGGGAGTTGCTGGTGAGCAGTGAACACATTCCAGGTGGAAAGCTAGAGGGTGTGCAGGAGACATTCAGGGCTTGGATTGCCCACTGGCCAGAAATCAGTTCTGGGAAATTCTGAGTAGGCAGTGTATGAAATCTCAGAGGAGGGTTGAAGGCTCCTAAATTGAGAACAGAGTGTCTATGTCCCTAAGTTTCCACCTCTTGCATAGCATAGGGAACAAATGAGCACTCTGAAGCCAGATGTCAGGTTCAGATCCTGACTCAGCAATTTCCTGGTTTGTGTGGCCAGGGACAAGTTGTCCTTTTTGTGCTTCACTTTCCTCATCTGTGCAATGGGAGTAATTCAGTGTTAGTTTAGCCATAAGAGCTGTTGCGAAACTCATGCAAGATAATGTGTACAAATATTTGAAGTAATGACTGGCACAAAAGAAATATCTAGGACAGCTCTGACTTGGAGGTGGAGATGACGCAAGACAACATAGGAGCAATCCTGCCCCCCAACAGGAAGCTTCAGCTCTTATTATCAAGGCGAGAAGGAGTGTGCCAGTTTGGAGTACAGAGTGCGATGTTGGACACAGTGAAGCAGTGCCACTATTGCGTCAGTAACCAGGCGAGGCCCGACCTTGAGCTGTGTGTGTAGTCCAAGGTGGGGCTAAACATCCAAGTTTGCATTTCCTCCCACTTTAGTTAGTATACGTCCCCAAAATCCGGTCAGGTAAAGCACATTTCATGGACAAAGGGCCTGCTTTCTTTGCAAGCACTGCATTGTCTCCGTTTTAGCCCCTGTTAGTGGTTTATTTGCTCTGTGTCTGTGGCTGCTGAGATCTCCCAGGATTTCAATGCCACTCCCCTTGGGGGATGGCCCTTATAACTACCTTCACCTTGGAAGCTGAGCAGCAGAAACAGCTTCTATTTCTTTGTATAAATGGAATGTCACCTCTAAGCAGTTTTTAAACGTAAAAGCACTTATTTATTTATTTATTTATTTATTTATTTATTTATTAACCCAGGAAGCCTTTCAAGTCTTCTGAAATTCAGAGTTCCAATTCTGCTTTCATGACCCGAATTATCAGCATAATGGATGCAGGTTATTTCTAACTGTATCATGCATGGTAACATTGCTATATCGTTCTGCCCTCACCATGGAGCAGTAGGCAGAATCTGCTTGTAGTTATCAGGAATAATATAGTGATCTCCTTGCTGTCCGTGATGACCCACAAAAAAGTTTTTGTGAGCCTAGAGATGAAGAAAACAAATGAAATGGACCAATGTCCCATTCAAGAGAAAAAAACATACCCACACATAGAGTTGTTTTATGCAAGACCATTCTCAATAGTGTGAAGACTTCCCTCCAAAATACCAGGCCATCACTTATCATCATTTTTCTTACTAGTATCGTATTTTCCAGCGTATAAGATGACTGGGCATATAGAAGATTTTCCTGGGTTAAAAAGTCGTCCTATACGCCAGAAAATACGGTATATCAAAAATTGACTGGGTCATCATCATACCCAATAGCATCTGGCAGCTACTATACAAGTTAGGTTTCCTTACAATTTGAAATCTGTTTTACTTTATATAATAACTAGAGGCCTGGTGCATGAATTCGTATACCAGTGGGGTCCCTCGGCCTGGCCTGCAGGATCAGGCCGAAACCAGCTCTCTGACATTCCCTGAGGGGTCCTAGATTGCAAGAGGGCTCAGGCCAGGCCAAGGGACCCTACTGGTGCACAATTGGGGCTGAGGAGGGACATGGGACCACGGGAGGGCTCCAGGACGTGTCTGGCCCATCTCGCTCAGTCCCGATTGGCCAGACCCCAGCAGCAAGCTCACCTACCGGTCGGAGCGTCTTCCCCCTGGTGGTCAGTGCATGTCATAGCGAGCAGTTGAGCAGCCTCAGCATATCATTAGCATATTACGCTTGGATTGGTTGAACGGCTGACTGGACGACCAGACACTTAGCCTATTAGGTTTTTATTATATAGGATATCAATAAGGTTCTATATCAAGAAGACAAATAAAATAGTAAGGTCACAAAAAGATACCGAGGTAAACACTCCAGTGATGATGCCCAATATAATTATCACAGCTGAACATTAACATTTGGAAAAAACCTGATGGGTTATACAGTTCTGTTTGAAGAGAAAGCAGGCCAGTTCTTTAAGGAAGACTGAGGTGGGGGTCTAGGAAAACTTCTCTCCAGAGATGTCATGAGGAGAACACTGATGGACACATTTTTCAGTGTCTCCATGGTGACTGGGTGATAAAGTCAAGACTATAAAAGTGTGTTTCATCTTACATGTATAGACTTAGCATCACAATTTAGATTATACATGAGCAGGAACTATAGATTTAAAATCACAGATGAGCAGGAAGTTGATATTTAAGAAGAGGAACAGAACATTTGACTCTGGCCATTCTTTGGAGAACCATTTGAGTTAATCATGTTTGGGAATCAAATAATAAAAGTCTTAAGAGCCATTTGAAGTTGACCACATATGAGTTTTTTATTTTCTTGTAGCTCAGACAGTTAATGGAAGCCGGAGGCACTTGCTACCATCATTTTCCATGGTCCCTTATGGGAAGGGGAACAGGTGTTGAAAATAGGTCTGACAATGTCTGCAATAAAAAACTAAGAATGTCAACCCTCACCAAACTACTGTCTTCTTATCAGATTCATGTGAATACCCAACTTACCTAGTGGCAAACCTCAATTGGGGTATTAGGAGTCCAAGCAATACTTCTGTGCTCATGTGACTCCATGCTGAAGAAATTAAACAAAGGCCTCTTGGAAATGCTATAATTTTGGTGCAGTGGCAAGCTGTAAGATCTGGAACAGCTTCTGGCATAGTAGGCATGAGTCAGAAATGTATTGGAATACATCATGGACATTTGCTGGATCTTGTTAAAGCCAATCCCAGATGCCATTTTATTGGTAAATACTTTAGTGTGTATTGCTAAGAGATGAGGATTTAAAAACAAAACCACAACACCATTACAACTAATAATACTTTCTTAGTATTTTGTAATATTTTGTCAGTGCTCATATTTCCATGGTTGATCAATACATAAGTTTTGCAGTTGATTTGTTTGAATCAGGATTCAAACAAAGTCAACTTTTTCCATTGGTTGATATATCTCTTAGTTCTCTTTTATTTATTTAAATCTTATTTTTATGTGTTATATGCTCTCTCTTTTTTTCATTGCCATTTATTTATTGAGTAAATTGAGTCACTAGTTTGTAGAATTTTTCACATTTTGGATTTGGCAAATTACATCCTAAAGAGGACATTTAGTTCTGGCTGGGTGGCTTACTTGGTTAGAGTGTCGTCCTGATGCACCAAAGAGATAATTTAATAAAAAACTTTATCTTTTGTAGGTTAGTGATTAGATATAGAGTGTTGATTAGATTCAGGTTCACCCTTTGGGCCTGGGCCTTCTTACCCATCATAGGAAGGCATGCAATTCTGGTAGTTCTTCTTTTTGTGATGTTAGGATTTGGGTTCTAAAGTTATCAAACCATGAAAGGCTTAAAGACAATTTTTGAACTATAACGTGTTCCAAGTACAGCTAAGAGACTAGTATCAAAAATAGAAACACAAGGCAAAATGAAACTACAAGTGCAGATAATATTTATTTGGACACATACAACATAGGTCCTGAGATACAGGTTTCGTATACATGTAGAGTGCTTAGAGCAGTCTCTAGAGTATCATAAACTTAAATAATAAACAATATTATTGCTATTTAGTTTGAACCACTTGGCTCTGCTCCCTCCCTAAGGCCTCATGGTAATGTAGGAAAGAGAGGACCTCTCATCCCACCTGGGCAGAATGACTTGGTTGGTCAGAATTGTGAAATGTAAACTTCTCTCTTTCTTTGGTGACACTGTGCTGGACAATTTGTGGAAGTGAACAAATGGGTTTATAATTGATGCTACAGAGTAGGAGGGGGGAGCACTGGAAGTTTTAGAATGAGACATTGGGTGATCATGTATACACAGGAAGAACCACATGGGATGGCAGGATTGGAGACCAAGAAAGCAGGTCACCAAGCTAGGAATTGCCAGGGTTTTCATCTCAAAGCAACAATTTTATGAGTGGTTCCTGTGTCAGAATAGATCCACACCTTACACCATACACTTGGGTTAACTCCTATGGGTCATAGATTAAATGTAAACACAAAACCATGAAAGTACTAGATGGAAGCATGAGAAAATTCTTTATGTCATGAAGGAAGGGAAGCCTTTCTACTGTGACACAAAACCCAGAATCCATACAACAAAAAACAAAAAAACAACAAAAGAATAATCTGACTTCTAAGCGTTGAGAACTTCTACATGAAAAAAATCACCATAAGCAAAGTCAAAAGACATGTGAGAAACTGGAAATATATATTTGCATCTTATATTACAGATAAAGGAGAAATTTCCCTAACATGAAGATTTCCTAGAAACTGAGAAAAGGGCCAACAACCAGTATAAAAACGGGCAGACGTTTCACAGAAAAAGAACCATGAGAGGCCATAAACATGTGAAAGGTGTTCAATCTCATTCATACAAAGGAAAATGCAAACTATAACTGCAATAATATATCATCTATCCCCTAAGACTGGCTGAAAAAAGTTGCTGTTGGGTGTGCAAAATGGTTCAACTCCTGTAGAAAACCATTTGGCAATATTTATCAAAATTACAAATGCATATACCACTTCTGGACTTTATCCCACAGATGTATACCTGTGTGCCCACCAAATAGCAAAGATTGGACTCAGCTCAAAGGCTGAATAAACTCTGATACTCAGACAGTGAAACACTATTGTTCTGTGCCATTGAGTCAGCTCTGACTCCTGGCAGCCCTCTGAATGAGTGATGTTCACAATGTTCTGTCCTCAGCAGTCCTGCTCAGCTCCTGTAGACTCATGCTTATGGCTTCTTTTATGGCTCTATCTCGTATCTGGTTTGCCTCTTTCCCTTCTGCTTCATATTTTTTTCCAGCATTTACTGTCTTTTGCAAAGAACCCTGCCTTCTCATGACGTGCCCCAAAATAGGACAGCTTCAGTGTTGTCATTGTGCGTCCAGCAACATTTTGGGCTTAATTTACTCTAGAACCCACTTCTCTGTCTTTCTAATGGTCCCCCATATCTGTAGAGCTCTCATCTAACACCATATTTCAAATAAATCAATTTTTTTCCTATCAGCCTTCCTCATAGTCCAACTTTTGCATCTGAATGTAGTAGTTGGGAATGTGAGGGTACAGATGATCTGAGCCTTGATTTCTAATGACTCATCTTTGCTCTTGGCGGATCTTTCCTATTTCTTCCACTGCTGCCCTATGGGTCTCAGCCTTCTCTTGATTTCTTTGCTTCAGACTCCATTTGAATTAATGACTGAACCAAGATAAGCAAAATTGTTACCAAATTGAATGTCTTCATTGCCTATGTTAAAGTTGTCTATTTCTTCTATGGTTATGTTTTTTTTTTCTTTTGGAAAATTATATAGGTATTAAAAAAGAATGTGAGGCCCTTCGTGTGCTGATATGGAAAGATTTCCAAGATGAGTGAAAACAGCAAAGTGCAGAACAGTGTGCCTGGCACACTGTTTTTTGTGTAAGAAAGGGAGGAAAAGACTGTGTTCCCATCTGCATGCATTTGCATAAAAACATACAAAAGCAATAGATAAAAATAGGTCCCTATATATTTCAGGGAGTGAACAGTGCAAGATGAGGGTGAGAACAAGATTTCTTCAACAGGGCCATTTTAAATCTTTTGAGTGCTAAGTCATGTGAATGCATTACCTATTGACAAAAATAAAATTAAATTTTAAAAAATGAGTGGACCATGGTCTCAAAGGTCCATGGTCACCTCAGAGAAGAGAAGGCTTGTGTACTGGTAGGTGTAACAGGAAGCCAATGTGATGAATTTGGCGGGTAGCTGATAGCACTGCTGGTCTGTATTGGAGGGCAGTGGAGGACAAAGATGGCTGTTTGGTGTCAGTAGGGGAAAACTTCAGCTGCCCGGATGGATGGAGCCTGGGCTTATTCTAAAGGCTCTCTGATGCAATGAAAGGGTTTTGAGTAAATAATTGAACTTATCAGAGCAGCATTTTCATTCAAATATTTCCCAAGTGTCTAAGACATTGGACACGGAGCCAGGTGCTGGGGGTGCTGACATGAATATTCAATATCCACAACCCAAGTGCTGGCATTCCCCGGGGGAAAGTGACTTGTAAACAAATCATTAGGGGCAATGTGCTGAGGGCAGTACTAGAATACAGTCAGGTAACAGGAAACAGGCTCAATTCATCCATTTTTATGGGGAGAGAGAGGCATGGGAGAGTTCCCCCGCGAAGTCAATATGCTTAAATAAAGGGAAGAAATGTGGGTGGTTAATGTTATAGAGATTTGGAGTGCAGGGAGAAGAGAGGACCCTGGAGGCAGAAGTTCAGGTAGAATTGAGAAGAGGCTGCTATGAGCTGGAGGGATGGTGATTCCGGCAGGAAAAAAGGTATCGGTGACAACAGAATAGACAGGATTGGGGGTACTGGTGGTGAGGGGAGGACAGGGATAGGGGAGATGGAGAGAAAGGAAAATACTATAATGATAGTCATGAGATGAGCAGTGCCAGGACAACGAGCAGTCATCCTCCTAGCCCAGGACAAATGTGGCATTGTGGTGGTGGTGAAGGGGGTGGTTGGTAGAGGTGGTGGTAGTGGGTGGGAGCAGCAGGCAATTGGAAATGCAGAATAAAGGCTCTGGAAGGAGGTTATCAGCTGGGAACCTGATGTTGGGACCTTAGTGAGCACGACCTTGGCTTTGGGAATCCCCCAGTTATTAGCAGCTAGGTAGAACCCTGAAAGTCAAGAAAAGAGAGAGTAGGCAGTCAAGGCTAAAGGAAGCTGAAGTGATTCTGCCCATGGAACTTATCCATCAGTCCCCAGGAAGGTCTGAGCCAGGATGTCCTCTGCCTTTGTTTCCCTCTGGTCCTCCGGTCCTTCCTCTCATGCATATCCTCACTTGGCTTTCCAATGTCTGCTCCCAATGCTACACGTACAGTTGTGGGAAAGTAGGGGAGGAGGGGGGAGAGGAGAGCAGGGAGGAGACCATCCTAAAACATAATTCAACTCAGAAGAATTTTCAAAAATGAGGTTCTGTTGTTCTCCAGGGAGAAAAATATTGGAGGCCAGCAGTGGTGGCTTGCATAAATTCTGCCTTAGTGAATACCTAAGATCATTTTACTTTAGCAGGGCAAAATGCCTGCCTGGGTGTCTTTTTCTTCCTTGGCACCCCCGGGTCACAGCTCACTTGGCTTCCCCTTGATTTCTCAGTACTTCATTCATTTGTCTTGAGAACCATAATAACAATGATATAATAGACTAAAATTGTTATTTATTTGTATAGCAACACTCACTTAAAGAGCACTTGCTATGTAGCTGGCACTATACCAAGTGCCTTATCTTCCTGATCTCATTTAATCTTCCTAATGTCCTCAAGGAATGAGTGCTGTTGTGACCCCATTTTCTAGATGGAAAAATTGGCATCCAGTGGTTTGATGACTTGCCCACAGGATCAAAGTGGTCAGGATGGGAATTGTCTTCGGTCTGCACAGCCTGCATTCTGAAGTCAGTGTCCTGTCCCCCAGGGCCTGAGCTCACCAATCTCTGGCACCCCCGTAATTCTACAGCTGCCCTTCCAGGCTCATCCGTAATAGCCCTAGCCCTCTTTCCTGCTTTCTCTGCCACCACTTTCCTGGGGCCCTGCTCCCTGCCCAAACCAAACTGTTTCCTCTCCACCCCTGCTTTCTTTCCCATGACCTTCCCTTTGTTTGTGTTCTTTTCTTTCCTGGAAAGGTCCTTCCTGCCCCTCCTCACCCTCTGGACCTCCACCGATCAAAATCCACTCCCACTTGAAGGTCCATCTTAGATGCCAACTCCTTCTTGAAACACTGAGTGTGTGTGTGACCCCTTCCGGCTGGGAACGGTGTTTTTACCTCTGATTTGCTCTGCTTACAGTGTGGCTGAAAGGTTTCCGCCGCTGCACCCTTCCTAACTGCGCCCAAGGTGAATTCCCTGCCCGTCCACAGGCTCCAGAGAGGCAGGGTGATATTTCTGGACATCTGTTTTCTCCTTCAAATGGGCAAGAAATTGTATCCTATGCCATGAAGAACCTATGCTTGTTTTTTATATCAAAATAATGTTGTTTTCCAAAATCATTAGGTGAGCTGTGGTTTCAGGAGGATGTGTTTTCCCGGAGGCAGGGAGCTCCCTCTATCCCACCAGCTGGAGATGCATGCCCAAGTTTAAGAAACAGGTGACCAAAACACAAAGCCCATAAAGGGCAAACCTGCAACTTGCTCCCAACCCCTGCATTGCAGAACTTTCTCTATATTTGCTCAATGAGTTACATGTTGACACACACCTCCCAAAGAGTCTAAACGTTATTTATTTCTCAGCAGATATAACTTCCCTTGTAATCAAAGCTATTTGATTAATTTGCTCAGTGAAGCTATGTGTTAGACATGGTGCAAGCCCACCAACACAGTTCGTGTTCCCAAGTTCTAATTTGTGGAGTCCCTAGAAGGTTCTGTTGCATTTCCACTTCAGAAATGTACATGTTGGAAACAGAGCCAGACCACATTTTTAACTTGCTGCATTTGTGCTAGAGCCCACCCACCTTCATATTTGTTACCTTTCTCATGCTTCTCAATCCTAAGAGCCCGGATGCTAATCTGAGATGGCCCTGCTGCAGCACACCCAGCCCCTCTTCACCCTCCCCGTCACGTGCCACACGCGGAATCATTTTCCTTCCGGAGGGACCTCCCACCAGCTTAGAGCAGCTCCCTCAGAGGGTGGCAGAGAGGCTGGGAGCCTCCACGCCTGTGTGATTGGATGGCAATAATGTTATCTCTGTGCTTCCACCCTTCATTTTTGGAGCAAGGAAACTGTTCTAGCAAACCCACATGGTCCACAAAGGAGGTCATGTGTGTTATAGGTTTGCAGGAACTCACTCAAGCTCTGGCAATGAGATGGCCCTTCCCAACTGTCCTCCACTGAAGCTTCTGTACCCCCACATCAGTAGTCATTCAACATGGGATGCCCCTAGGAGGTGGGTATCTCCTTGGGCTGTCATCAACTCAGGACAATGGGAAGAGGGCTCAGCTTTGAGCTGTTGGCATCAATACTGCCAGTAGGGGGATGAGTGTCTCAGACCTGGATGGAGGTGTTGGGGTAGGGATATGAGCAGCACCCACTATACGAAGTGCCCGGCTACATAATCAAGAGAGGCCAGAATATGGCTAAAGCACTCTGCCTTAATTAATAAGGTACAAATGACATATAGCCTTTTTAATAATAGAACATGCTACTTCACCAAAATCTTGGATTTGAGGCACTCTTGGGAATGGGGGAAAGTTAGAACCAAGAAAGATATGACTTTGTGGGGGAAATGGTAATTTGAGGTAGGTAGGGGAGTTACACTCACTCCCACCAGGGGCGTCCCACCACAGCTGGGCCAGTTCAGGGAGGGGAGACACCCCTAAACACCAAGCCTGTGCCTTAGTTCATAAAGAATGAGGCTCACTCCCTAAGGGAGCCCCTGGTGCATTCTGGAGAAGAAAGAACATGTTCAAAAGACAAACAAGGAAGGAAAAGGCTCTACTCAGGACAAAAAAGCAAGGAAGTAAATATACAAGTAAAAGATCTTCTTATCTCTGACAAAAGAAGAGCTTGCTCTCACAGAAGGGAATGCCAGGACAGGCCCATGGATCCTGTTAGTGCAGGGCCAGCATTTCAAGAAGAATCAACTGCACCACAGTTCTCCCACGGTGAGAGGAAAACCCTGGGCTAGTGATTGATGTCCTTCTCAGCGTTCTCAAACAGAATGGGAGAGTTCATGCTGCCACTGGGCCCCTCTGCCCCTCACCTCTGTGGGCAGTAGATCCTGTCTCCCATGATTGTCACCTCAGTGTCTTGAACCCAGCCCAGAGCAGTGCCTCAGAACCACTACAGAAAGTGGCAAGCAAACAGTAACTGGGGAAAACTTTAACTCTCCTTGCTCCTCAGGATATAATTTTATAAAGCTTGATTTACAAATATTTTGATTAGTATACCACCCACTGCATGTCTAACAGATGTTCTATGGAAGAAACAAAAATTAAAATGTCTTAGTATCTTAAAATATGGAAAAGGAATGTAATGAGAATAATGGCTACTGATTAACCACCTCCTGTTTTTAAGCATTGTTTTGAGCAGGGGTCCTCAAACTTTTTAAACAGGGGGCCAGTTCACTGTCCCTCAGACCGTTGGAGGGCCGGACTATAGTTAAAAAAAAACACACACAAACTATGAACAAATTCCTATGCACACTGCACATATTTTATTTTGAAGTAAAAACAAAACAAAACGGCAAAAACACCCGCATGTGGCCCGCGGGCCGTAGTTTGAGGACGCCTGGCTTTGAGCATGATTAGGCCCTTAATCCTTACTATAACCCTATCTGATAGGTAAGCCCACAGAGGCACAATAAGATTAGGTCTCAATTAAACGGCAGAGCCTGGATTCCCAGCCAAGAAGTTAGAGCTAATAAAAAGCCCACACTTGTCAACACTGTGCTTCCCCATCGCCAGGCCATTTTCTGAGTTTGAGGTGCATGTGAATTTTTTTGGACCTGTAGATACTGAGCCTTCATGAGAATGTGTAGCCCCTCCATGTGCAAACTCCACAGTGACACACACATTCTCACCATGGGTAGTGGCTTAACCAAGTGTGATCATAAATGTTTACATCCTTCCCATCAGCTTAAATATTAGAGACAGATAAAAGCTCAAAGCCACAATGAGGATAGAGAGTAGATGAATTAAATGCTCATTCCCTCGGTGATAAAAGGCAGCACCAACACAGCCTAAAACGACAAAAGACCTCAAGCCTAGAGTGGTAATAAACCGCCATCCAACCTCACCCAAGGCTACTTGTTCAATGAAAACTCTGCCCTAGGCCAAGACCAAGCCAATGCCACGGCCCCTCTTCCAGAGTTACCTATGCCCCAGTTTAAAGAGAAACTAAGATGAAAGTGCCAGATTCGTTCTGCCCAAATCAGTTGGCTGACATTGCAAACACATGTCCTGCACATGCAAAGACCAGTCCTACACAGACCGACTTGGGTTATATTTTGTGAAGTGTAATTACAGGACAGAGATTAAATTAAGCGGAGTCTCCTCTTAACCGGAGGTGTCATTACAAAAACTGAAACGGACGGCACCTCTGTCGCTGCCCCGTCATAGGGGAACATATTTCTAGCGCCTTGTCCTGTCAAGAAGCGATCTTCCAAATGTGGAGTATTTCCCAGTTGGACAAATATTGATTCAGTTATCCACTTTGCCGACATCTTAATACTTAGAAACCCTGTCAAAACTATTTTCTCAGCATAGCCATTTGTAAAGTCCACAGCCCCGTAGCCAGGCTCAGCATCTGTTATTGCCCTGGTAGGACCCTATCACCTTTAAGCTTCACACTGTTGTTGAGAAATGCTGCATCATTTTTGTTTTTATTGTTATAGTTATTAATTTATCATATACATTTAAAGTAGCTTAACACTGATTTAGAACACTGTATAAACAGTATAATCTTAGGAAAGTAGGTGATTATAAAGAATTTTTTACAAGATTGATGCCATTTCTAAAATATACATTTTTATGATCTCCTCAATTGGTGCCCATGTAAGATTTTAAAAAAATAAACAAGTCCTAAAAACCCCACAGGAGTTAGTTATTTGTTCTTTTAGTCTTGATAGTCTCTTAGAAACAAAATTTTAAAGCTGAAAAGGATCTTCAAAAGGTGCACTTTAAGAGTCAAGGACATAAAGGTCCTGCAGCAACACACTAACCCTCAGATTTTCTTGGAGCTTGTTTCAAAATAAAATGCAATTCATATTTTGGAATGTGCATACACTTATAAAAAATAAAAATCAAATCAAATAAAAGCAGTCTAAATCTTACTGTTTATTACCACGGCTAGTAAAAATGAAAAGCAGGAGTTTGTTTTCATTGATTTCTGAGACTTTAAAGAGGATAGGTGAAGCATTTTTCTTTCTTTCTCTTACCTCCTTCTACCCGCTCTCCTCTTTACTCCTCCCCACCAGGATACTTGGCATTTTGATCTTTATCACAAGCCATGGATCTGAGGGGAAGGCAACACCAAGATCTAAAAGGCAACACGGCCACAGCCACTGTGAAAAACATTTCCTCCTCCAAGGTGCATGGCAAACAAATAACGTTAACAACAGCAAGAATCATAAAAACGGTAAACGGTGCCTAGGATGGAAGCGTGTCTTCTGTTACTTTACACGTCTAGAGAGCAGTGTTATTTAACAAGGTTGGAAGGCCAGTAACTTCCACCTCCTCAGTTATTCTGATTCCCCCGATGAGCAGCGTTTTTTTCCAGAAGTTGATCTTCTTCAGCAAGTGGCGGAGTCCATGGCCATCTCCCCTATGGCCCCGCCCCCAGCTCCCTGTGCAGATGGTTCCACTTAACCAGAAGGCGGTGATCACCTGTGTGCGGGAGGGCAGGGAGACAGAGGATTCTTGTTTTAAAAGACAGCCGACCACGGGCAGCAAAGGGAGGCAGAGGAGGCAGCGTTCTGCCTTTTCGGCTGTTTCCGAGAGGGATGAAAATGACAGCGTGTAAAAATGCCCAGGAAAGACTTTGAAGAAATGGATTTAAATGTGTTTTTGTTTGTCATGTGAAGATGTCCACAGAAGTGAGGGAGGCCAGTTAGTCCTGCCCGTATCCCTGAAAATACTTGCAAAGCAAGAAGCATGGCATGACATCATCCCTCTCCTAAACCACAGAGTCTCAAACGTTAGTGCACATTAGAATCACCCGGGCAGCTCTTAAAATCCAGGTGTCCGGGCTGCATCCAGACAAATTCAATCAGGATCTTTGCGGGTGAGGCTCAGGAACCAGGATGCTCTAAGCCTCCACCCCCACACCGCTGCCCGCCCGCCTGAGTCCAAAGTGCAGCCAGCCACCTGGAGAGTCAGGTCTTCCAGAACCGTTTGCATCAGCAGGACTCGCTGAAGTGGTCTGCATCCCAAGGCATAGAAACCGAACATGGACCCTAGGTGGCTGTGCAGTCGGCTGAGTGCAGCCCTGGGGACGCGGGAGCCCTCAGTCCGCGGTGGAGATCGGGTCTGTTCCTGCCCGCAATCGGCAGACCCTGTCTAATATTTTCCATCCTGGGCAATGAGATCACAAACTCCAAAACCCTAAATCAAAACCGGAGGCATTACGGGTCTTCAATAAAACTCCATAGCTCATACACAAGGGAGAGGGAGGAGAAAATTAAAACCATCACCAAGCTGCGGACATACGATTCACATACAGTACTGTATCAGCTTTGGGGTACTGCAGCAATGAAAGAGAAAAAGATACCAAGCAGTAGTGAGTTCAGAGGGACCAACCAGACGGGCAGTAAAACCTAACTCCTGAGTAAAAATCTTGTTGTTCCTGAAGGAAAATTCATCATAAAAGACACTGGACCTCTGACAAGGAAAACAAATGAAGTGGCATTGCAGGGCGAAATAACATAGAGATATACTATGAAAAATTAATGAATATAAAGGAGATCCTACTTTGAGGAGAATATGCAATTCCAATGAGTTTCAAGACTTCTGAGCTTACATAGCCTGCATTTCCAAAATAGCAATGTTTACAAATTGTAGGCTGGATACAAAAAGTAAAGGCGTTAACATCTAGCTGAGAACGATCATTGTAAGCAATGTGTAACCGATCATTGTAAGCAATGTGTAACCGAAGAGAAGAGCAGGGCAGTCCTCTGGCTTCCCAGTCCCTTGGTGGGAGGGGGAGTTTGAAACAGTCCACCAGCAGGTTTGACTGTTCTTTTGTACTGAATGTATTATTACAACAATCATTCTACCAACCTCCTAACTACCCTGTTTCTAGCACTTGAATTATGGTTGTGTGTGTGCGCGTGCTGAAGATTGGAGAGAACTGTTCTTTATTTTTTTAAAATATATTTTATTGATTTTTTTACAGAGAGGAAGGGAGAGAGATAGAGAGTTAGAAACATCGATGAGAGAGAAACATCGATCAGCTGCCTCCTGCACACCCCTATTGGGGATATGCCCGCAACCAAGGTACATGCCTTTGACAGGAATCAAACCTGGGACCCTTCAGTCCTCAGGCCGAGGCTCTATCCACTGAGCCAAACTGGTTAGGGCAAGAACTGTTCTTTAATAAGAAACCAAACAAACCCAGGTAAACTGGGACTGGCTGGGCACTGTCTTTAATTCCAGAAAAAGAGGTATACAGGTGCCCTTCAGTTTGCATGTCCTCGATCCATTCGCCCGGTTCTATTGCCCAGGGAGGATCAGAAGTTTCCAAAGCATTCCAGGGCAGCACTTCAAGCTGGTTCCAACTAGGCTGGCTGGTGTGGCTGTCTGACACGCGTCACTATTTGCAGCAGAACAAGTCATGGGGGCCTCCTATAGGTAGCAACACCGTCCTCCACGGTTGTCTTTGCGAATCATCTTGGAAGGTAGTCACCCCCCTGGTTCCCTTAAAAAATGCCACTTCTATCCTTTGTACCCGGGTGGCTACTCTTTGATCTCTCCTTCTCCAATGACCAAGACCCTGTACAGGAGATATGACCCCACGGACATCGTTAAATTTCCCAAATATTTCCATTTTAATATTGCTGTTTAGACTCTTAGCTACTGTCACATAAACATTTTTGAGAGCTCATTGTACAGGTGGTGAATTTTGACCAGTGCCCAAGGCCCTTTGCAGGCTTTTATATTGATGTGTTGAAATGACATAGATCTAATTAGACAGTATAGGTCACTTAATATCAGGGGAAATTTGTCATGCCCATTGCCAGGGACAGGAGGGAGACATAAGAGCAAGAAAGGAAACCCTGGATTTTGCACTCATGAGAATATCCTCCTGAGAATGACAAGGACATGCGTCTTTCAGAAGACCTCACGAAACCATTCCTACAAGAATGGCACTAGCTTTGTGTAGTTTATTTTTTACCGCCCAAATGCCACATTAAGAATGTTCTACTCCAAAAGAAATGTAAATGTAGTAGTCAGACCCTGCATTGCAGGGTAGAAAGCACCTTAGATCTTTGTTTGCGGTGCTCAATTCCCCCGTTTATTTCTAGTAGGGGCTTCTCCGAAAATCTCTTTTCTAATTTTTTTTCCTGTGCCTCTAAACGAACTCGGTGAACTGTTAGGTTATTCACTCAGAAAAGATTAATCTAGTCTTGCGTATCCATTTCATTTTAGGAAAATGAAAAAAGAAAAGTCTTTGCTTCTCTTCCTTTGCATTTCCAAGGACATTCTCCGCACACAGCAGCCAGGGAGGTGGGGACTCACCGCGCCCCTGCAGACGGGATCCGCTTGGGAGAACACACATTCGCAGGCCAGCAAAGAAAACGCGTGGCGAGGCAAAGAACGTCAAGCCCACCGTTGTCCCAAGCGGTCTGGGAAGCCTAGGGCGCTATTTCCCGTTCCTGGGGTCTGGGAAGCTTGCGGGTCCCAATCCGGAGCGGCAGGTGCAGGGGGCCACGACCCCACCTCCCTTCTCCGCGAGGCCACCCGTCGGGGAGGAAGCGCTCGCCGACGCCCGCCCGTGGAGGGGGCCCAAATTAGCCTGGAGTCCACCTCTTTCCTCCTCCCCGCCCCCCTCCCCCCTGCAGTCACTCCGGGTGGGGTTTCGTGACTTCGTCTCCCGTCCGCTCTCCAGCGAGCTAATTCTCCTTTCCGGCGCCCCCAGAGGGCTCTCAGTCCCCTACTCTGGGTCAGCCCCTCCAACCATTTGCCTCCGTGCAGCTAGCCACATCTTATTCCTCTCTTTCCGTGCGGCGCGCGGGGTCTTCTTGGCAAACCTGTGTCTGTGGGGCGGGGCACGATGCAACCCGGTGCATAAAGTGCGTTTGTAGCCCGCGCTACTTTTCAAAAAAGTAAAACTGAAAACAAAACCAAGAAATTCGGTTTACCTTTGCTTCCCAACTGCAAGACTCACCGCGCAGTGCTCTTAAAATCGTGACAACAGCGCTCGGCCTGAGCTGAGCCAGGTCACACGCTGGGACGTGGAGGGCCCCTCAGGCCCGAGGCGGGCGGTTAGGGAGAACCCAGGTCCCGACCTTGCTCTCCAGGCGGGAGGCGGGGGGTACCGGCGCTGGTCGGTAGTCCGGCCCAGGCTAAGCCCAGGGCCCTCCGGGGACGCTAGCGGCCCGTGTTCCCCCTTCTCGGTCGCTGAGCCCAAAAGCGCCGAGCCCGCGGTTGCTCTTTCCGCCCTACGGGACTTGAGAGGCGCTTTCATTTGCTTGTTTCGGTTTCTCCTGAAGACCTTGAAACGCACGGGTTCCCGGAGCACCCTGGCCTATCGCGACGGGCACCCAGATAATTCCCCGAAACTGCTCCACCAAGAATCACAGAGACGCGGGAGAGGTGGAGTGGGGGCGACTGTCGCTCCAAGGACGACCTTGTCACTGAAACACTCGCAGCCTTAACATTCAAGTTCTGGGCTCAGGCGGCAAGTATTCACCCGAAACCCCTCTTGCCGCCGCTTGCCCAGTCCCTAAGAGGGCAGGCACCCTCTTCCTGCCTCCTTTTTGCCTCACGCTTTTGGCACGGACCTTGCCTCTCCTTTCTCTGCCTTGGGAAAGCTGGGTCAGTTCCCGAGGCCACTCGGGGCCCCTGAAATCCGTCCTCCGCCCCTCTGGGCGTCCAGCCCCCGCTAGACGCGTCACGTCCCCGGGGCCGGCGCGCGCCCTTAGCTCCGCGTCTTCTGTACCCCTGGGAGCCGCTCTTCATCTTGTCCCCCGCTGCGCCCAGGGCGCTCAAAACAGGGGAGCCAACCCCAGCCAAACGCTGACACGGACCCGCGAGCTTTATACCTCTGCGCGCTCAGCGCCGGCCGCGTCGCCGCTTCCTGGTGGTGGAGAGGACCACGCTGCATCCCCCGGAGGTAGGAGAGACGTTTGCTTTCCTTCTGCAACCCCACCTTGGGGCCACTTCGCCCCTAACCCAGCCGGCCTCGGGAACCCGCGGAGCCGGCCCGCGGGCCGACAGGGGGCGACAAACTGTAAGCTTTTCCGGAGGCTGGCGGTGAGCGGGCTGCTGCGAGAGCTGCTGCGTCGTCCCCCACCTAGCAGCTGGCTGCTGGAGAGACGGGGAGTGGGAAGAAGGTAGGATGTGAGTCAGGGCGGACGGGCTCTGGAGCCCCAGAGAACCCCCCCCCCCCCCGGCGCAGTTTCCCAACCGTCTGTCCCTGGCCCGCAGGGCCTTCACCGAGCGGAATGGGGAGGTGATGCCCTTCTAGGCAGCACCTCTTGGCCAGCGCCCGGCGCTCTACCGGCAGAGGTGGGACGATGTTCCCCTGAGAGCCCTGGGGGCGAACCAGCTCTTACCGCAGTACCATCAGCTTCATTATCTCTTTTCTGAGCGCGCCTGTCTACTCCTCGCCGTCAGGGGAAAGACATGACCTGAGCTGTTCCACCACATCTCGGGATGCTCTGTGTTATGGACACTGTGGTTTCCAGCTCTAGGAATCAACCTTTTTGGTCTTTGGGGCCCGACTTGAAATTCAGGTAACGAAAGTGTAGATCAGGGGCAAACAGGGTCCAAATAACCTAGACAGAACTGAGCAGAGCGCCTCCCACTGCCCGCAGCCTCAGAGAGCCCCGTGGCTGGTGCGTGCAGTCCGCGGCTCTGCTTCTTTGCAGAACCCCTGCCCCCGGTTTGCGCACCGTAATTCAAACCATCCCTTTACCCTGCCCCCATCCCGGCCTTGCCCCACCCGGCCCCAGAGCACTGACTGTCCTCTTCCGCGTCCCCGTGGCCGCCCTGGGGCTGCACTATGTTTTTCATGATGCAGGAGGGGAAAGTCCTCACCTCTTTTAAACTTGGATTTCCTTTCCAAGGATAATTCTCGCCTGTGGCCCAAGCCCCAGCTCAGCAGGGCCCCGCGCCCTGCCTCCAGAGAGCACAGGATTTGTGGCTTGGGCCCTCCTGATTGACACATTCGGACAGCTTAACACTTTCAGGTCCCACAGCGGAGGGAAAGGAGTCAGGGACTCGGTAGGTCGCCGCTGCTCCCCAGGCTGGCTGATGGGGTGCACGTGCACCTCCGGCAGCATCATCGCGCGCGGGTGTCCAAGCTTTAGACTCTGGGGGAGGGGAGGGGAAATTTCTTCCCGCTCCATCCGGAGAGCTGGGAGCACGGGGAGTCCTGAGAACCACGGGTCTTCCTAGGATCCCTCCTAGGCCCCCCTCCCTGTTCCTGTACTTTCAACCCAAGCCCTTGGCGCTTACTGCCCCCAAGCTGTGAACTGCTAGGTCAGGGCCTCCAGGTGTCAGTTCAGGGCAAAACCGGGAGCTTTCTTCTCTCTTCACCTGCTGGCTCCTGGGTCCCACCGAGGCGCTCCCGCGGAGACTGCCACGTCAGCCACACAGGCTGGGAAAGGCCAGAGTGTGCGCTGATGCAAGATAGACCTGGAGAAAAGAGATGACAGACAGTTCCCGCACAGGCCGAAGAGTTCAAGGCTGCGTATCCCCTGCCCCTTAAATGGAGGGGAAAGGCCCCTTCAGCGTTTAACAAAGACCTCCTGGACGCCTCCGTGCTGTGTGAAAGGTGAGGCCAGGCAGCTCAGGTGTGGAAGGATTGGGGTTCCAGGCCTGGATGAAAAGCACTGTCTTTGGGGGCAAAGGTCAGAAAGGGTTCTGACTCTTCCTGTGTCACTTCAGAGAGGAGTGAGTTCCAGTGGGTGGGCCTGTTCTCAGGGAGACAGACTCTACAATGTGCACCTCTTACAACACTGAACTCCTTACAACACGGTCAAGATTTCCTGCAAGCAGGATTGGGGTATCAGTCAGAAATGGGACAGAGCAAATGCCTTGGGCCCGTCGCCCTACATCATGCCGAACGCTCAAGGTGCCGCTGGAAAGCTCAGAAATGGGGCCCTGGCACGATGCTTCCCGTGCCCCGTACCCCATGCCCAGGGGAAGGGGTGGTAGAGGCAGCCACCCTCTTGCCATGATCAACTTTAATCCTCTGATATCTTAGCAGTAATGGCAGTGGAGGTGGTAGTAAAACTAAAATCCAAAGCAGTACTAGTACTATCAAATATTCAGTTTGAAATGACTACCCATCTGTATCAAAACCGGAAAGGTACAAGGGGCGAGGACAGCGGAGCGAGGGGAAGGTCCCAGGCCCAGCTGGGGTTGGGACTGTGCGAGTGCGTGTGCGTGTGCGTGTGTGTGTGCGTGCGTGCGTGCGTGTGTGTGTGTGTGTGTGTGCGTGTGTGTGTGTGTGTGTGTGTGTGTGTGTGTGTAGGGGGATGGGGATGGGTTCCGGAGGAGGGCCGAAAGGGGAGGACAGAGGGAGGGGGTAGAGTTTCACCGAGGGGAGGGGGGCGCCGGGGTTCAGTGACGGGAACCAATGGGCTGCCAACTCGCGCGTCTCCGGCGCGACTGCCGAGATTGACGTGGAGGACACGTAAAATTGATCTTCACACGCCGCAGCCTCCCGGTCAGACGAATTTCTCTTAATCGGATGAAGTTCACCCTGGGCCTGGGGTCGCGGGAGTGGAGAGTGTCTTGGGAGCGGGCGGCGGCGGCGGCGGCGGGCCGGGGGACTGGCGGCAGGGCGCCTGGCGGCGCGGCACAGCGCGTTGCAAGCCCGCGGCCCGGCCGCCCCGGCTCTCGGCTCGCGCGCGCCCTCCCTCTATGCCTCTCCCGCGGCGGCGGCTCCCGAGCTCTCCCGTACCGCGCCGGGCCCAGCCCCGGCCGCCCCGGCGCCAGGCAGCTGGCGGGCCCGCGCGCCATGGGTAAGGGGCGGGCGGCCAGCAGGCGCGGGCGGGCTGATGAGGTGTATTGTGTCCCGGCGCTGCCTTTTCCTCTCGCCGGCTTTCCCTCGGAGACCGGGTCGTGGGTCCCTGACGAGCGGCGTTCTCCGCACATCCCCTCCCTTCTGGGTGGGGTGGGGGTAGCTCGGCGCGTCCGGGGATGGGATGGCCCAAGTGAGACCCCCTCAAAAGGGCGCGGAGGGCTGTCGTGCGCCGCGCCCTACCCCGGAGGCAGCAGACCCAGGCTGTTGGCCGCAGATTCTGGGTATCCGCCGGGCACTTCCCGAGGCGCGCCTGGGTGCGGCCCCTAGCTCAGTGCGACCACCCTGGCTAACCCGCTGGTGTTCTCTCCCCTTCCGCTCACTGTCCTCTGGCGCGTCCGCAGAGCAGACGTACGGCGAGGTGAACCAGCTGGGCGGCGTGTTCGTCAACGGACGCCCCCTGCCCAATGCCATCCGCCTGCGCATCGTGGAGCTGGCGCAGCTGGGCATCCGACCCTGTGACATTAGCCGGCAACTTCGCGTTTCCCATGGCTGCGTGAGCAAGATCCTGGCGCGCTACAACGAGACCGGCTCCATCCTGCCCGGGGCCATCGGGGGCAGCAAACCCCGAGTCACCACCCCCAACGTAGTCAAGCATATCCGGGACTACAAGCAGGGCGACCCTGGAATCTTTGCCTGGGAGATCCGCGACCGGCTGCTGGCCGACGGCGTCTGCGACAAGTACAACGTGCCCTCGGTGAGCTCCATCA
Organism: Cnephaeus nilssonii; assembly: GCF_951640355.1. Lineage (NCBI taxonomy): Eukaryota > Metazoa > Chordata > Mammalia > Chiroptera > Vespertilionidae > Cnephaeus > Cnephaeus nilssonii. The sequence goes on along the minus strand of NC_137082.1, from coordinate 15,022,361 downwards.
GCCGCATCCTGCGCAATAAGATTGGCAGCTTGGCGCAGCCCGGGCCCTACGACACGAGCAAGCAGCCGCCGCCACAGCCGGCGCTGCCCTACAACCACATCTACCAGTACCCTTACCCCAGCCCCGTGTCCCCCACCGGCGCCAAGATGGGCAGCCACCACGGGGTCCCAGGCGCCGCAGGCCACGTCAGCATTCCCCGCTCTTGGCCCTCGGCGCACTCGGTCAGCAACATCCTGGGCATCCGGACGTTTATGGAGCAAACAGGTCAGTCGTGGAGGCCTTCTGGAGCCTTCTTGGAATTGAAGACGAGGGCTTGGGCATGAGGATGAGGGGTAACTCCTAGCCCTCCTTGGACCTGTTTTGGCTCAGGGGAGGCTAGGGCTGGCCAGGGAGTTTGAGGGTCCGGGGCCTAATGTGGGAGACATCTTGAACTTTTTATGACAAATACGGAAAATATTTCCCGGAAGAGCAATCGCCGACCACAAATTTGGAGGCCTGAAATTGCCTTTTTTTTAAAAAAGAAAATTCTTGCAAAAAGTATGCAAACCCCTATCGCCAGATCTAAGTCAAACAAAACTCAGTCAATTCTGTGGCCCTTTCTTAAGGGTCTTTCAGGATCCCTCGCTGTTTCCCAAAAGGTTCTGTGCCTCCCAGGCCCAAAGGCTCTTTCGGGTAAAAGGCAAAGGGCCACCTGGCCGGTCTTATCTAGTGACCGCAGGCAGGCCTGGCGGCGTTGCAGGTTCTGGAGCTGGGATCTCCGAGGTGGCGCCTCAGGGCTCACAAGGATGTGCCCTTTGCCTGTAATTAGAACTCCGCACACTTGCTGGCCATCTCTCTCCGGGGAGGAGGAGGCGGAGTAGGGAGAGAAGCCTGCGGCGGCCTTGATGCGGGGCTCGGGAAGATGTGCCCGGGGCCGGACTGAGTGCCCATTTCCTTCGCACTGTCTCCTGTCCCAGCAGCCGGGCAAGGGATAGCAGGCTCTTATGTGAGTAAGAAGCAAAGTTCACCATAGCCCCAAAGAGGAGGGGGTCGGGGCTGCGGAAAGAAAGGAAAGCTTAGACCCAGCGACAGTGGGGCGCGCTGCCCAGGCCTCAAACAAGGTTTGTTTCTTCCGGTGGCTCAAACCCAGCCTGGGGGTGGGAGGTGAGGTGCAGAACTTCCCCTGGAACGACCCGTGGGCAGCTGGCTGGGAGGTGGCCTCACCAGGTTTGCTCTCAGTTCGGGAGCTTTCTCTGGGTTCCCGCACTCACGTGTGGGGGCTGCCCTGGTCGCTGGGTTGACGCCTCTTTGGGGAGATCCAGGACATCTCCGGAGGCATTTCTGAGGAGAGCCGTCTCCAAACGCTCAGGACACCTGTTGAGACCTTGAGAAACCCATATAATTCTCAGGAGCATGCTTTGGATTTGAACTTGACCCTTTCCGGGCACCACCTCTGGACAGCGGCCCCGTCTCACAGGCCGTCTCCCCGCCAGAGACCCCTAGTTTTGCGGGAAGCGGGTCGCAGGCCTGGAGGAACAAGGAGCAGCCTCTGCCCCGCTGGGAGTGAAAGCGAAGCCCTATGCCCCCCACCCCGCCGCCTCGGGCCCGCTCTCCGAGCATCTGGAGGCCGCAGGTGTTCGGAGGACCCTGGGCCGCGCCCTCGGGGATGCGCTGAGTGCTTGTAGGCACGTGCGTCACCCTCCTGGAGGGCCGCGCTCGCGCCCAGCGCAGATTCCCATGTCCCCACTAATCTGTCCGGTGTCCCCTCAGGGGCCCTGGCCGGGAGCGAAGGCGCCACCTACTCCCCCAAGATGGAAGAGTGGGCCAGCGTGAACCGCACGGCCTTCCCGGCCACCTCGGCAGTGAATGGGCTCGATAAACCGGCACTAGAGGCGGACATTAAATACACTCAGGTAACCAAGGGTCGGGGAAGGAGGTGTCCTTACCTGGAAGAGTGAAAGAGTTGGGGGGAGTGGGGTGGAAGGAGAAAGAGAAAGAGAGAAGAGAAAACGCCCCAGGCCATGGGTGTCTGGGGTCTGGCAGCCGGGCCACCCAGGTCCCTCTCAGCATTTTCTCTTCTTTTCTCAAGCGCACACTTTGGGGGAAGCTGGCTTTTGAGGGGATTGAGTTGCCTTTTGCCAAGAGACTTTTGCTACAAAAACTTGAACCCGGAACACAGATGGCTGAGGCTCTCTTTAAACCCCAGCTGGGCCGGTGAATACCACGATCCCCCTCATCTCATTATTATTTATAACAATTGGAGTGGAAATCACTTTGCCAGGGTCCTTCCTAGGAAAATTAGAGGCCAAGCGTCGCGAGGGGATAATTGAGGGGACAGCAGGGGAAAGGAGGATCCCCCGTTTGTTCCGGTAACTGTATGTGCTGGAGAAGTCGGCGGGGTTACCTGCTGCTGATGGTCTGTCCCTCTCCGTCCGCACAGTCGGCCTCAGGCCTCTCCGCAGTGGGCGGCTTCCTCCCAGCCTGCGCCTACCCGGCCTCCAGCCAGCACAGCGTGTACAGCTCGCCCGCCGGGGGCTACCTCGCCCCAGGCCCACCCTGGCCGCCCGCACAGGCTCCCCCGCTGGCGTCCCCCGGGGCCAGCCTCACGGTGCACGGCGGGGAGCTCGCAGCGGCGATGACCTTCAAGCATCCCAGCCGAGAAGGTGAGCAGCACGGGTGGGAATGGATCGGATGAATGGAGAGAGGTTAGAAAGGGTGCAAGGAAGGGGGTGTAATCGTGGGAAAAGGTAGTGAGAGAGATTTGGTACCCAGCCTAAACCCTTCCTTCCAGCCTAAACCCTCCGTAGACATGGAGAAAAGAGTTGGGTTAAACCTGTAGTTTCTTGGATCAGATTGATTTCTAACAGGTGTATGCCAATGCGCATCCCTAGAAAGGCGGCAGAAGTTGAGAGATGCCTTAGGATTCCACCTCCCCTCTTGGAGAGAGAGAAGAGAGAAGAATTGGGTCAGGTTTGGATCTTGTTCTTGTGCCATTGGCCAAGTTATTGCTTCTCTCTGCGCCTCATTTCTCCATCCATAGAAGAGTCTAGAAGCATCATTCAGGTTCACCTTTCTGGGGCCTGAGGAGCTTTGCCTTCTGTGGTGGACCTGCCCAGGTTCCTGGACCTGCACTGACATCTGTTTCTTCCCAGGTTCCTTTCTTTCTTCTTCTTCTTCTTCTTTTTAATCTAGACTCTTGGTCTCCCCTTGAGTTCATTGTCTTAAATTCATTCTTGGGAAAGGAAAGAACATTTCAATCATTCATCCCTAAGTTTAGACTCTTTTTCAACTCTGTGTGGTTTAGGGTACTTCTTTCTGTAGGAATTGTGGCTGGGAGTTTTCTCTCCTCTTCTCCCTCCTTCATAAATTTACTCCTTGATAAGCCAAACTAACAGATTTGAGGCATTTAATTGCTGGTCAACAGTGCAAGGGGTGTCTTCTTACACTGACCCCCAGGTTCTGTTTTTTGTTTTTTTTTTCCCCCTGTAAATTGGAAAAAGCTCATCTGCTGGTGCTTGAGTCCTCATTTTCCTCAGAGGTGAAAGGACTGGCTGAATTTGCTAATTTCGAAGAACCTGCCTGCAATAGGTTCTGTCACTAGAAATTTGCAACTCCAACTACCCTGTGAAAGGAAGGAGTCGCCTCAGGGGGTCCCAGCCTCTGCAGGGAAGGAGACTGAGCACAAACCTTGGGGTCAGGGGTGCTCCAGAAGGCTCTTTACAAGCCTGATCCACCTCAGACCTGCCAACGCAGAGTGGGGGGTGGGCAGGCAAAAAGCTTTATTTCCTAGGAGACACAGTAGCCTGATCTGAGGGAGGGAGGGAGGGGGAAAGAGAGAGAGAGAGAGAGAGAGAGAAAGAGAGAGAGAGAGGTCAAGTAAATCAATAAAAAACAAAAATATATTTTTTTATTTTTACTTTTCCTAAAGGACAAACATTATGGGATATAAATTATAAAAATTGAGAATTAGAACTTCCTTAAGCTTTAAACTTAATTTAAAAATAAAATAACACCAGTTGCTCATTTATAGGAAAATTCAAGTAAAGGAAATTTAAAAAATTAAGGATGACAGCTCCTCTAAAGCTTTACAGTTAAGGACCAATAAGGATCTCATGGTGAGTGCTTTGCTCAGTGTCTTGTCGTTAGCCTCAAATCTACCTGTTTTCTGGACAACTGAAGTTATCTGTTGAATTAGAAATTGACGTGGAATTTAGCTCATTATACAAATCATTTAGCTAAGCAGGTTCGTTTGAATTGGAAGAGCGTATCTACAAATTTAAAAGATGTTGCCTGGGCTGATCAAAGGAGAAAGAAGAGTTAGGAAAGGGCTTGGTATCTTCAGAGCGATGTAGCCCTTTGCTAACACAGCCGCTTTGTTCTGGGGCATTTCAAGCTCAACATTAGAAACAAATTATGACCCATAGGTAACAATCCAAAGGTAAAACACACAGTTCTGAATTCTAAACTAGTTCAAGTTAATTGGGGTGGGGCTTCATTGGTGGTTGATTTTCTTTAGAAGACACTTTCCTTTCAGAAAAACAGAACCATTGAAAGGCACTTGCATTCATGTCCCTTTTACCATTATAGTCACTTTCTATTATGAAACATCTCTCTAATTTTCAAAGTCTGTAGTAAGAATTAGCTACATTAGTTATTAAATTAATAACTTAATTTCCTGATCCTCACAGTTCTTAAAAAACACAGGGAAAGGGTAATGGAATAAATTAGGTCCAACATTAAAAAATGATTTCTCAAACTGGCACACAAGTGTTTGTGTTGAAACAAGGAACACAAAAATAATGAGAATTACACACCTATTTGGGTTAAGAATTTTTATTCTTACTGGCAGAAAAGCTGACTTCAAAGATCTTCCATGCCCAATGGGTCTTTGAAAAATTACGAAGAAAGTGATCGGAATCACTGTCTTTTTTTCTAATGATTGTTTTAAAATTATATTCAAACACACATCCCACAAGACAATTACTATAGGGCTTGCTCCGTTAATAAGAATGGTAGGAATAGCATTTACTGAATTGTTTTTTCAGTAGGAAAAATTTTCTTCACTGAAAACAATTTAATATCATGAATGCTCAGTAAAAACAAATATCTTTTGATCATCTAGTTCAGATATCCTCCAAATCAGGTGCAAATGAACATTAGCGAATACCCTAAGGAAAGTCACAATTAAGCACCAGAATTAAGCACCTACGGGTTGTAATTTGTTTTTAATGTTGAGCTTGAAATGCCCCAGATTAAGTGGCTGTGTTAGGAAAGGGCTTCATTGCTCTGAAGATAGCAAAATTAAGCCAAATTAAGCACCACAATTTATGCATTTTATCTTGGTAAAGAGTAATGCTGTGGGTTCCCTATTATGTAGGCAAGAAAGTATAATTTACATTTCCCATCCGTGAAAGAAAATTTTAATTCTTGGGAACCTAGAGGGACGCTGATATTCTGGGAATCTGGACACCGATCCAAATGTCTTTTCACAGCCAGGGCGGGGCCATCTCCTCCCCACCCCCACAGGTGACAGACCCCACCAGAGGTTCCCTCCAGACAACTGGCGTTTACAGTGTGTTTTCAGAAACGTTCAAAACCGGCTAAACCCTTCTCGGCGGGGATCTGGAACAACTAAAGATCTGGAAATCAAACCTATAAGATATTGCATACGTTCAAAGAAAAATTTGTTTATATTTGTTACAGATAACTCGCAGCTTCTTTCCAGTTATCTCAGCTGGGGATTCATTCTTGAAAAATCGATCCTAAAAGCAAACTTTGCCAGAGAGCAATAGGGCCCGGCCGCCTGCAACCAGGGTCTCACTGGTCCCAGCCCTGGGAGACTCCCGCTTTCTTCCGCCCCCATCCCCGTGGTCCCGGTGGCTCTGAAATCGCAGTCCCAATGTTTTAAAAACGCGTGTCCCCTAAGATTAAGTTAAAACTCGTGCAAAGCGCCCAATGCACTGGTGCCCCAGCCTCTGAGAACCCAGACAGACCCACTTTGGTTGCCCGCCTGCGCCCCCCCACCCCCATCCTGCTGTGGGAAAGGAGGGGAGGAGGGGTCTATGGGGAGGGACTGGGGTGGACAGCTAAAATTCGGACCTGCAGAGCGGGTGGAATCTATCTCTGGGCTCCAGGTGTTTATTTTTCACGCCTTTGTCTCTAAGCAACCGGCCCTAGGCTGAGAAACCTCCTCCTCAGATGTTTTCTAAACAGGTCCTCACCTTGCAGTGTGTGTACAGGGTGGAAAAAAGGTCGGAAAACTTCGTTGGCTGAGCGGCTACCACAGTGTTTAGAGAGCTGAGAGGAGGTGTGGGGTGGGGTGGCGGGGGGGAGTGGAGGGGGTCACTCTGCCCTGGAAAGGTCTTTAGACCCCTTCCAACCTCTGAGAAACCTGATGTGCGTGCATGCCTGTGCTGTGTGTACCTGCGTCCCTAGGGCAGGGGTGTGGGGCCCAGCTTCTAGCACCCACAGTAATCTGCCCGCCCTCCCCCCGCCACCGGGGCTGGGTGGAGGCAACTGCAGGGGAAAAAAAACTCCAGAGTTCCCCCTCAACCCAAAGTGAGGCGCTCCGATGTCCCCCTTTAAAGGAGGACTTGTTGGGGGGCGCTGCGGGGGGAACAAAGTTGAAAGCAGGCGCCTTTAGGTATAACCAAGCTTGTGCCTCCGAGGGCAGGAAAAGCTGAGCGTCCGGGGACTGGAAAGGAAAACCAGAGGTTGCGTCACTTTTCTGACGTCCTGTAGTAAAACTGGGGCCCTTATCACAAAGCCTAAATAACAGAGCCACCCGCAGAATGCCGCCCGATTTGGCAAGCCTACGGTCACTAAATCCGGCGCCCCCAGGCCCCAGCGCGCTGCGCTCACAGCAGTGAGAGAATCTGGATGCTCGGGCCGCGGGTTAAAACGAAATCGGCGCCCACTTAAAGCGCGTCCAGGCGGCCGGGAGCCCTCCCTCCACAAGGGGCGTCTTTGGTGACCCGCTCCCCACTCGATTTCCCCCTGCCCACCCAGAGCGCCCGGAGCCGCTCGGAGGGACCGCGGGCCTGACGCGCACGCAGCTCCTCGGGCCCGTGCGCGCGGCTGGGGTCTGGGGTGGGTGAGTAGAGAGGTCTGGGAGGAGGGGTGTGCGGGTCTCAGTTCCCTGCTCCCTTCCCCAGAGGTCTTGGACTGGATTCGAGAACCTCCCCGGCCCGGCGGTGCGCGGGTCGGCAGCACCTCTCTGCACCCATGGCTGCTTTATTGAGCAGGCGCGGTGCAAAGGGAATTGTACGGGGTCAGCGGTCTCGGAGCACCTGCAAATGGCCTGGCGAGGAGAGCCACTTGCAAGGCTGCCCTCGCCAGCGACTCCATTCGGGGATGTTCGCGCTGTCCCCTTGATTTGCGAGCGTCCTGGACCGCCCCGCCCCGCGCCCCTTCCCCGGTCTCTGACTCTGCGCCGCGCCAGGCAATGACCCGACGCCCCTGTGCTTCCTCCCGCAGTGGTCGATCGGAAGCCGCCCAGCCCCGGCGGCAAGGCCCCGGACAGCCTCAGTAGCTTACACGGACTGCCCATCCCGGCCTCGACTTCCTAGGGGTAGCGCTGCCCCGAGCCCGAGCCGGGAGCAGGCGGCGGAGCGACCCGCGGACCCGGGCGCGCGACTCGGCCCTGCAGCCTGGGCGGCACCGCAGGACCGGAGGACACGCGGAGGAGGTGCCGGAGCCGGCCCGCGGGGGCAGGCCCCGTCAGCCCGCTCCCCCTGGCCCCGCGGCCACACTAAGGTCGTGGGCCAGGGTTTTCAGGCTTTTCTGGACTTTGGCTTTCGACTGTTGTAACCTTGTTCCGACGTGGCCTCCCTCGGCCAGCCTTTCCCTCCTCCCAGGATTGTTCGGCTCTCTCCCTCCCTCTTTCCCCTACTTCCCTCTTTCCCTTCTTTCTTTCCTTCCTCCTTCCTTCCTACCCTACCTTCCTTTCCTGCCCCGTTTTCCCCTTCCTTCCCTTTGTCCTTTAATCTTTTCTCCTCTTCAGCGCCCCTGCTTTCTTCTCTCCTTCCCCTTCTTCCCTGTCTACTGTGCTGCCTTCCCTGTGGTCTAACCTTGACCACCACCTTCTCTCTTTGGAGCCTTTAACAGTCAATGATTATGTTTCTCCACCTTCCTCCTGCTTCCCTGACACCCTGGAGAGCCTCAGACGGTCTCCCCTCCAGCAGCTGGGACTCTTTAGCTTCCAACCTTATATCCCCTAGCCCTGGTGGAGGTGTCTGGAACCTAGAAAGAGAGGCCACAACCTTTTATATTTTGATAATAATGAACCGGAACAAAACCCCACGAATTTTCCTCTCCGTCCCCTCTCCCAGGATATATTGTCTGGAAATCTATATGTTCTCAGTGCCCAGTGACTGAACAACCCTTTGCTTCCTCTGAGATGCTGTCACCCCAAAGAAGGTTGGGGTATGAGGAGGGGGCGCTGGGGCCATTGGTATTTTCTCTAGTTGGAAAACTGTGAGCCCTGGAGGTGTCTCTCCCCACCCCTGCACACCTAACCGAGGGAGTCTGGCACACGGTAAATGCATAAGCACTATTTCTGGTGTTGGGAGGGGAGGGGGGTTGGCACATTTGTTAATTTAAGCTACAGACTGCTTCCGGGGTACGAAGGTGCAATCTGGCTTCTGGTTTGCAAGGGATAGGGGGTCAGAAACCCCTTGAAAGCATCTTCTAGAACGGGACACAAGAACTGTTAACTTCTTCCAGGTTCAGGTGCACTGGTGGTGGGACCCTGGACATAAACTGCAACTTTTATAATCATGAAAATGTCACTGGTGAGAGTCTGACATCACCTGTTAAACACAGCTGCCTTTGAATAAAGGAGAGCATCAGAAGGCTTTGTAAGAATGAACTAGTCTGTGTCCAGTCTAGAATGCGGTGTAGGCATGCCTCACCTACTCAACCTCTGAGTTTCTGGCACAAACACTATTAAGACAAAATTATTTTATTGGTTTATTCATTAGCACTTACCGCCCAGGTTGGGCAGGAGGTGGAAGAGAAAGTGAAATGGGAGGAGCATTTTCAGGGATTCGTCCCAGGGAACCCCAGGAGGGGCCTGGAAAACTGAGGTAGAGAGGCAATATGCAGGAAGCATCCTAAGATGAAGTTACTCCTGAGAGGAATAAAGTGGCCGAAAGGCAGTGAGCAAAAATGGAGGACTTTTTCAGAACATTTCTAACGTTCGTAAGCTAGGGAAAATTATTCGGGGCCACCAAATGAGCTAGGGATTTCTGACTACACAGGGGTCATTGGCTGGTTGTTTTGGTGTTCTTTTCTGTGTTTGGTTTTCTAAAACTAACGGAAGAGATTTTTGAGTTGAAGGTTTTGCTTGTAAGTGGAGCTGCCTGTTTGGATGGGTGTGGAGGGAACCAGTGGGGGAACGCTCTGTGTTGCATCTTGTAATCATACCTGCTGAAGGTATTAATCATAATAGAACATCTGCCTTTTTTCACATTGAAACTTTCCTCAGGTTTTGAAGTCTCTTGCCTTTCGAAAGGTTCCATTTTATAGATAGGAATATCGAGGGCTAGCCATTTGGTTTATTTTCTCTGGACTATACAGCACGCTATGAATCACAGGGCATTAGCACAAACACTGGATGATCCCATCTCCTCAGAAAGCCAGGATGGGGGCTTGAACTTTGAGCCCGGGGTCGTCAGCCTATGGTGCCAGCATTTCCTGTAAGAAAAGCTGGTCACAATGGTAATAGGAATAAGGTAAGAAAAAGAAACATGCTTTCAAATCTCCCCTCCCCCGTCGCCCCCATCCTCTCTGCCTGTTCTCACTTGCTTAGATAAGCTTTACATACTCAATCATCCGAAGCATTTTCATGGGTCCCTCTTTGCTGCCTAGAGGAGGGCTGGCTTGCCTGGGCCAGGAAGAAGGCATTTCAGCCCTTTCTGAAGAAAAGAGAAGAATCTATAAAACAGCCTCTATCCCTGAGTTGCCCCAATCCCCATTTCCCTGCCACTTCCCACCTCTGTGTTTGGGTTGTCCAGTGAAAGGTGAGAAGAGCCGAGAAAAGCAACGCAGGATGAATGGAAGGTGCCTGTGTTGTAAATGCCACCTTCAAAGTGAGGAGCTTTTCAAATCTGTCCCCCGTGGTTCCCTTAACCTGTGGCTGGAGGTGAGTCTTTCCCAGTTCCTTGGCTCTGGGGTGAGCATTCCCAGAGGGGGGCAGCACCCAGCGCCCCATTTCACATGGGGCATGTTGGGAGACTCCTTTGCTCTTGAGCCTGAGGGCCATGGGAAGTCCCAGTGAGCGTGGGTTAAATCCCTGCTCCACCGAAGTGTGACGGAGGCCTGTGACGTCTCTAAGCCTTCGTGTTTCTACTTGTGAACTGCATGCTTCAATGTGGCGACACCCACGGGGACGTGGCCTGGAGAAAGGCTGGCCCTGGAGTCGCTTCACCTCCCTGGAGAGAATTTTGCTGTTAACAGAAAGTAGGGGAGTCATTTCTATGGTTGATGGGGGACCCAGAATTTAAACAGTTTTCAAAAGATCTCATTGAATATTGTATTTTTGTTCTCTATGCATAGGGATCCGTGGAGGTACTGAGGATGCATGATAAAATGACATAGTACCATGTCAGGTAGAATAACTTGAGGAAGGATTGCTCCCCAAAGGCAACTTGTCTTTGCCATAGCACTTGCCTTTTTCTTTTTAATTTAAGAGTAAAGTTAAAAAAATAAAAAATATATATTTCTATTGATTTTTAGAGAGAGAGGAAGGGAGATGAAAGAGAGAGAGAAACATCGATGAGAGCGGAACATCATTGATCAGCATACCCCCTACTGTGAATCAAGCCCTCAACCTGGGCATGTGCCCTGACCAGGAATCAAACCATGACCTCTTGGTTCACTGGTTGTTGCTTAACCACTGGGCAACATTGGCCAGACAAGAGTAAGTTTGTTTTTTTTTTAAACATAGGGAGTACTGAAAAACATAAAAGACATGTAATCAGTCAAATAACCTTTTGATTTTTGAAAGAATCAGAGTTATATATGTATATAACACACACACACACACACACACACACACACACACACACACACAAATCATTAGAAAATTTTAGCAGTAAAAGCCTTGAAATGAGAAGTGAAAGTTTCTTCCTAGCCTCATTTCTGTTCTTAAAGGTGAACTTTGTAACAGTCTTTTGTGAATCCTTCCAGGACAAAAAATGCAGACAGCAGAATATCTCTGTTTCTGTACATGTGCTATTTAAAAGCTCACAGCAAAAAGCTGTGCTAGATACACACAGATATGGTCTGGACATCTGATGTTTGTATAGAGACACTTCAGCTCCACCGTATCCATATTATTCTATTGAATGGAAGCATATCAAACGAGTTTGTTAAGAATAGTATTTGTAAAGAGGGCTGCCTTTGTGCTTTAAATGAATAAAGATAATTTTGTCGCATTCATTATTGGAGGAAGTGCTTAGAACGGATTGCAAGAACTCCTCAGGGAAAGGTGGCTGCTTGTTGGCAAGGAGGAAGGGAAGCAAACCAAAGAAAAGGAGACAGAGGGACAAGAGACACAGAGCACTGTCCTTCTTGAAGGCGACCTGACTTTTTCTACAGATCGCTGGCGGGCATTCAAAGCCACAGTGGGCTGGTGAGTGCCACTTTCCTTTCCTTTGAAGGATGTCAGACTCTCTAGGTTAGGAAAGAGAGAGGGAGGCAAAGGGAGTAAATTGCAAAAGCCAATACCGGCACAAGCATTCTTTTTATCTATCCCAAGTTCACTTGAAATCGAGGTGCAATTAACCTCCAGATGGGCGAACCTTGCTCATTGACAAGTGTGTTTCCCAGTTTGCTTGTTTCTTGATTCCTGGTAAAGAGGATGGGATCTGTTCCGTTGAACAGTGGTCTGGGTGAAAGCACTCTGTAGGTTTCCTGGCATTAGCTTCTCTAGCTAGGACTGTTACATTCTCTGGGTTTCTTTTCCAAAGAAACGCTACCTGCCCCATGTTATGCTGGTTGATGTGAATTTAGAATCTCGCCAAAATGTGCCCAAGGAGCACATGAAAGGATTGTGCATCTAGACAGGCTGCGTAATGAGAAACATTCGAGCCTCTTCTTTTAATGAGTGGGAATTATGCACAAAATGGTATTTGTTCTTCACCTTGACCTCGCCGTCTGAACTATCGCCTCACTCACTGAAGAAATGTCTTGTGACTAAGATATTTCTGGCTAAGCTATTGGATCTCAACTAAATAAAATCCTTCTGTTATTGGGTTCATTTTTTTCTAAAGGGCAGAGCAAGGAGGAATCACACTGTCCTCTTTTTCAAGGCATTCAAATGAGAACCACACATTTACCCCCAATCCAACTTGGGAATTCTAAACACTTGCGACAATTTATACTCAATTTATTCTAGTCTCTTCTTTGCAGTTGAAACCGGCGAAACCCCCGATTCGCTCTGAAGAGCTTTCTCCAGGAGAAGTAGTCTGTGGTTCCTTTTGGAAGTCTGTTTCTGAGCTGGCCAAATCCAAAAGTGGAATCCCAATGACAGTTTTCATGGGAGATGGGATTTCCACTGCACTACAGTTTAACCACCTGGGTTGCCTCTACCCTCTGTTTTCTTCTGAAGGATGAAATAAGCTGATCAAGTGTTCATTCAGCTATTAAATTACATTTCCATTCCTGTAACACTTTATTTCCTTTTTCTCTGGTGAGATATATTGACTCAGTGGATTATCTCCAGTCTCTTATAGTGGCCAAACAATGTTCACTTTTGGGAGTTCTCCCAGCCACTGGTGGATGTGGTTTTAGCTTTATGAGATTTTATTTTACCCCAAACAACAAACAACAAAACAAACATTCTTTAACTAGTGGTTTTGATTTAATAAAAAAAAAATCTCATGGATGAAAATTGAGCAAGACATTTGAATAAATTGAAGGAAATTGAATTTTTTAAAAAAGTTGAATTGGAACCTAAAATTGCGAAACATTAAAAAAAAAATAAAAAATTAAAAGACTCCTTTGGCAAACAAGTTGTATTACCACTAACTTGATCTAAGATGCTAAAGATATCATTCTGACCACCAGGGGGAGCACACATTGTTCCACGAAGATAGAGATTAAAAACAAAGAGAACACAAAACAAAAATTTCATCATTTACTTAAAGTGGTAAACTGTGCAGTTGTGAACAACCTCTGTTTACAAGAGGAGTACTTTTGTTGTTGTTTTTATTATTATTACAGGATTTGACTCTGAACAAAGAAGACAGTCTGGGCATTTGGTGAAAAATGGGTTTTCTAGGCTCAGCCAAGTGGGAAATAAGTTTCACTTCTAACTTTGAGTCCAATATATACATATATCCAATTCGTTGAATATAGACCAAGTAAATATGTGCTTTAAAAAGCAACCTAACTGAAACTGATGTTTTTAGGAAATGAAATATATTTTATCTGTATTTGTGAAGTTTTGATATTTTTTATTTGCATTTAAGCATCCTTAATTTGGAGCAATGTGTCCATTTTCAGTTATCTCTTTGAAGTTCTTAATCATTTAAAGTCACAATTCACATTCCAAGTAAGGACTAATATATAATGAGAAACAGCAAACAGCAAGAAAAATAACAATTTCCTTACTTTTCTATTTATTTTAGGATGAAATCCAGAAAGGTTGCATATAGGTTGCTAAAGAGATTTCTCCCTTAGTTTTAAAAAAGAAATGGAGCCTTTCTTACTATATTTAACCTGGACTTTTACATATTAAACTGAGATTACCAGCTGTGGAATACCCCCACCCCCCTACAGGAAGTAGTCTGGGAAGAGATGTGGTGTACAGTGCATACAAGTTGGCAGAGCTGGCTGGGTTCAAATACCAGTTTTAACACTTAGAAACTGTGTCACTCTGGGTAACTTTAGACCAGCCTAAAGTTTCCTGTCTGTTTAATGGGACTAATATCTCCCACGCTGGGCAGTTGTGATGATTAAATTTGATGTGTAAAGAGTAGAGTTGCTTTGGGTCCTGGTCAGTCATTATTAGTTCTATTATTATTGTTGTTGTTTTCCTTTTCTTCTCTTTCTGAGTTCCCTGAAACATTTTATGGTGAAATTAATCATACCACAGCCCTGCAGACCATATTTGCAGAGACCATCAAGACTGCTGATGCTAGCCTCTGAATTTTTCAACAGCATCAGAGGGAGATGCCACTGTCAGCTGCTTATAAAATCTGATGGCCCTGGGGCATTACCAAGACCTTAAGAGTATGTACTTGATGATTTTGTGGCTCGACCTGTGAGGATTGGCTCAGTAGCCATCATTACTGCATTGAAGTTGATCTCATATGGCAAGTCCATTTAGATCAATGTTGAGCGGCCAGGCTTCCTGTCAATAAACAGACCGGAAATTGTCTAGAGACCTTGTCCTATTCTGTTCACACAAAGGGGTCTAAACAGCCTGTTGCCTCTGTTGCTGATCTTAGCTGTATTGAGCTTTGGCTTGTGTCTTCCTGCTCTTTGCTGAGTAAATGAAGTTGGTTAAGATAAAGCCATTTCATTTCTGACTCTATCCCTTTGGCTGGCTGCCATGGGGACACACCACTGGGGAGCCAAAGAGATAGCACAAAAGCCTTCAACTCAGTATCTTCAGGAAGAGCCTCACATTGAAAGTCTTCCCACTTGGAAGACCCTAAAAGACTTTTAGAGCAATCAGAAGAGAAACTGACCTGTCCCATCAGGTGTCCATTTCAAAGTTCAAAATATAGGTGAGATCTTCATGTATAGCTGAAGTTTAATTAGAGGAAATCCGCAAGTGCGCAAAGCCTTAAGAAAACACACACCAAATTTGTGTGACAAAATCACATTTAAAAGGTAGCTTTAGAATTTAGTATTTTACTAACACTTATATGCACCCATCAGGATCTTACTTAACAATGCTTCTTTGCTCCACAGGGTGTCAGGGGTTTATTACAAAAGTTTGTAGCCTTATCAATCAAGTGTGAAAGGCACACATGAATTGAATATGGCAGTTGGGTTCTGACTCAAAATTATTTAGAGTTCATTCTCACAAACCAGATACTTTCAAAAGTAAACAAAGACATTAAAAGAGTTACTAAAAGACTGTCACATTGAAAAGTGCAAAGTGTAAATGATTTTTTATAAACATATGTATTTCATTCCTCTTATTAATATGCATGAATTTAAAAATTAAAAGAAAATGTGTTGGCTACAATGTGTTCTTAGTTCTTATTTAGACTTCAAAAATAGTCAAAGGTGCCTAACATATTCAAAACTGAGCAGACTCCTCTACCCCATGATGTCATTTGAACCATGAGCTGATGATTAACACTGCTCCCAAAATAGTGCTTTTCTGAAAGAAGCTCCAGAGTGGCACTGGTAATTTCAATTTCTATTTTTGAGCATATTCTATAGTTTATGGCCAGACTAATTTCTTCCTGTACAACCTTCCAGGTTGCTATGCTTAGCACACAATCACTCTTTTTAAATTTGGATAACACCGTAGTCAAGTCAAACAGTTGAAGCTTCCTGATAATATTTACACTGAAGTGGAAGAGGCCTCGGAGAGGAAAAAAGTGCAGGGAAAGCAATGATCGGGCCCCTTCTGGTCTCATGGAATGGATACTGTCAATAATGTGAACGAACGTTTGTATCCAAGTTGTGCTTGAAATCAATAAAAGATATACAGTTCAGTCAAGAATATGGCCAATGTTTTATTTTTAATTCTCATGATAACATAGCCTCAGATAATTATTCAGGTTTTATTAAGCTCAGCATCAGAAGCAATTTTGGCTGCAAGAATTTCATTCCATTTAGCTAAGTGAAAACAAATTAGCATAGATAATTTTTTCTTGGAAGTTCCACTTTCAGTTGTGATGTCATCAATTGCTATAACAGTGGTATGTATTGGTCCAGCAAAATATTTCTTCTGAGAGTTTAATACACATGAAAATAATAAATGGTCTAGTTAACTTTCATCCGTTTTTATCAGTGTAGAGCCATTAAACTAAGGATTTCTTGAATAAAAATAAAATACCCATACTCTCATACATGTAAAATATTCTTGTTTCAAAATAAGTAATATGGCTTTAAAAAGAAGTAATAGTAGGAGAAAAGGTTTTACTTTTGAAAGCCATCTTCGCCACCCCACCCATTTTACAGGACATTCTGATATGAATGGAAAGCTGAAGTTCCTTATTTGTCCTAAGCTGTTCTAGAAGAGATAAAAAGATACACATTGATTATAACTAATGTCCAGGCTGCCGTTTTTAAAGCCATGGTGCTGGAGAACAGGCTGCACAAACTATAGACTATCCTCTATAATAAAAGCCTAATATGCTAAGTGTCCAACCATTTGTTATACCATTCAACCGTTTGACCAGTTGCTATGACATGCACTATCCACCAGGGGAAAGATGCTCCGACTGGTAGGTTAGCTTTTTGCTGGGGCCTGGACAGTTGGGACTGGGCCAGATGGGCCGGACATACCCCGGAGCCCTTCCACAGTCCCTCCCCGGCCTGGAGTGCACCCTCTTGCAATCCAGGACCCCCCCGGGGGATTGTCGAAGAGCCAGTTTCAGCCCAATCCCCACAGGCCAGGCTGAGGGACCCCACTGGTGCATGAATCTGTGCACTGGGCCTCTAGTCATCTTATATTATTAAATTTGCTCTTACAAAGTGCATAGCTTTCCTCCATTCCCAATAATAAAGGCTAATGTTTATTATGCTCTTACTAGGAACTGTGTAAGTTTTAAAATACTTTATGAATATTTTCTAATTCAATCCTCACAGGCCTCAGGGAAGGTATTATTTCTATTCCCATTGTAAGATGAAGAAATTAAGGAACAGAGAGGTAATATGACTTGCTTGAAGCTATCCAACTAATAATGGCAGGTTGACCACTTTTGCCTCAGAGCCTGTGCTTGATCCTTGTAAAACCAAGAGATTCTGACAAGTCCCTCAGTGGTTTCATCCTCTTCTCCCCCTGCCCCTAAGTGGAGAGTCTTTGCTCTTCAGGTTTTACCTATTTCTGATCTCTATATGATGTTACATTTGGAGACTTCTTACATTTGAGTTGGCTCCAAGGCAATGCAGAGTTATCATTTAAACATGAGAGTTGCAACATTACCATAGATGTATCAGCTAGCTATTGCTGTGTAACAAACCATTCTAAAATGTTGTGGCTTAAAGCAACAATTTCTTATTTCTCATGAATATGTGGATTGGCTGAGTGGTTCCTTAGCTAATTTCCCCTGGGTTAACTTGTGTGGCTTCATTCAGCTGGAGGTTGGCTGGGCTGACAGATACAAGGTGGCAGTTGGTATTGAGTAGAACTCTTTAGGTTGATCTACATGAGCTCTTCTCATCCAGTAAGTTAGAGCAACTTCTTTATATAGCATTTCCAGGGCAGTAGTTAAGAGGTGAAAGTAGAAGCTGTAAGTTTTCTTAAGGTCTAGTCTTGAAAGTTGAATAATATCATTTCCACAGCCTTCTATTGATCAAAGCAGGTCAAAAGGCCAACCAGATTTTGAGATGATAAAATAGTTTCCACCCCTTTTTGGGAGAATTGCAGTTACATTGCAAAGGGACATGCATATCTGGATGGGTGGAATCTATGGTCATTTTTCAATCTATCATAGAAGACACAAAGTGATATATAATAGCTATTGAAAGGATCATAAATTAAAAACATCATAACAAAATATACTGTTACAATATTATATTTACAATGTTATCTTTAATGACTTGGAAATCACTTCAGCATCTTATTCAGGGTTCTCATTAAGACATTGATAATCATTGTGGTAAACAAACATTAACTATGGAATTAGGATACACTTCTGGATTGCTATAAAATTAAATGTGAGTGAGAAGAATGAATAAATGTATTTTTTAAAAAATTTTTTTTCCAGTTGTCTGTATCCTGGAAGGAACATAGGAAGTATGAAACAATATAAATGTTTGATATTTTATTTTGATATCTATATGTAGACAGTAAACAGGAAAACTAAGGAAGTCATATATGTATCTATATGTCTATGTCTATGTCCTGACTGTCTATCTATCTATCTATCTATCTATCTATCTATCTATCTATCTATCATCTATCTATGCTCCTATTTGGCTTCAATCATGTAGACAGTTAAATTCTTGCTTTCAGACTTTGCCCTGGGTCTGAAGTAGCTGGGAAAGCAGATAAGTAAACCACACTGTGTGAACAGATGATTTTAGCTGTATTTCTAGTAGGATCAAATTCAAAAGCCCATTACTGCCAGCTTTTAAATACTATTGGATGAAGGCAAGGTTTACATAAATACTTGAAATGCTGGTAGCATATATAGAACCTGACCTCTTATGATTTGAGATGCATTTGCTAATCCTTAATGTTCTATGCAAGAATTTATTTTTTTATTGAGGTTTGGTATTTAGCTAAGAGGTATGAAAACAACCTGATGTTTATACAGAGGAGGGAGGAAAATCCCTGTTTTTATCTGGAAACAGAGCAGCTTTTCCTTCCTCACCCCTTAAACATGGGCATGCAAGTTCAGATCTATTCAGCAGATCTGTCTTTTTATAAGCACAGGGCTCATTTCAAGGGCATTTGAAGTGCAAGGAGGGAGAGCATAGACTTTTCTGGATGTCATAATGGTTGGCTTTTAGTTTCTTCCTTGAGAAAATAATATATGTATATTTAACATTGACATAACAAATAAGACCATAGCAGAGATTTCTCAATTTATATAGACAATTTCACACTCTTTGAGGCAGTTCTAAATCTCTTTTTTCTCTGGCAGATAATTACATAATGCCAAGGTGAGGAAAAACTTTCTATATGGAAAAACACAAATCACAAAGGAAAAGTCAGAGATTTGACTATATACAAACGAAAATGTCAGCTTATTTCAAGTATTATAAATTGAATTGGAAGGCAAAGGATACATTGGGGAAAAAAGAAATCAGTGGGGGAAAGCTGATCACCGCATCAGAAAATGGACAACTGAAGACAACAGGATTGATAGAACAGTCACGAAGGGTAAGAGCAAATGTGCAGTGAGCAACTGAAAGCAAACGAGCAGTTATTAAAGGAAGGCAAAATAAAAGCGGTCACTATTTTTTATTGTTCACCGAATATATAAAAATTTGTTTAAGAGGTAGAAGGTTCTGGGCAGGGGGCCTGGTAGTCGGCAGAGGGAGGAGAGATTGGTGCTGTTGTTTCTGGTGTCCATCTGACTCCAGCACAGGGTGGGGTCCTTGGGAAGCAGACGCAGATGGAGAGGAGTGTGAGCGGTGGCCATCAGGGAGCGATCGTGGGATTGGCCCTGGAAGGGACGGAAGGAAGCAGGAGTGGCTGGGGAAGACCTGGGTTGGGTGCGTGGGTGGCCCTCCAGGGCTGTCTCAGTCTCCAGTGAGAGCATCTGGACTAGACATGCTTGCCATGAGCCACGCTGGGAAAAGGTGGCCGGTGGCTGTCTTCAGCTATGGTCCCGCTAAAGGCCACATGGACTACGCACTGGCAGCACTCCCAGCAGCTACTTGGTGGATCCTCTCCATCTGAGTCTGCTTCCTGAGGACCCACTGTGTGCCAGAATCAGACTGGACACCAGAAACACCAGCACCAGTTCTTCTGCTGACTACCAGGGCCCCTGCACAGACCCTTCCACCCCTCAAAAGAATCTTTGTCTAGTCAGTGAACAAGAATATACAAAGTTCTAGCACATTCCACATCATCATATGCAGAGAACAGGGGGCCGACCAGGTCAAGGACATCTGAGGGCAGAAGGGACTCTCTGGTGCCTTCCTGAGCTTGCAAGGGCAAGTCTGGGGCTCAGTGGTAGCAGCTGATCACACACTTTGGGCCAGGCTCAAGGAACACAGAACTGGTGAGCAGGCACTTCTAACCGTGCCTTGGGGAACAGTTGTGTCACTACCAACCCTGAGCCTGGGACCAAACACCACGGTCCCAGCTCCCAGTTGTAGATTTCCCTATTGGATTTCTTGCAGCTTCATTGGGTTTACCCACCACTATGCATTTACAATATGCTTACATTTTAAATAAAATAATTATTTACACGTGCAAAGCAAAGGTCTGAAAGTAGATACATCAAAGAATTAAAAATGCTGTCTAAACGGGGAAGCCTAAGAGTTTTAAAAAAATCTTTGTTTATTTGTATTTTGAACATCTATATATATAAAAAGCCAGTGACCAGAATGCCCAGGGCCCCTCCCCCAGACCACTGGCCACCAACAGGCTCCCCCACCCCCCATTCTGGGATGGGGCCAGCCAGCCACCACCCACAGCCTCTCCTCCTAGCCAGCTCTGCCCCTGATCAGCCACCCCCCACACACTAATCGGGGGTGAGACTGGCCAGCCAACCTCCCACAGTCCCTCCCCCCCCACTGATCCCCGATCAGTCCTCACATCCCATTCGGGGGTGAGGCCTGCCAGCCAATTGCCCACAGCCCCTCCCTCCAGCCAGCCCAGCCCTGATCAGGCCTCAATCGGGGCGGGCCAGCCGGCCTATCTCTTGCTGTCTCCTCCTCCCGACAGGCCTGGCCCTGATCTGCCGATTGGGGCCTGGCTGGCCGGACCCCACCTGTGCATGAATTTGTGCACAGGGCCTCTAGTTTTATAATAAAAATCATGCTCATTTAATAAGACAAAGTATACTTTTTATTTGTACTGAAAGTGGTATAATGAAAATAAAGAAAAATGTCAAAATAGAATAACTTAAGTATAAGAAAGTGAAAAAAAAAGTAGGACTATGACATTAGGAAGAAAGGTTTAGAATAAAAATAAATTCAAAACTTAAGAAGTATAAGTATATTAGAAGAGAGCAGTAAAAGAATAAAGAAGGGAGGATATAAAAAAGTGAGATAAGTAAAAAGAATGTATATAGAGAGATATGATGAGAAGAATGTAGAAAATAACTTCATTAATATAATTTTTCTTCTGTGAAATGAAATTATCTTAGAAGGCTAAAGTTTATTGAGAAGACATTCAAAATGAGAAAAAGTCAATCTAAAAATTTCACATATCGATAGTAATGACATTTTAAACAACACTGGAATTTGAATTTTTAAATGAAATTGTTGATTTTTAAAAGAAAAATATTTAAATTTTTTTGTGAGAAAATTTGAGGCAAAATGTTCAAATATTCCACTACTCAGACATTTTTACCATCAGCAGGAATCTAGGACAATAGCACTTTATTAGTACAGGAGCAGAGAAACAATGGAATGGAAAATATAATTTAAACTAGAAAATAAATTGACCAGTTTAATTTTATTAAGAAGACAGAGGGAAGAAAAACATTACCAGCAGGAATGAAATTTAGCTGTGTTGAAAAATTTCCCAGCAATCTAAACCATCAGTTTTCAAATGTTTTCAGTTGGAGAACTGTTCTGTTTTGTTTTGTTTTCCAAAGGGAATCTTTCTGCAGAAACCCAGTGAGTGTAGCAGGTAATGAGGTAATGTTGGATTGCATCACTGGTGGTGGGGATCTTCCCCAGCAATTACACAGTCTCCTATCCCCTTTCCTCTCCTTGCATCACCCCCCTTCTTCCAGTTCAAAACATAGAAATTAGTACTTATAACAGATCTGAGAGGCCTTGAGACCACCCTTTACCTAGCACCCCTCTCAAAGAATCTACTTCAGTCCATATAACTGAATGATTATTACATTTAAACTTTCTCCACAGGCCCGGAAAGATGCCCTTCAAATCATGGAGAGTATCATTTACATCATGGAAAAGGAGTCTAAACACACCAATGTTGTCTTCTCATTAGGAAGATTTAAATTCCCAGAGGAGGCAATACAATTTATTTGCCGAAATGTGCATGTTGTGGGTTGAATTGTGTTACCCCAAAAGAGAAGTTGAAATCTTAACTCCCAGTACTTGTGAAAGTGATCAGATGTAATCAAGCTAAGATGAGGTCATTAGGGTGAACTCTAATCAAATATGATGGGTGTCCTTAGAAGAAGAGGAAAATATTATGGAAGACAGAGACACGCTTAGGAAGATGCTATGTGATGACGGAGACAGAAACTGGAGTGATGAAGCTATAAGCCAAGGAATTGATGACCACCCTCAGGAACTAGGAAGAGGTAAGGATGGGTTCTACCCAGACTCTCAGAGGGAACCTGCTGACTTCTAGAATCCAGACTTATGAGAGAATAAATTTCTATTGTTTTAAGCCACTGTGTGTGGTAATTTGTTATGGCAGCCACAGGAAACTAATACGGTACTCAAGATTTTAATCCTAGATATTTCATTTTTTAAATTTATTTTTATTGATTTTAGACAAAGGGTAAGGGAGAAGTAGAGAGAGATAGAAACATCAATGAGAGAGAAACATCATTCAGCTACCTCCTGCACACCCCCTGCTGGGGATAGAGCCCAAAATATGGGCATGTGCCCTGGCTGGGAATAGAACCTCTTGGTTCAAGGGTCAATGCTCAATCACTGAGCCACCCTGACCAGGTGATATTTCCTATTTTTTGTTTTGCTAATCCTCACCTGAGGATATTCTCCCATTGATTTTTAGAGAGAGTGAAAGGGAGGGTGAGAGACAAAGAGCAAGAAACATTGGTTGCCTCCAGCAGGGGGCCAGGGATGGAGCTTACAATTGAAGTACATGTCCTTGAGTGGAATCAAACCTGGGACGCTTCTGTCCACAGGTAGATGCTCTAGCCACTGAGACAAACCATCCAGGGCGATATTTCCTATTTTTAATAATTTTAGAGAGAAGGGAAAATATTTATTCTCAACATCTTAAGTAAAGGTGAGCTGCTCAAAGACAAGTACTATGCTTTATTTATCTTTCCATTCATGCAGCTTGTCACACTGTTCCTGGTACATATTAGGCACTCAGTAATTTCTGGTTTATTTACTAATAATGAGTGAACCCATTGGAAGATGCCTGAGTCAAGGAATTAAATAAACATCATAAATCAGATCTACACAATGAAAAAATAATTATTTTGGAAGGGTAAATTTCTATCAGTTGTCTAAATTTTGGGACTGTGTGACAGTATCAATGTTTTCAGAGATACAAAAGGGAAAACTCTGTCAAAGGAAGCTTATCTTTATATTATGACTTCAGTTTTATGTAAGTTAAATCTATGTGGCACCAGCAACTTTCTAGGAAATGTTCATGCAATGTAAATTTTACTTTAAACCAGAATTTGAGCCCAAAATATGGTGACAGTTGAGGAACCCAAGACGAAGGTCTCTGGGGAAATGACCCCTCCCCACCATTTTAAGGGGCCACCTTGTGGGTTAATTGAATTCCAAGCTGGTACAGGTTCAGGCACATTTTATCTTTGGTTTTATCTTATTTCTTCATTCATCCCTAATCAATCAATCAATCAATCAATCAATCAATCAACGATTTTACAGCAAAAGCTTTATAAAAAACATTTCCCCACATTGTACTCAGTCCAACAGAGCCCAGGCTGTGCGATTGCTCCTCTTCATCCACAGTAAAGGCTTCAAGCTTTGCCACTTCGCATATTCTTCAGGGCTCAGGCTACCTCATCAGCACTGAAGTTGTTCAGAGACATTGTTCTCTTGGCTAAATACATAGTGGGCCCAGAGCTTGGGCTGCCCATCTGAGCACTCTCAGATTTGGATAGGCAGGCCAAGATTAATCTTCTTTAGCTCCATATAACATTTTTTGATGAAGTCCCTGATGCCCTGGCTGTTAGGCAAGCAATGGCATAAGTGGACACAAATCTTTCGTAGGCCTGGTTTGGCCCTGATCTCATGATTTGCTGTGGCCGCTGCCATCTCCACTAGTACCCACCCCTTTGTTCCATTCCTATTCATTAAAATACATGCATTTTGATGGGTGCTAGGGGGTTCACATATATCTCTATGTATTTTTTCCAATCACGGGGTTTTTACTGTTTTGCTATTTTTCTTCTGTAAACTTTTTAAAAATTCTAGACTTACAAAAATGTTGTAAAAATGATACAAGAAATTTCTATAAACTTTTCATTGAGATTCCTCAGATTTATATCCAAATACTTCAGTGTGTATTTCCTAAAGTTAACATTTTCTTCTGTAACCATAGCACATTTTGTAAAACCAGTATATCAACATGATGCTATTATCTAACTGATGGACCTTATTCAAATTTTGCCAATTATTTCTTTTATCTGTCCAGGAGCCAATTTAGCATCATACATTGCATTTCCTTGTATGTCTGTTTAGCCTCTTTATGCTCCTTCTCAGTTCCTTGGTCCTTGCCTTTCATAGATGCTAAAATCCTTAACATAATATTAGCAAATCAGATACAGCTATACATTAAAAAGGTCATACAACATGACCAAGTGGGATTTATTCCAGGAATGCAAGGCTGATATAATATTCACAAATCAATAAATGTGATATATCACATAAATAAATTGAAAGACAAAAAATCACATGATCAATGATCATATCAATAGAGGCAGACAAAGCATTCAACAAAATCCAATACCAATTTTTGATAAAAACTCTCAGCAAAGTGGATATAGAAGTTTCATACCTCAACATAATAAAGGCCAAATATGACAAACCTACAGCCAAAATCATAGTCAATGGGCAAAAACTAAAACCAGAAACAGGAATAAGACAAGGTTGTCTGCTTTCACCACTTTTATTTGACACAGTACTGGAAATCCTAGCCACACCCATCAGACAAGGAGAAAAAGAATAAAAGGTATCCAAATGGGAAAGGAGGATGTAAAACTATCAATATTTGCAGATGACATGATGTTGTACATGGAAAACCCTAAAGACTCCACCCAAAAAAAACCTACTTGATTTAATAAATGAATTTGGCAATGTAGCAGGTTACAAAATTAACAACCAGACATTGATGGCATTTTTATGCATCAATAAGGAACTCTCAGAAAGAGAAACTAAGAAAAAATCCCTTTACCATTGCAACAAAAAAACATTAATACACTTAGGATCAAACTTAACCAAGAAGTAAAAGACTTGGACTTGGAAAACTACAGAATATTGAAAAAAGAAATAGATGAAGATATAAACAAGTAGAAGAGTATACTATGTTCATAGATTGGCAGAATTAACATAAATAAAATGTCTACACTATCCAAAGTAATCTATAGATTCAATACAATACCTACTGGAATACTAATATCATAGATATAAAACAAATACTCCAAAAATTTATTTGGAACTAAAGAAAACTACAAATTACTGCAGCAATCTTGAGAAAGAAGAATAAAGTTGAAGGGATCACAATACCTCCATAATCAAAATAGCCTGGTACTAGCACAAGAACAGTCATATAGATCAATGGAAAGAACAGAGAACTCATAAATTGACCCAAGTCATTATGCTCACTTAATACTGGTATTTGACAAAGGAGGAAAAATTATATGATGGAGTAAAGACAGTCTTTTCAATAAATGGTATTGGGGTAATTGGACAGGTACACGCATAAAAATGAAACTAAACCACCAACTTACACCACACACAAGAATAAACTCAAAATAGATAAACTACTTAAAATGTAAATCATGAAGCCATAAAAACCCTAGAAGAAAATATAGGCAGCAAAATATCAGATGTCTCATGGAGCAGAATTTTCACTAATACAAGAGAAAGAAAGGAAAAAAATAAATAAGTGGGATTACATCAAAATAAAAAGCTTCTGCACAGCAAAAGAAACCAGCATCAAAATGAAAAGGGAATCCACTGTATGAGAGAACATATTTGCCAATGATATATTTGATAAGGGGTAATGTCCAAAATATATAAAGTACTCATATACTAGTAATTCAACAAAAGGAAGACAAAAAACCCAATTAAAAAATGGGCAGAGGACCTAAATAGACACTTCTTCAAAGAAGACATTCAAAAGGTCAAGAGACATATGAAAAAGTGCTGAACGTCACTAATTATCAGAGAGATAAAAATTAAAACAACAATGAAGTACCTCCTCACACCTGCCAGAATGGCTACCATTAATCAACAAACAACAAGTGCTATCAAAGATGTGGAGAAAAAGGAAGCCTACTACACTGCTTATGGGAATGCAGACTGATACAACCACTTTGGAAAACAGTGTGGAGTTTCCTCAAAAAATTAAAAATGGAACTGTCATTTTACCCCTCAAATTCTTGCTGCCTCCTTAACTCTGTGAGGCCTCCAAACAGGTATTTTAAACATTCTTATTCAACCTTGTAAGTTGTTCTATATGGTAAATTTGGCTTATTATAAGCTGGTCTACTATAGCTGAAATCATGTATTAAATTTTTAGAAAAACATTTCACTTATTCTCCTCTGAGACTAAGAGGATTGAATGATTTTCCTAAGGTAACATGTCTAGTTCCATGCAGAACCAGAATGTGTACCAGGTGTTTGTCCAGTTTTCTTTTCAAGACTCGACAGCTCCCTGTAGCAACCACATCTGAGGTTTGACACCTCAGTCAAGGCAACAAAGAGAGTGTTTGAACATGTCAGAAGGGAAGGGAAGGAACAAGCAGAACTGATGGCTACAGAGCCAGCAAGGGTCAGCTAGCTTGTTTGTTCGCCTTAGCTGCTGTTCTCATCCTGAGTTTGGCGAAAGCCACACTTCTGATGGAGACAGTCATATTCATCACTCATTCATGGACACAACCTAAGACTTGTGGCCACCCATATGATCACCTGGATTTGAAGAGGTACATACAGTAGGAAAGCTTCTCAGGCGATATTGGCCTCTAGTTATTGGTTGATTTAGAATCCTGGGCAAGGATCTTTATTGCTTTTGGGACATGTATACAGTGAGGCAAATTGTACCTTGGGCCTGAAAGACAATTGGCTTGGTCTAAAAGGAACTAAACACATAAGTGCTTTATTCATAACACCAGAAAGTACAAGCCACAAAACTCCGCAGTTAGCATTTTTCCTTCTGTGGAAAACAAGCCAACAGACATCACAAATGTGGCTTGAAGTCTGACCTTATTTGGAGGCTGAATGGAGAATGCTGCCTCAGGGCTGGGTGGGAAGGGGAGGCAGCAAGTGGAATAAAGGGAGACGCCAGTCTGCTATTTTGTAGAGGAAGTCAAACCACAGGACAACTTTTCAGTAGCCCTGCAACAGCTGGAGATGACGCGGTAATGGGTATTTCCCTAATTTCTCCTCTAAAAGTCATGGCAGCTGACTACTGTTGATTGTCAAGATGGAGGTTGGGGTGAAGTTCTTGCCCACATTCCTTCCCTCTACATACTCAAGAATGAGAAATCCTAGCAATGTCCATGATTTAAAAAGTCTCATCAATGACACTACTGTCTGACAAATGCATGTAAAATGGACATTTATTCCCCTCCTCACTTTTTATCTCCACTTTTCATGGGGGAACAATCCTGGAATGGAAACTTTTAGCCTCTCTCTTGCTTACTTTCCCCCCAAAAAAGGAACTAATATGATTGGTGATAGCTTACTGTTATTTTAGGTCTGTACTTCCCAAAGGTGGGGTAGCTGGGCCTCAACAGCAAAAATAAAACAAGCAATAACAAAATCCAACCACAGGACTTGTATGCATGCAGATGAGCATAACCAATGGACACAGAATTGGGGGGTGGTGGTGGCTGTGAGGGCAGGTGCTGGGGGGTGGGGGCGGCTGGGGAGAGTCAATGGGGGGAAAAGGAGACTTATGTAATACTTTAAACAATAAAGAATTAAAAAAATCCAAATCCCATCTTTTCCCTCTCTCTTATGCTGCCTCTCTCATGAATCAGTAAAATGTGCCAAAATCTCTTTCTTCCATGCCCTTCGCAGCCCAGGACAAGCCCCCCTGCTCTTCCTTTCACTCTCCTGAAGCCCTCTGCAGGGAGATGAGCTACTCACCTGGAACTGGATGGGGAATCCATGAAAGAGGGGGTACCCCACTTCAGGGAAAGCTTAGGAAACCCATTGTAGTCTCAAATTCAGTCTATGCCCTCCTGTCCAACTATTGCCAAATGGCCTACCATAGCTATTGTTTTGATCCCCATTGGGTCATGTGCCATCCTCTGGAGAGAATCACCTTGCATTTAATCCCTCACAGAAAGAACAGCTGTTCCTACTTTCTCAGGCACTTTTGCACCCAGTGACTGGATGTGCATTTACTGGCATTTACTTTGATAAAAGCAGGACATACTGCTAATATTTCTCAGTGGGCTGATGCATTTATTCAACATGTAATATATAAAAGGCTGAATCACCAAGTTGTAATTGTAAAATATTCTATTTTTAAGCATGTCATCTTGGTATCCTAGGTTCCTAAAACACAAGTCTCAAGTCATTTAAGTAAATGGATATTCCAGAACATTAGAACTGTGGGTAGTAGTAAGAAAAAGAAAGGAAAAGGAGAAACCACAGAGGAAGCAAGACTGCACAATGCAAGCAAACATATATAATGCTGACTAGTGTTCAAGCAGCTTTCTGAGCTCCTTGGAGAAAGGTGCTACCTGAAATATAAATGAAATAGATGTTTTCCCCACATTCCTCATATTCTTTTTCCAGTCTTGGTCACAAAATGTGACCAAGGGCTTCAGGTTACTACTGTTCAACCAACATTATATTATGGAAGACCGCAAAAACAGTTTCTCTTGATAATGTGGGGGTTGATCTACTGGTGTCTCCTGAGACCACCTTGTTTTTCCATCAGCTCCCATGCCTGACCCCTTGGGGAGTGAGACCTCTGAGTTTTTGGAAGAGGAACATGAAGACTACGTGCCAGACTGCAAAAAATGGCCTCATTCAGGGCAGTGAGTTGAAGCATTCGTTACATTATTCCAGGACACACAGTTGTAGTCATGGTGATGGAAATTACTTACTGTTGAAAAACGGAATTGAATTTCTCTAACTTAAATTGTAGATGGTTGCAGGAATTCTACATTGGTGAGGCTAACAGATTTTTGCAACTCTGCTCATATACATCGTATACATCACCTGTCACCTGTTCTGTGGCTGTGTGTCTGTCTGGCTCAGCACTGAGTCCCTAGCACCTGGCAGGGAGGTCTGGCAGGTAGCAGTCACTCAATTCTACTTGCTGAATGAAGGCATAAAGAATTTACTTACAAAATGACTCACGCTGAGTGGGAAAGTGATATGTGGAAAAGGTGAGGAATTTATGGCCTGAAGGAGGAAAAGGGGCCTTGTGACAAAGGGGTGACTCTGCAGGAGCTGGCCTTCTCTGAGGGCACCACCAACTTGCCATCTTGTCTCCAGGCCTTACATGTATACGATGTGCTTTTTGGGTCATCAGTACCACCAGGTCCCTTACATCCTCAAGCAAAGAGAGAAATTGTTTTTCAATCTTTGAAAAAAAGGACAGACAGGATGGCTTGGAAAATTTCAGCAAACAAAAATCGGAAAGAAAAAAGTCAGCAACAGAAAATATTAAAAATATTGGCTTGGTCTTTGGTTTCTCAGTGAAATTCCAGGAAGCATTTTGAGGCACCTTGCCCTTCCTGAAAATTCAAGAGGGCCTCCACCGATTCTCTCCTTCTGGTATTCATGCTCTTCTGTAACACATCTTGGGTAACCTCGAACTTCATGGGAAAGAGAGATGTATGGATGTTTCAATATGAGCTTTTCACACAACACAAACATCTATACTTCTAACATGTTCTTGGTTAACTCCATGTTCACAGTCAACATTTATTTCAGCTTTCTACAGTGAGATATCCTAAAACCTCTGGGCTATTTGGCCCTTCGTGAAATGTATCTGGTTCCACATTGGGAAGGACAGCCAGGATTTAACCAATTGTATTATCATAGTTTATTGGATATTCCCTCCCATTCTCATTCATGTTCAGTAACCTTTATAATACATTAAATTAAAGGTGCTTGATCCTGGTTATTTATTTTACTTACCGTTTGCCTGTGTATTTTTGTACCATTACTACACTGATTGGATTTTTGTGCTTTTCTACTATGTTTTGATATATAATCAGAGGACTACTTGCTTCTACTCCTTCTCTTTCTTTTCATTCTCCTCCTCCTCCTTATTATTATTATTTTGTTCCAAAAGTTCTAGTTTTTTTTTTTTTTTGGGCGGGGGGAGTGGTAAATTTATTCTTCCTGATAAGAAAATAAATTAAAAGGAAAGTATGAAGAAATTCTAGATCAGATAGGAGTCTGTAGATGCTAATTAAGAACAAAGGTAATTTCCCTCACTCAAAATTAGTGCCTTTCTTTCCTGCTTCTACCCCACTTTCTTCTTTCCTCTGTTTTCATCTCTCTTCCTCTGCTCTCTACTTATAGTATCAAATTTGCATTTCCTACTTATTAATTTGCTGGTGTCCTGTTGGATATTTCCTATTTCTTATTTCAGAGTTACTTATAATATCTTAATTTTTTATTTTAAAGATTTTAAAACTTGAGGATTAGCATAGTAAAGTGTATATAGTACACTAGTGTTAAGTGCACAGCTTGATGAGTTTTAGAGGTAGATCCATGTAACTACCACAAAGATCACGAATCCATAAGGTTCGCTCATGCCCCTTCCCAGACTATCCCCATTTCTATCTCAAATTAACCACCATCCTGACTTCATCACCATATGTCAGTTTGCTTGTTCTTCAACTTTATATAAATGGAATGACATTGTTAGCACTCTTGTGTCTGGTTCTTTTGCTAAATATTATGTCCGTGAGGTTCATCCATGTTTTATGGGAACCAGTAATTTATTCTTTTTTATTGTTGTATAGTATTATGATGGAATATTAAAACACACTTTATTTATCCATTCTTATTGATGGGACAGCTATATTCCCCTTTTTTGTTGTTGTTAATCATCGCCCAGGGATATCTTTCCATTGATTTTTAGGGAGAGTGGAAAAGAGAAGGAAAGACAGAGGGAAGCATTGATGTGAGAAAAACACATCGATTGGTTGCCTCCTACATGAGCCCTGACCAGGGCCTGGGCCAGGGAGGAGCCTGCAAATGAGGTATGTGCCCTTGACTGTAATTGAATCTGGGACCCTTTGGTCCTCAAGCCAACGCTCTATCTACTGAGCCAAACCAGCTAGGACCAGCTATATTCTTAAATAACACTTTGATAAAGTTTGTTACCTAAAAACATTGACTAAGATCTTTACACAAGATTAAAAAAAAATGTTTTCTAGTGTTTTTTCCCCCCATCATTTTCCAGATCTAGCTAACTCAGCAAATTTGGACAATCCTTTGCAGTAAATGGTCACAGAATTGGACCTAAGCATGTATTTTCTCACTTGTGAGATATCTTTTTCTCTTCTTTTTATTCTGATGACCTTGAGATACCAAGGCTCAAGTATACTTTCTCAGAGTTCCACACACAGCCAGGGAAAAGGTGTGGTGAACAGACAGAAAGACTTTCAAAAGTTGGTTTGAATGTTTTCAACATTTATTAATTAATTATATTTCAGATAACATTCTTCTATTGCATAAAGAGTTTATGGTGATGTAGAATATTTGAAATGAAGGGACCTATGTAAATTTTAAGACAGTAAGCAATTCATGATCATTTCTTGGAGTCACTTGAGACCGATAGAAAGGAGGCCAAAGGTTTGACAGCCGGCAAAACAGGTTTGCTGACAGCAGAAATGGGCAGACGCTGCCTTATTTTCTTTGGAAACCATTTGTCACTGTCAGACACACACACAGTGGCCTCTCTTTTAGCACTGTTCAAACAAGAATACAGTTTGCATCCTGACATTTCCCTGAAAACAGCAAGTTTCATTTATCATCACAGTAATTTTCAAGCTTCACATCCACTGTTGTAAAGGTGAGCTGAGTTTTTAAGAGTGGTATTGTTGAGCAATGCTATTTCCTCATGAAAACCCATAATTTGACTTTTCAAACTCATATCCCTTCACATCCGTTTGCTGTCTCAATAAAACTTGACAATTATTTATTTTTGTATTATACGCTTATTGGGTTCAATTTCATTCTTTAAATAATCCCGTTAGATTCACATATATAATTGTGGGTCACTGATTCTTAAACTATTCATGCATCTCTCTTATTATACAAGAAACTAAAAATTTTAATATATGAGTCAAAGGTGAAATTAAGACCCTTTTAAAAGAATAATCATCTAAAATTTAGCTTTAAGTTGAAATTACTGTTAAGCCATGATAGAACTGTAGTCTTGCTATGACTGAGAATAAAGTTGCTTTTCACATAAGATAGGAAAGTATAGACAGTATTAGAAGAATGGTAAGAAAAAAGTTAATATATAATTGTGTATACCTCATCCATCCTCTATTGCCTTAAATTAACTTCTAAAACTATAAAAGATTTGTAAAATTAAAATATCCTTCTTATTATACAAGGAATGCACCCAGACTGTAGAATTAATAGAAGATATACATAATTCTACAACAGAAAAAATGTAAAAAAAAATGTCAAAATAGTTACAGCAATCACAATTTTTAAGTCTTAGAATTTTGATGATACCTAGGTGATATTTCAAGGGTTGACAAAGCCTGGCCTATGGGCAAAATTCAGTCAGTTGCCTATTTTGTAAATAAGGTTTGATTGGAACACAGTCACACCCGTATGTTTACAGATTGTCTATGGCTGCTTTGACACTGCACCACAGAGTGGAGGAGTTTTGACAGAGATCAAAAACTTGCAAAGCCTAAAATATTTATCTGGTCTTTTACACACAAAAAATTTCTGACTCCTGGTCTAGTTCATCCAGTAAAGATTAGATTATCTGAAGAAGCACTCCTGAACATGTGCTTGCGCCTTACTTCAAGGAACTTACTGTCTAATGGTGAAAGACAAGACATAGATTTGAAGTAAAAAAAAAATGACTAGTGCCAAAGAAGGTACAAAATGCTTTAGGATTTCAGTGGGACATTGGGGAAGGCATTACAGAGAAGGCTAAGTTTGAGCTTAGTTTGATAGTCGGGTAGGATCTGACTATGCCAAAATGTCTATGGAATAATCCTATTCAAAGGAATGGTGGCAAGAAAAGCTAGGACATGGGGAAACACTGTGCATGTGTGAGGACCACCAAGCAGATCAATTGGATTAGAAGAAGGGAGTATGGAAGAGTGGGATGCGGTATACCTTTGGAATGATGGGGCTATGGGTTTGAATGGAAGCTGAGATAATGTTTCATGTGATAGGCTTAAAGTGGATTGAAGGAAAACATGGTCAATGTGGAAGTTTAAGCTATATCCCCAAATTCTTTGATATTTCCTTCAAGAGATGAAGTAGAATTCCTTCTTGAGTGTGGACTGAACTGGACTTACTGAGTCACTTCTAAAGAATAAAGTAAGGTGAGATTGATAGTGTGGGACTTTCAAGACTAGGGAATAAAAGGCAGCATGAATTTCTTCTTGCTCTCTCATGAATCGCTTGCTCTGGGGAATGTCAGGTGTTCTGTCTTGAGGATACTCAAGCAGACTTATTGAGAGGCCCAGGTATAAAAAAATCCTCAAGTCTTCCTGACAACAGTCAGCAAGAAACTGAGTTCTTCTGAGAGGAAGCCATCCGGGAAGCAGATCCTCCTGCTCCAGTTGAGCCTTCAGATGATGGTGGCTGCAGCTGACAGCTTGATAGAAACTCTGAGGTGTGGTCCTCACCATCACTAAGAGGGCTCCTGTGGGATTGAACCCCAGTTGGCCACAGAAACAACTCTTTCATTCAGATACTCTTTGTTTATTTATTTTTAAATATTTTTTATTGATTTCAGAGAGGAAGGGAGAGGGAGAGAGAGATAGAAACATCAATGATGAGAGAGAATCATTGATCAGCTGCCTCCTGCATGTCCCCCACTGGTGATCGAGCCCACAACCCAGGCATGTGCCCTTGACTGGAATCGAACCTGGGACCCTTCAGTCTGCACGCCGACGCTCTATCCACTGAGCCAAACCCACTAGGGCCAGATAGTCTTTATTAATTAACTGTCTCACTTCCACTGTCACTCTCAGTGCTTCCTGAGATCACTTCCAAAATTAGTGACTTGTATTCAAAACCTTGTGTCAGGGTCTGCTTTGGGGAAACCCAAATTCCTTGAGTAATGAAGGTCTGAACTAGAGTGGTGACTTCAAGAACGTGAGAGGTGTTATAAGGAAAGAGAAGAAAAAACACACACACAGGACTTTGTAACACTGGCTAAGAGGAATCCATATTAGTGATTTTCAAGATAAAGCATCATTTAAATGCCCTTAACATCTAAGCTTAGAATCTGAGGTCCTGAGGGGGTAAAGTGACAAGGTTAGGATCTGATGGAAAATTAGCAGCAAGTATAAATCCAGCACCTGGGTTTTCAGGACTGTTTCCTGTCCTCCACATTGTAGAGTTTATTTCTACAAAGCCCTCCCAAGCTGCAGATGGAAACCTGATACCTGGAAGCTGAGAAGTCCAAGAACCTATACTTACAAATAACAGGGCTTGTTCAGTTGACCCCAGGCCAAAGTTGCCATTGGCTCTGTTTGAGAATCTAAATATACCTTCGTTTACAAGTTTAAAGGAAAGTAACTCAAAAGCCTTTAGGACTTGCTCCCTTAATTATCTCAATTTTAGGATTCCAAAGTAGAAATACAATGAATGAAAAGCATTTTGTTCATATGAGAATGTATTACAAAACAGAGCATATTCATTCATCTATTCATTTATTGAATGTGATGATCAGGCACTGTGCTAGGTATCCAAATAAGAAGAGATTCTTGTTTCTCCAAGCTCAAGAAGAGAGATTTCTTATAATGTGGGAAATGCTAAAATAGAGGTACCAAAATAGTGCTATTTCTAGGCAGATGGTACTAAAAAGAACATGAGAGAACACACACACACACACACACACACACACACACACACACACACACCCATATCCACCATATTTTCCTCCTTAACCAATTTATGCTGTGGATCATCCATGGCATGTTTTATGGTCTTTAAAATATGAGACTTTCTCTTGTAGTTTTTTTTCCAAAATAATAAGGAAGAAAATTTCTTTCTTTTTTTTTTTTTAAATTTCTTTATTGATTAAGGTGTCACATATTTGTCCTCATCCCCCCATTCCCATCCCACACCCCTCCCCATGGATGCCCCAACCCCCTGTTGAACTTAACCATTGGTTAGGCTCTTATGCATGCACACAAGACCTTTGGTTGATCTCTCCCTTCTCCCCCCACCCTCCCCTATCCTCCCTCTGAGGCCCGATAGTCCGATCGGTGCCTCCTTGTTTCTGGTTCTGTTCTTGTTCATCAGTCCATGTTGTTCATCATTTCCCCTAGATGAGCGAAATCATGTGTCACTAGAGATATACTTATAAGAATTGAATGTGCGACGAGCAATAATAGTTATGCTGACAGGCAAATGAATCAGTCTGTAGTGAGTTTCTTTCTGGACCAACAGTTCTTTTGAGACCCAATATCAATGTCCTCCAGTTCCTTATGAGTACATGTCGGCACTGACCCCTCAGCTCTGGATGGTGGACAAATGGTGGTAATGCAGGTCCGACTCCCTCTGGTTTGGTCTCGGCCGGACCCAGGGGCACGGCTTCACCCGGATCCAGGGGCCCACGGCCTCACCCGGACCCGGGGCCAGGCTCACCCGGATCCAGGGGCCCACGGCCTCACCCGGACCCGGGGCCGGACTCACCCGGATCCAGGGGCCCACGGCCTCACCCGGACCCGGGACCCAGGCTCACCTGGATCCAGGGGCCCACGGCCTCACCCGGACCCGGCGGCAGGCTCACCCGGATCCTGGGGCCCACGGCCTCACCCGGACCCGGGGCCAGGCTCACCCGGATCCAGGGGCCCGCGGCCTCACCCGGACCCGGGGCCAGGCTCACCCGGATCCAGGGGCCCGCGGCCTCACCCGGACCCGGGGCCAGGCTCACCTGGATCCAGGGGCCCGCGGCCTCACCCGGACCCGGGACCCAGGCTCACCCGGATCCAGGGGCCCGCGGCCTCACCCGGACCCGGGACCCAGGCTCACCCGGATCCAGGGGCCCGCGGCCTCACCCGGACCCGGGGCCAGGCTCACCCGGATCCAGGGCCCGCGGCCTCACCCGGACCCGGGGCCAGGCTCACCCGGATCCAGGGGCCCGCGGCCTCACCCGGACCCGGGGGAAAATTTCTTAATGATCAATTTTTTAAACTTTGTTTTTATTGTTGACACTATTACAAATGTCCCCATTTCCCCCCTCTTTGCTCTTTTGTCTGGCCACCTCCCTGTTGTCTGTGTCCTTGGGTTATGCAGACAGTTTTTTGGCTAATCTCTTTGCCTTCTTTCATCCAGTCCCCCCTGACTCTCCTCCCCTCTGACAGCTGTTAGCCTAATCCATGTATCCATGCCTTTGGTTCTATTTTGTTTGTCAACTTATTTTGTTCATTAGATTCCATATAGATGTTAGATCATATAATATTTGTCTTCTCTGATGGTTTATTTTACTTAGCATAATAATCTCTAGGTCCATCCATGCTGTCACAAAATGTACGAGTTCTTTCTTTTTCATGGCCACGTAGTATTCTATTGTGTAAATGGACCACAGCTTTTTTATCCACTCATCTGCTGATGGGCACTTGGGCTGTTTCTAGATCTTGTCTATTGAAAATAAACACTGCTTATAAACATAGGGTGCATATATTTTTTTCTGATTGATGTTTTGTGATTCTTAGGATATATTCCCAGAAGTGGGATTGATGGGTCAAAAGGCAGTTTTATTTTTAGTTTTTTGAGCTTGACTTTTAAAGTTTTAAAGCAGCCCTAGCTGGTTTGGCTCAGTGGATAGAGTGTCGGCCTATGGACTGAGGGTCACAGGTTCGATTCCAGTTAAGGGCACATGCCTGTGTTGTGGGCTCAACTCCCAGTAGGGAGTGTGCAGAAGGCAGCCGATCAATGATTCTCTCTCATCATTGATGTTTCTCTCTCTCTCTCTCTCTCTCTCTCTCTCTCTCTCTCTCTCTCTCTCTCTCTCCCCCTCTCTGAAATCAATAAAAAGATATACTTAAAAAAAAGTTTTAAAGCAAAGACATTGAATGGTTATGTGTAAAGTATAAAGCTTACTTCATAGAAAGGTAGCTGTCTATGTGGCAATATTGGAGAGACTTGGGGACACCACACTGACCTAAAATATCTCATCACTTGCTTAACACTGTGTACAAACATCCAACATTAGGGGTGGAATTCCACTGGGTCTGGAGGGCATGAGGTCTCCCAGCTTTCCCCGCTTAAGTGCATGTGGTACTACATAGTATCAGCCTTATTACCCATTCCTTGACAAGGGTTATGTTACAGCTAGTTTTGGGCTGGTTTTAGAGGGACTGAATGAACAACAGGGGTGGCAGAGGTAGTGATGGAGGGTGAGAGACTCATGCAGCACTGAGAGGGAATGCCAGAGATTGTCAGAATCCAAACTCACCTACTTTACCTGGATCTGGTTGGCCCTGACTGGATACATCAAGGAATTGAGGCTAATGGTTTTTTTTAGTCTGATGTGGTCCAATCCATCTTTTAGCTAAATAGTTTTGTCATATAAGCTCAGGTCTCCTAAGACCCAATAGCAGTATACTGTTTTGGTAGTATGCATACTTGTTACCTGTTCAAATGATCATCTCTTGGGCAACAGGTAAAAAAGTTCCTTGCCCCTAGAGCCTACTTCTCACCACATTTAGAGTGAGGCATTATTTCTCTACCACTAATTTTTGTGCATCCTTGTAGAATGATTTAGCTGGAGCTTTATTATTTTAGAGCAGTTTTATAAAACTTTATTACTTTAGAGCAGTTTTAGGTTCACAGCAAATTTAGCAGAAGGTACAGAGATTTCCCATATATCCCCATCCAAACACATGCATATACTCTCCTATTGTCACTATCCTGAACCCGAGTGGTACGGTTGCTACAATTGATTGACCTACATTGACACATCATCCTCTCCATATCTAC
The DNA here is from genome assembly GCF_951640355.1 of Cnephaeus nilssonii. Classification (NCBI taxonomy): domain Eukaryota; kingdom Metazoa; phylum Chordata; class Mammalia; order Chiroptera; family Vespertilionidae; genus Cnephaeus; species Cnephaeus nilssonii. Next base: position 14,984,516 of record NC_137082.1, on the reverse strand, counting down.
ACTGGGATTCACTCATGGTGTTGTACATTCTATGGGTTTGGACAAATGCATAAGGACATGTATCCACCATCACAGTATCATACAGAGCAGTTTCACTGCTCTAAAAATCCCCTGTACTCCATCTGTTCACTCCTCTCCCTCCCCCTGCCCCTTCTCCATCCTCTGACAACCAATGAACTTTTAACTATCTCCATAGTTTTGTCTTTTCCAGAATGCCATATAGTTGAAATCATATAGTCTTAGTCTTTTCAGATTGGCTTCTTCCATGTAGTAATATGCATTCAATTTTCCTTCAAGTCTTTTCATGACTTGATAGCTCATTTTTTTTAGCACCAACTAATATTCTAATGTCTGAATGTACACAGATTATTTACCTATTTATATATTGAAGGATATCTTGGTTGCTTCTAAGTTTTGGTATGAATAAAGCTACAATAAATAAGGTTATAATTTTTTTTTTTGCTTTTCAAAGTTGTGTATCAGTTGTCAAAGCTACCTTCTATTTATGATGATAATGTTTTCCTACATATGGTAGTGATGTCCAGTTTCCATTTAACATATATTTATTTAAGAAAAAAAAAGCTACTAGATTTAAAGGCACATTTTAACTAACTACTAAATTGTAACAGTGGTAAGCGAACGATTGAATTTTGAAAACTATTCTGGTAGAAAAGAAAGAAAATTTTGTTCAAGCAGAAGTGAATGCCATGAGATGTTTTGTTTTTAACCCCAAAGAACTGTAAGTTTTTGCTTTGTGAGGAGGAAGTCACCGGGAACGAATACGCCAAACCCTGGGACCAGCCTGGCATATGGCTCAAAGGGATACAAGTTTGGAGTCAAGAAAAGCTGGCTTGAGTTCTAGTTTCTCCACTTACTAATATGAGATCTTTTCACTCAGATCTCAGTGTCATCATCTCTAATATGGGTAACAGTGTCTTCCTTAAAGGTTTGTTGGGAGAAACAGGTGAGGAAACATTTGCAAACATGTAGCACAGAGCAAGTACTCAGTAATTGGTGGCTGCAATATACCTCCCTTGTCTGATGTTCAAGGAAGGCGCCAGGTTTGTGGCCATCCACATGCAGGGGTCCTACAACACAGGTTGTGGCTCTTGTTCACAGTTGTCTTGGAGAATATGAAAGGCTTATGCTGTTTTTGGCATGTGTCTAGGCCATGCTTAGCCAGCAGGACTGCTTTACATTGAACTTTATTGTGCTTTTATTTTTAACTAGAGGCCCAGTGCACGAATTCGTGCATGGGTAGAGTCCCTCTGGGTGGCCTGCAGGGATCAGACCAAAACCCACAGTCCAACACTGCCTGTAGCTCCTACCTGTCGCTCCCGCTCATCCCGGCCCCACTGTGCCTGCTGCAGGCTTGTGCCCAGTCAGTCCCGATCAGGAGAAGCTGCCGCAGCAGCATTCGCCAGCCATGAGCCCTGCGCCTGGTGCCCTCCCAAGGGGAATGGCCTGTGGGATTGGGCTGAAACTGGCTCTCCGACATCCCCCAAGGGGTTCTGGATTGTGAGAGGGCACATGCCAGGCTGAGGGACCCCACAGGTGCACAATCAGGCTGGGGAGGGACCACAGGAGGTCTCCTGGGTGTGTCTGGCCCATCTCGCTCAGTCCCAATTGGCCGGACCCCAGCAGCAAGCTAACCTACCAGTCGGAGCAGCCGCCCCCTGGTGGTCAGTGCATGTCATAGCGACTGGTCGACCAGTTGACTGTCTGACCCCTGGTGGTCAGTACACATCATAGCGAGTGGTTGAGTAGCCTTAGCATATCATTAACATATTATGCTTTGATTGGTTGTTCGGTTGTTCTGCTGTTTGGTCTATTTGCATATTAACCTTCTATTATATAGGATGTCTTGTTTTGTTGTTTTTTTTAAACCTACTTCCTTCATTTGATGTAACAAGTGGGTACCTCCCAGAGAGAGGCAGTTTTTGGGAGTAGGGTGGGATGCTACTGGATACTCTGGTCCAGCTTCCCATAGAGCAGCTACAACTTCTGCTCCATTACCCAGCCAGAGCAGGTGCATAAATGAATTGCCCCTAAATACGCGTGTTTGCCAAGTTGCCTATTTGTCTAGACCAGTGGTTGGCAAACTCATTAGTCAACAGAGCCAAATATCAACAGTACAATGATTGAAATTTCTTTTGAGAGCCAAATTTTTTAAACTTAAACTTCTTCTAACGCCACTTCTTTAAAACAGACTCGCCCAGGCTGTGGTATTTTGTGGAAGAGCTACACTCAAAGGGCCAAAGAGCTGCGTGGCTCGCGAGCTGCAGTTTGCCGACCACGGATCTAGACATTTTAAAGAAGTGCAGGATTACAAGCACACTGAAATAGAACTGTTCCACCTGCCTGTTCTGAAAGTCTTTCTCTGTAGACATGATTGTTTGGATCATCTTTGTCACCGAAAGTGCTTACCTGGGGGGCAGCTGATATCTAGGTTTGCTTTTGGAAGGGTTGGTGCTCTGGCCACCACTGATTACATTATCTTTCGATCAAGCCTCCTTGGCCACTGGAATGCGGCCTTCTGACCACTGGTTGAAGGGGTCAGTGCAACTGGGCATCAAATGCTCTTTTGATGATTTCAAATGGAAGGAACCAGCTGGGAGAGGTGTGCTGTGTCTTCTAGGTCAACCTCTGATGCTTGAGGTAGATGAGTTCATTACAAAGTTCTTTGGAGGATACAGTGGAAGGCTGGCACGTGGTCTAGAAAAGATACACAAGAAGCATTGCCTTTTGTTATAATAATAACTTATATTTAAATAATAACTTATATTTAAAAGTACCCATATGCAATTTTATTATCAAGTGTTCATGTTTAAATCCTAGCTGATCATTTTTAACATCAACTTTTATCCACTCATATTTTCTCCAAGGGGGAGACTAAAACTCAGATATTATCACAGTAAACAATCAATAATTTTATTATGAAATTTGTCAATTATTCAGCAAAGATGAAAGATTTCTACAGTAAACTCTGTTATGCCCACTACTTAGATTCTGCCATTAACCTTTTACTGTCCTTCTCCATTATGTATCCATGTACCTGAACGTGGCAATTTTATTATGATTTTTTTTCATTTTTTTTTATTAAGGTATTATATGTGTACATGTTTATTATGATTTATGACTCTCATGAGCTGACTTGGACTTATAAGAATGTTTTTGCACCAAGTTTATGTAAAACTATCCAGAATAACTTGAGATTAAATTTATATGTAATGCAAATAAGAGCTGCATAAATATTTCTGAAGAACAAAATTTAATCATTGCACAATTTCAGTCTTATCAGAATTCTTGATCTGGAAGATTCTGATTCTTGATCTGGAGCCTAGTTCCATGAGTGTGTTCCACTTGTTAAGCTGTACATTTGTTATATATTAATATATTTGTAAAATTGTGCATTCAATTATTTTAATATTATAAACTATTAAAATATTATATATAATTCAATACATACTTCTATAAATAGATACTAAAAATAAAACAATGCAGCAATTTTATATTTTGGGAGGAGATGCTTATCTTCTCAGATGGTTTCCTACTGGTCCCGTGGGCCCTGGAAGCCTGGCACCCCCCCCTTTCCTGGGCAAGGCATAACTCTCTTGGAGCCTCTGTTGTCTACGTGGGGTCTTCTGAGGATTATGCAAAAGTCCTTACACGGTTTGGGGTTTAGAGTTTTCATCTTTCCAGGTTTCACCTTGATGACACCATGAATTTGAGTTCTTTTGGAGGTAAATTGCCCTTTATCCTGCAAACTGTGCTGGGAAATTCTATAAGTGAGGTGCAGTGGGAATCGGGAGACTTGGTTTAGCACCAGGGACGGGATTCAATGTTTAAATATTGCCCCTGCTCTCCGGTCACCTCCTGCCTTCCCCTATAGTCCTGAGAGCCCAGAGACACAGCTATATCTGAGGTTTTCTCTAGTCATTCTGATAACTGGAAAGGTCTGGCATATCCGACGAGAGAGATAGGAATCAGGAGGCAAGATTCAGAAGTAAAAAGGATGATCATAGGCATAGAAGATCAAAGAGGGGCACAATAGTAATTGATTGATTGTGTTGTAGGTTATTATTTGTTTCGGTTTTGGGTAGGTAGGAGAAATATCCTTGGCATATTATCACAGCCTTGGCTTGTGAAAGAAACCCCGCCATCTGACATTGAGAAGAACGCAGAGGCATGACCTCGGGCTCTCAGAAACAGAAGCTAGTGAGTTTCTCCCATCACTGTGCTCTTCTGCAGTTTGCCTTGGTTGTTCCAGGGGCCTGGTGGTTCGGTATCTTTTTCACAAAGGGGAGATGCTTCCTCCAGAAAGCACTGTCCTGAATTTTTCCTGCCTATTCGCCCTCCAAGTCAACGCTCAGATTGCGTCTTACTTTCCTGCTCCCATTTATAGCAAGAAGTCAGAGAGCTTCATGGTGCTCTCTCCTTTCTGGCCTCCATTTCTCCTCTGTATCCTCTGTCTGGCTGGCTTCCCCACCACTCTGCTGCCTCTTGTCAAGGCCCGTGGTGGCCTGGTCTAGGCAAAGCCACTGTCCACATCTCACCTGACCTCTCGGCTTTGTTGACCACTTTCTCCTTAAAGCGCCATCATGACTCCTCCTCTGGTTTTCCTCTGTGTCCCTGGCCTCTTCTCCGCCTCCTTTGTTGGCTCCTCCTCTGCTGGCAGGAGGTACATTTTGGCAGGTCTCAGAACTCTGCGCTTGGTCTTCACCTGCACTTTCTCCCTGGATGACATCCATAAACCCATGGCTTTAAAGACCATTTCTACTTTCTGATTCCTAATTAATTTCTCCAGCCCCAGTATTTACCTGCCTCATGCAGAAAACTGCTTCCTTGATGACTTCTAGAAAACTCTAGCTTAATTTAGACTCAACAGAGCATGTGATCCACCCCACAGCCTTCCTCTTTCACCCCAGTTTCTTTATTCCGCTGACACTGCTGTATCCTCAATCACCCGGGCCTGTTTTTTCAGTCTCCCTAAATCCCAATTTTCCAACTCTCTAATGGAGCTACAGTACTAGTACCAGCCTCACAGCCTCAGTTTCTTAATCTGTAAAATGAGGATAATTTTAATACCTGCTCTTCCTACTTCATTGGGTTGTTGTAGAATAAAATCAAAATGCTTTGCAAATTTCAGTGATATAGAAATGCAACTTACTCTTATGTCAATATGTCAGTGGGGGAACCTTACCTAAGAATTGATATAATCAATTCCTTTCAGAGTTTTTTAAAAAATATTTTAATTAATTAATTAATTAATTAATTTTATTAACACACTGGGAAATTCCCTTTGTCAGCTAAAAAGACCACTGTAACTTGGTATGCTTGTTTCTTTGCTTTGACTTACAGGAAGCTCAGAGCAAAATATCATGTTTAAGCATATTCACTATTCTTGAGTTAGTTTTCAATTTATAATCATTCTCTATCTTTCAAACATGCTTTATAATTTTTAATCCCTATTTTAATGTCACTGTCATATGCCCATCTTTCATAGCAAACTGTTTTTTTTTTTTAAGATTCTAGGTATAAATAAAGAATGGATCAATAAATGAACTAACAAATCCCATAACAATAACCCATATGATCTGGGGGTCATTATCATATTTTATTATTATTAACCTGAAATTTTCACTTAGGTTGATAGAAATATTTTCAAAACATTTCTTTTTGAGCAATAAAAATGTTAATACAGGTTTAAGATCCTTCTTATTTTCTGCATATTTCTTAAAATTGACAGTTTTGGGTAAATCACATTATTTTTTCCCCACATTATTACAAAGCCGGTTTATTTTCTAAAACAGTCAACCCTATTACAAATATGTGGAACATTGATAATACAAACTGCAAACTCAAATAACCTGTTTCCTGTAAGACTTAGAGACTTCATTCAGTTGCATGGAACACAAAACTTAAATAACAGCAGCTTTATTTTTCCAGTTGCGGGAAAGCCAGAGCTGGGTGGGTCAGGGCCAGTGCAGGGCTCCTTAGTATTATAAGCACCCAAGGCCCCCTCTTTCTTCATGTTTTGCATCCTAAGTTGGGGACTTTTGCTCTCAGTGTCATAGGATGTGCCCTTTGTCTTTAGGCATTGAGACTGCATTCCAGGTGTGGAGAGGAGGAAGGAGCAATGGTAAAAATGTTACTGAATGTGAACTGAATTATCTGGAAAACAATACTTTCCTGGAAGCTCAACTGGCCTATTTCTGCTTGTGTCAAATTGGGCAGAACTGGGACACATGGGCACTCCTAGATGCAATGAAAGCCTGAATATTTTCTACTAGGCACCTTGTTTTACCAAATCAAATAAACTATTTCTTAATAAGGAAGCGGGGAGAGGGGATGGGTTGATATTGAGGAGGTGGCTAGCAGTTTCTGCCACATTCGCTAACCTTTTTTTGCTTGCTGGGTAGATTTATGAATACAGAAGTCATTTCTAGAAATCCAATAATACTTGAGGCACTTGTTATACTTTATTTAACTTTTAAAATAAAAATCCCACTTCAACAGTGTTTTGGAGAATTGAATAAGGTATTTGGGTGAAGGATCTTATACAGAGTTTCCTTATAAAATGACTGTAGAGATTTCAACTTTGCACCATAAGAGCTCTTAAAAAATTATACCACTTTGCAGGTTATTTTTCTCCACTTTCCATTAGAAAATAAGCTTCTTACCCCCAAAGGCACTAAATAAATGTAAGCAGTAATTTTTGACACTACAGTTCCAGGCAAAGGCACACATTCATTTACTCAATACCACAATCATTGGTCAACATCACATGGGGTAAAGCTGAACTGTGCGCCCTATTTAGTGAACCCACAAAGTTTTGCTTCATGCATTTAGGCTGAGTGCGGGGGATGAAGTGGCAGCAACTTCTACCAGCCTTGGGTCTCTTACACATGTGTGCCATTCACATACATGCTGAAGTGCTTCCGTGTTCAGCCTGCATTTTGCCTTGTTTTTATGAACCATGCATTTATTTTTAAGTGCCGTTTGTGTGTAAGATAATCATTAACTTTCTAAATGTGAAAATATTGGTGAAGACCAAAAACTATTAGGAACAATAAATAAATGCAATAAAGTCACAAGAGACAACATCAATGTACAAAAATTCATCACATCCCTATATACAACAATGAAATTTCAGAAAAAAAAATGGGAAAAAGAATTCCCTTTGCAATTGCAACAAAAAGTATAAAATACCCAGGAATAAACTGAACAAAAGATCTGAAGGACCTATATAACAAGAACTGTAAAGCATTATTTAAAGATATTAAAAAGACACAAAGAAATGGAAAGATATTCTGTGTTCATAGTTTGGAAGAGTCAACGCAGTTAAAAATAGCCATATTACCCCAAATAATGTACATATTTAATGCAATCGACATAAACTCCAAATGGTATTTAAAAATACATATATAACAGAAAGTCAGCAGACTTGTATGGAACCACAAAAGGCCCAGAAGAGTGAAAGCCATCCTGAGAAAAAAAGGACAAAGCTGGAGGTATCATACTCTCTGACTTCACATTATACTACAAAGTGACAATAATCAAAACACCATGGTATTGGCAGAAAAACAGACACACAGACCAATGGAATGTGTATATGGGCAATAATTTTTTATAAAGAAGCCAAAATCATACAATGGAGAAAAGAAGCTCCTCAACAAATGGTGTTGGGAGGACTGGAAGCTCACATGCAAATGAATAAAACCAGACTGGTGTTTGTCTCCATAAACAAAAGTTAACTCAAAACGAATCAAAGACCTAAATATAAGATCTGAAATAATAAACTACACAGAAGAAAACATAGGTGCTAAAGTTATGGACCTTGATTTTAGGGAGAATTTTATGAATTTGATGCCAAAGACAAGGGAATTAAGGGCAAAAATTAATAAAAGGGAAAATATCAAACAAAAAATCTTCTACACAGCAAAATAAACCACAAACAAAATAAAAACGTAACCAACCCAATGGGAGAAGATATTTGCAAACAACAGCTTCCACAGGGGTTAATATACAACTCAACACCAAACAAACAAACAAACAAACAAACAAACAATTGGACAGATGACTTGAACAGATACTTGTCCCAAGAAGACATACTAATGACCAACAAATATATGAAAAGATGCTCAACTTCACTAGCTATTTGGGAAATGCAAACCAAAACTGCAATGAGATACCACCTCATACCTGTTAGAATGGCTATTATTAACAAAACAAATAATGACAAGTGTTGGAGAGGTTGTGGAGAAAAAGAAACCCTCATTTATTGCTGGTGGGAATGTAAATTGGTACAAGCCACTGTGGAAAACAATATGGAGGTTCCTCAAAAAATTAAGTCTATAGTTAACTTATAACCCAGCAATCCCTCTTCTGGGTATCTACTGGGAAAATTTGAAAACATCCTCTCTAATAAAATGGTAATATGCAAATTAACCATCACTCCACTACATAAGCCACGCCCACCAGCCAAGCCACGCCCACCAGCCAATCAGGGCGAGTATGCAAATTAACCCCAATCCAAGATGGCTACAGCCACAGAGAGCAAGGTTTCTCAGGTAACAGAGCAAGCTAAGCTTTCCATAGCCGTTGCAGGCCTAAGCCTCCACTCAAGCTACAAAGTTTCAATTATAGAAAGTAAACAAATTCAAACAAATGGCGGCAGAATGGAGCTTGAGAGAGCAGGCCAGGGTTGCCGCCGGCAACAGGGGAAGCAAAGCTTCCCGCACACCCTGGCCGGGCTCACCCGCTTAAGGCTACAAAGTTTCAATTGTAGAAGGTGAATTAACTGCCACATAAATGGCTGCCACCCCGGAGGGAGCAGCAGGCTTGGCTCCGCCCCAGGCTACAAAGTTTCAATTGTAGAAGGAAAATAAATTCCAGATACCAGGGCCTCCCCTTGGGTTGCCAGGGGGCGTGGCCGGCCTGTAAACCACCACAGGCCCCTCGCTCAGGCCGCCCCACACCCCAAGGAAACCCCCACCCTTATCTGTGACACCCTTCAGGGCAAACCAGCTGGCCCCCACCCGTGCACCAGGCCTCTATTCTATCTAATAAAAGAGTAATCTGCAGATTGATCATCACTGCAACACACAATATAGCTGCCCCCATGTGGTCAAAGATCCTGCCCCCATGTGGACACAAGATGGCCACTACAAGATGGCCAGCAGGAGAGGGCAGTTGGGAGGCACCCGGCCTACAAGGGAGGGCAGTTGAGAGGGACCAGGCTTGCAAGGGAGGGCAGTTGGAGGTGATCAACCCTGCAGGAAAGGGCAGTTAGGGGTGACCAGGCTGGCAGAGGAGGGAAGTTGGGGGCAAACAGGCTGGCAGGGGAGCAGTTAAGCATCAACCAGGCTGGCAGCGGAGTGGTTAGGGGGTGATCAGGCTGGCAGGCAGAAGCGGTTAGGGGCAAACAGGAAGGCAGGCAGGCAAGCAGTTGGGAGCCAGCAGTCCTGGATTGTGAGAGGGATGTCCGACTGCCCGTTTAGGCCCAATCCCACCAGGATCGGGCCTAAACGGGCAGTCGGACATCCCTCCAGGAATCCCAGATTGGAGAGGGTACAGGCTGGGCTGAGGGACAACCCCCCGCCATGCACGAATTTCGTGCACTGGGCTTCTAGTTTATTCATAAAAATATATGCACCCTAATGTTCATTGCAGCATTATTCACAGTGGCTAAAATATAGAAACAACTGAAATGTCCTTTGATAGAGGGTCAGATAAAGAAGATGTGGTACATGTATATAATAGGATACTAACTACTTATCCATAGGAAATAATGAATACTGCCATCTGTGACAACATGGATTTATCTTGAGAATATTATGCCAAGCAAACTAAGTCAGTCAGAAAAAGTCAAGAGCTATCTGATTTCACCATATGTGGGATATAAAACTGAAAGCAACAAATGAACAAAAAGGAAAAACAAACAAAAACTCATAGGCACAGACAATAGTATAGTGGTTGTCCGAGGAAAGTGGGGTGGGGGGAGAGTGAAGTAGTAAAAAGTAACAGGACTCAAATATATGGTGACAAAGAATATTTGACTTTGGGTGGTAAATACACAATGCAATATACTGATGATGTATCATAAAGTTGTACACTTGAAACTTACATAATTTTATTAACCAGTCATCCAAATAAATTGAATTTAAAAATTGGTGAAGAAAATGTGCAAAAAATGAAAAGGGAATGAGAGTAATAAATTTTTATTACTTTATATTTTATGTATAAACAAATTATTATTTTTATGTTGTTGTTTATTACTCATGTAAAGTTGTTTTATTTTTCAAGAGATATAGTTTTCTATCTGTGAATTTTTAAAACTTGGATTAAAATGGAATGCATTATATTCCCTTACCCCTGATTGACATTAAAGAAACAATTTAAGAGTTAATAGCTTTTCACTTATGGACAGGTTTTCAAGAATAAATTACTGTTGTAATTTATAGCATAAAACAAGGGATAGTTTTATGCTATAAATCTCTGTGCAGACTTACATTGCACAGAGAATGGTGGGGAAAGGGGTTGTTATATGCATTATCTTGTTTAATCACCTAAGCAGCCCTTTGGGAGACAGGCATACAAATCCATGATGAAGGGAAGAGGTGATGGCTTTCTCTTCTGTCTGTGTAGCTTACATGGAACTATGTTTCCCAGAATTCCCCCATGAATAGTTCTAGGTTGTGTGAGACCTGAAGGCCGAAGAGAAGAAGCAAGCCTTGCATGATGGCTCATCTGGTGAGTGCAGACTCCTCCAGCTCCCACCATATCTTTCTTCAAATCCTGGGCTGTGTGAGTGCAGCTCTGTGGTGAAGGTACCATTTTCTTTTGAAGGTCACCTGTGTCATCAAGATTGGAGATGGTGAGAAGGGATGTGGGGATGTTGGCTCCAGTCTGTCCTGTGGGTTCCTTCTTCACATTCAGCTCTTCTTCCATGCTAACCTCAGTGACTTCAGGCCCACTACCAGATGCAGAAGCAATAGCCCTTTTAGCCTTCTTGTAAGTTTCTATATTGCATAAGATCTAATCCTTGTAATAAATCCCTATTCCATGCCATTCATGGGAGCTAGTGGGAAAGTTCACTCCCTGAGTGAACTCTGACTGATACAGAAGTCATCAGACTCAGAGAGAAGGTGTTCCTTACACTTGGCCACACAGCTCCTTAAGAGACTTGGGAGCAGTGAATGGAATTTATTCAAATCCTATCCTGTGTCAGGCCTTGGGCTTGGTGTTAATGCACTTAATGTTTATAACAGGTATCATTATCATTTTATGGGTGAAGTAGCTCATTTTTTTCTTAGGATTAGTTCTATAAATAATTTTTGTTGGCTTTATGGCAGGCTGATGTCCAAACTTTATTTTTCATGGAGAATCTGTCTTTGTAAAAATATTACTCTGGAGACAAATTTTCATAGAGCAGTAAATACCAGAGTCTAAGCCAAAAACTTCAGGACCCTGTTGAGATTGGGAAAAAGCAACATTGACTTATTTTCACTTAAATTTGTGACTAGGAGAAAAATCAACAGGATACTTTCCCTCTTGTTCCTTCTAAGAACTATGGCTGCAAATCCTTTGTATGCCCATTTATTCCACTAAAGTGAATGATAGCCTAAAGGTGCTTAAGATACGTGTGTTACAAATTTCTACATTTCTTAGAATTCAGTGCAGTGTTCAGTTCAGCAGACATCACTTTTATGGAAATAAAGGGTACTCAGGCTTTGTATTTGAATATTAAGCATACCTTGTTATGAATCAGGCTTGCTGGTTGACCAGCTGGCTAACCATTTCTTTGTGTCCAGTCTTCCTCATGTCTCTTGCTACTCTAGGCTGGCATTCAAATGCCCGGTCCTGAGCATATTTTGCAAGAATACATTTGAATGCAATTACTAAGCCTCCTTTAGAAGTCCAGCAGTCCTGTCCATTATAATAATTGATAGTCTGGAAACTTGTTAGAGAGAAAGGAATTTAATCAAAGCTAAAAGTAATTTATAGGGTAAGTCCGACATACACGTACTTTCTCTAAGCTTCGGTTTGATTGGTTTTCATTTCTGGGATGTGTATTTGACATTTGAAACAATTTTGGTCAATAATGCTTTCATTGGAGGCTGAGAGTTCTTTGACCTGTACATAGAAAATAAGGGAGAGCGCCAAGAGAAATTTGGTGTTGGTAGTGACTGCTGAACTTTCAGGATCATTAAAATATACTGCTAACTGCATGAAATAAGCACATTTGACTCGGGTTTCTCCTTTGGGATGGTATTGGCCAGTTTCCCAGGAGAGAAACTTCTCCCTTTCCAAAGATTCTATCTTCAGTTGAAGAGACTACCTCACTTATTACTTGCTGCAGTAGATGCTGTGGGTGTGGCCTGATGTTTGCTTACTGGAAACTCTGAGATTCTTCCTGAGCATTGCTTGAACTTAGGAGCATGTACACATGCAAGCTTAAATTCTGAGAAATTAATGCATCAGGCAGCAGCCCTTGGACAAGGATGGACAGGAACTGGTGGGTAAATATACAACCATGAGTTGTTTTCTATATAGTCCCCCATGGCTCCCCAGTGGGATTGAGGCCCATTTGACCACTGAATGAACTTTTTCATTAAAAAACCCTTTACTGGCTGCCTTCCCTTTCCTGACTCTCTTTCCTACATCCCTGATCACCTCCCAAATAATCTATGTATGTAAATCCTTGTCTTAGGATCTACTTTGGGGAAGCTCAAATCAAGATAGAGGCCTTGTCTGGCCAGCATGGCTCGGTAGTTGAATGTTGACCTATGAACCAGGAGGTCACGGTTCAATTCTGGTACATACCCTGGTTGTGGGCTCGATTCCCAGTGGGGGTTGTGCAGGAGGCAGCCAATCAATGATTCTCTTTCATCATTGATGTTTATATCTCTTTCTCCCTCTACTTTCCTCTCTGAAATAAAATGTATATGTAAGATAGAGGCCTTGATCTCTGTTCTGCAGGGCTGCCTTTGCAGGCTCAATCTGACAAGTAAGGTCTCTTGTGCTGATCAGATGATTAGGTGAGTATTAGTGGGCCCGTCTTCAGAAGGAGCCCGCCAAGAGCAGTTGAGAGAACTGAGTCCCAAGGCCAGATTTTGCAGAAACAAGATAGAGACAGGAGTGGAGAATTGGGCAATCATCAACAGGGGTGTGGACAAAGAGGAAGAGAACTTTAATGACTGGGACAGTGGTTTAAAGGGGTCCACAGGACACTGGCCAGGCTTGTTAGGCATTTCTTCTCTCTCCATATACTTGATGAAGTACTTTATACTTTTCTGTCTCTTTACCCATCATCTGTGAGCTGAGTTGACAGGCCTCAAGTGGCTAGCCCCAGCTCTACAAAATCCCACAAGGATTTTTACAGCACTCTTCACAATAATTGACAATAACTGCACCCAGATGCCCCGTGGATTCCTCAAACCCAGCATGTCATGAATTAAATTTATTTTCTCTCTGCAATCCTCCATTTCACCTTACCTCAAATGCCCTAGATGTTTTCTATTTTCAGAATTATTTTCTTTAATTAAAAGCAAGCTCTATACTCCCAAGCTGTGTTCTGTTCCTTCTCCCATATTTTCTATGTCTGACTCCTCACCCAAACCACTTGCCTCTGTCCTCAGAAGTCTTCCTGGACTAGTCTTCTCCCCATCACCTGCTTCATGTCCACAATCCCTCATTTCAATGTTTCAATAGTCTCACAACTCCTTTCATTCCCACCCCTCCCACCCCATGTGTCCTTCCTTCATTTTGAAACCAGAACAGGCTTCCTAAATGATGAATCTGTTCATGTCAATCTCACCCCTAAATCTTCAATGGCCCTCCATTATCTACAAATAAGAGTTTTGATAATTGAGTTTGGCATCCCAGGTTTTCATGTTCCTGTTTCATTCCTTTTCATACCTTGTATGGATAGCTATGTTCCTTGTGCTCCAGACCTGCATTGCCCAGTGTATTCCAAGCAATGTGGATACTTTAAGGCGCTCCTCTGCAAAGGGGTTTCAGGGTAAGAAATTGGGCAACACTGCCCATCCTGTTTCACTCTCGGATATTCAAAAGATGCACCAGCACAATCTAAACTCTGAAAAGTCCTGCAAGGAAAAAAAAATCCATTTAATTTTGTTTAATTCAGTGTTTCCCCACTTACTTGGCCATGGAACCTCTTTTTTTTTTTTTCATTTACAGAATGGCAGCTCTTATTAATATTGTGAAGACTAGTGTTCCTGGGATACATGCCACTTTTTCTAACCACACTGGACTTGACATCTGAAACAAACGTCAAACTCCAGAGCTAGAGTTTTGTTTGTTTATTTTCCCCTCAAGCTGTTCTCTTACTCAGAAATGTTTCACCCCAGTGTCTCTCTGAATCCTCTAACTCATCCTTCAGGGCCCAGCTCAGATGCCACCCTCCTCACACAGCCTCCTCTCAGCCACCGGCATCCCTGCTCTCTCTTGCTCCACTCAGCCCTTCCTGAACCAATGCTACAGAAGTGATTTTTTTTCTTCCTTGTAGCACAATTAACTTACATACCTATTCAACTTCAGGATCTTTGGGAACAAGGATGTTTTCTTTTTTCTTTTTTTTAAAAAATTTCTTTATTGATTACAGTGTTACATATGTATCCTTATTCCCCCATTACCTCCCTATACCCCCCCCCCCCCGCCCCCCGCTCATGCCATCACCCTCCTGTTGTCTGTGTCCATTGGTTAGGCTTATATGCATGTATACAAAAAAATGTTACCTACAGGGTTGTGCAGGTACATTGACCCCGAATAGTTCACAACATTTTTTTTTTCTGAATTGATTTCACAATTATTTCATTATTCCCGGTGATGTCTGTCCAAGCAACAAAGGAGCATGCTTTGTTTTCCGTCAGATCTGGTTCGAATCCCAGCAGGGCTGCTTACCAACTGGTCACCTTGATAGTCTATGGAGCGTCTCTGAGCCCCATTTATCTTAGAGGGCTATTGTGAGAGTTAAATGAGGGTCTTAGCATTGTTTTTGAAACCCAATCCGTATCAAAGCCACAATTATGGACAACATCTATTGAGTGGTCTCCAGGTGCCAGGTCCAGGACTAAGTATATTACAAGCACAATTTAATTAAATCCTCAAAAAATTTATGAGATGTGTTATCATTCTCATTTTACAGGTGACAAAACCAAGGCTGAGACCTGAGCTTCCTGGTCTCACTCCAGAGCCTCTGATATACTAAACCATCACATAATACTATAGACTGAGATAATAAAAATATTTATTAGTACTAATTGTGTCATTTTTTATTCATATAGATTGCAAGAGATACGGAATTCAACAGAGAAAAGGGATGTCAGAAATTCTGAATTAGGTGTTGAGTCACCATCATTTGTCACCATCACTAATTGTGAGGTCTGACAAAATCTATACTAATAAAAGGGTAATATGCTAATTAGACCAGATAGACAGGACGTCTTCTGGACATCATTCCAGATGTCCTTCCTGACAAAGCAGGGGCCCAGGCAAAGCGGTTAGGGGCAATCAGGCAGGCAGGCGAGTGGTTAGGAGCAATCAGGCTGGCAGGCAGGCAAGCAGTTAGGAGCCAACGGTCCCAGATTGCAAGAAGGTGCAGGCCAGGCTGGGGGACGCCTCCCATACAAGAATTTCGTGCACCAGGCCTCTAGTATTCATTATAAAAAATCTCAGTTTCCTAATCAGTAAAGTGGAGATAATAGTGATGACACACCTCACTGGTCTGTGAGAATAAAATGAGATAACATTCATATAGTCCTTAATCCTGTACAAGGGGATAGAGTGACCTCAGATGAACAGCTGCCACCTTGTGGTTATGCAAATTGGAAGCATTGCACATAAGTTGTCAGGAATCTTTTCACTAGAGGGAGGGAAAGGACGAATTCAACCATAACATTTCATTTCAGTTTCCTCCCTCTTTAAAACTCTGGGGCTTATGACAAAAGGTACCTGGAAAAAATTGAGCCCATGCAGGAGCAGGTGCAACCACAGATCTTTGCCTGCATGAATGTGGAGCTGAGGTGGGGTAGTCAGTGCCAACCGCCCATGAAGGCCTTTGAGGCCACGTTCACAGTGCCACTCCTATGGGGCCTCGCCCCTCTAAAGCTTATGCCTCTGCTCAGCTGCAGTCCTCCTCACCCTTCCCTAACCCCCCATTAGACCCCTGTCTGGTTTCCCTTCTGCCAGCCACTATCTGAGAATCACAGGGCAGGGCATGGCAACCTCCTTCTGTAAACTCAGAAAGAGAAAAATTTAAGCAAGTTGGCATAGCATGCAAGGCCCGTCACATTTGAGTCCAGCTCACCTACCCAGTCACACCCTCCGCGATCCACCTGCCCTCCTTCTGCGGCCATCACCTCAGATATCTCACAGCTATCATGTAAGTTCCTACAAACTTTATCATGTACTCAGCATATTTACTTTTTCTTAAGCCAATTTTAATAATTAAACTTCTCATCTAGTCCTGGCCGGTGTGGCTCAGTTGGTTGAACATTGTATTGTGCTCTGAAAGGTCAATGGTTCGATTCCTGGTCAGGGCACACACTCGGGATTGCAGGTTCGATCCCCAGTTGATGTGTGTGAGAGGCAGCTGATGGATGTTTCCCTCTCTCGTTCCCTCTCTCTTCCTTTCTCTCTCTAAAATGAATGAATGAATGAATGAATAAATAAATAAATAAAACATATTTTAAAAAATCCCCTCTATAATTCTGTTTCCTCTCGTATTCCTAAACGTACTTAATTGTTTCTTCCCCTTCAATTTCTAAATCAGGTTTTCCAAGACTTTGCTTATTTTATTGGTCTTCAAATAAGCAGTTTTTGGCTTAATAGATTAATTCTACTTTGTTTGCTTTACTATTTTAACTTTTAATCTTTATTCTTTCTTTTCATCTACTACCTGCAGCCATATTTTGATCTTTTTCTAGATTCTTGAGTTAAAAGTTTTAATTTACTTTTAGTCTTTCTCATTTTTAGGTAAATGCAGTGGTGCTGTGAGTCATCCTGAGGGCACCTTAGTCTTCATCCCATACAGTTAGATATCAAATATTTCATGGCTTATTAATTAATAACTTTGTGTATAACTTACTTACAATTTAGTTTTTTTAGTAGCTATTTGGATCAGTGTTTTAAATTTTCAAGTACTTTTCATTTTTATCTTCTTTTCCTCTTCCTCTTTTTACTTCTTATTCTAATTTTATATCACTATCATCACCATATTGACTATGACTTCTTTAAATTTGTTTAATTGGTAAACATTTATTGATTGATTTTGTTCTGTACGCCATATAAATAATTGATAATATTAATTTGAAATTGTATACTATTATAATGAATTTATCACCATTTCATTTTGGTTTTATCAAATTTTGCTTTATAAATTTCAAGGCTACTTTATTAGGTACATTCAAGTTTAGAATTGTTATAGCTTTTTGAAGATGTGGACATCTTCTATCATGACATTCTGGCCTCCTCTGCCCCTCTTAATCCTCGTTCTATTCAAATTGATGTGGTGTTAATTTTTTTCTTTATTGATTAAGGTATTACATATGTGTCCTTATCCCCCCATCAACCCCTCACTCCCCCCCCCCCCACTCATGCCCTCACCACCCAGGTGTCTGTGCCCATTGGTTAGGCTTATATGCATGCATACAAGTCCTTTGTGATATGGTCTGATTCTAACATAGTTTGTCCAGCTTATTTTTTATTAAAGCACTAGAGGCCCAGCGCACGATTCAATCATGCGGGTAGGGTCCCTAGGCCTAGCCTCCTGCGATCAGGGCCATCTTCTGCCTGTTCGCCAGTCCCCAGGCCCAATGCTGCCTCCGCCGCCGCCACTGAGCTGCCAGGCTGTTGGGATCACCAGCTCATCCCCAGCCGCTGCCGCTGCTGCTGGGGCTTGAGGCGCTGACGAAGGGGAGCACGGCAGGGGATCCGGGTGCAGACAACCGGCTCCCCGCCTCCGATGGCAGCGGAGCTGGGTGTCCAGGGTGTCCGAGGCAGCCGCCAATCCAGCCGTTGAGAGGCGGGGGGGGGGGGGGGGGGGGGGGGGGGGGGCGGGAGTCCTGCGCCTCTCAATGGCCGGATATGCCACCCTGAGTCCCGCCCCCCAGCCTCCCACCGCCCAATCGTGGGCGTAGCGGAGTGATGGTTATTTGCATATTGCCTTTTTATTATGAAGGATTAGATGCCAGGCGCATGAATTTGTGCATGGGTGGGGTCCCTCGGGGTGGCTTGTGGGGAACAGGCCCCAGCTCATGCCTTCAGGCTCACAGCCCCAGCTTGCACCCTCAGCCTCACAGCCCTACAGCCCTGCCTGGCACCCCACCGTGGCCTGGCACCGCTCCCTCAATTGCTCCACCATGCTGCCTGTAGGGCGATTGATTGGGCCGGGCCCCCTGCCCTGCTCCCTCAGAGCCTGGGAACTGGGCAGCGGCCCCGCCCCCTGCCGTTGCTGCTGGTCACCATCTGTGGGGCGATCAGTGGGGCGATCGGGCCCCCTCTTACACCTACCTTGGCCTGGCACCGTCTGCTCACCAGCTCCACCATCTCACTGTGGTCCCACTCTCATCTGGGCCCATTGGGGCTGGCAGCGCCTTCACTGCTGCCCGCTGCCAGCACTGTGTCATCAACACCCGCTATGTTCCATGCTGCACCCTGGTGGTCAGTGCACCTCATAGCGAGCAGTTGAACTCCTGGTAGAACAATTTGCATATTAGGCTTTTATTATACAGGACTAGGGGCCCAGTACATGAATTTGTGCACCTTGAAAGGAACTGTGGGCTGAGAGGTTGCGGTGGGCACAGGGGCGGGTCTTGGCTCATCCTCCGCACCCCCAACCAGCCTCTCCTGCTGTGGCCCCTGGTTCCCTGTCTGCTGGCAGCTCCGCTCCCGCTGCCTCGGCTCCCAAGTGCTGATGGCGTTGGCCCCGCTCGCACCCGCTGATGGAGTAGAGCGATTGGGGCTGGCGCCAGCAGCAGGTATGAGTGGGGCCGGTGCTGTCAGTGGGTGCAAGTGGTGACTTGCTGCCCCAATTGCCCCTCAGGAGCAGGGGGAGATGGAGAAGTCCTCAGGGGTGATCAGGGCCAGCAGCCGCCACTCGCATCTGCTGATGGTGCTAAGTGATCATGGCCAGCACCAGGTCCCGGCAGTGGGTGGGAGCAGGGCTGGTGCCGGCAGCAGATGTGAGTGCCAGATGGGACTGTGGCATGTGGGAGTAAAGAATTTTCAGTAACCACCAGAGGCTTGTCTCGGTGACAGCAATCAGCTCCCTACCTTGGTCTGGCGCCCCCGCTCACCTGCTCCACCATCCTGCTGTGGCCAACACCCACCATGTTCTGCACGCACCCCCTGGTGGTCAGCACACATCATAGCAACTCATTATTCGGTTGTTCAGCTGTTCGGTCTATTTGCATATTAGGGTTTTATATATATTGATAGTTGACTGCCCAGTTTATTTTTGTTTACTATTACCTTGAGTACATTTTTAATCCCTTTTTTTTAGCCTTTACATGCCCTTAGTTTAACTTGGCTTGCAAACAGTATAGAGCTGGATATTGTTTTTTGTTTCATTTATCTCACAAGTTCCACTTGATTGATGTGTTACATCCATTTTTCTACATTGTGATTATTGGTACATTTGAACTTGCGTATTCTCATCCTACTTTTTACAAATCTTCTATACTTCTCTTTCCTTCTTTTTATTCCAGTGATTGGAGTAAAGTCTTATAATGTATTTTTTATTACATTTTTTTCTCTTTTCTCTGGGTTTGAAATTCATGTATTTATGTAATTTACATATTTTATTGGTTATTTTAATAAAATTTCAAAGATATTTAACAATATGTATGGAATATAACAATGTCTAAAGCCCAGCTCACATTTTGGGGGGATACAGGTGAGTAGGTAGAGGAGAATACAAATATCCTTGGTTTGTAGAAACCTCTGACTAGAGTGCAAGCATTAGGGACATTCTGGTGTTTTCACAGTTTTTAAGGAGGAGAAAGAGCAGAAAGTAAAGAGAAGCAAGAAGAACAGCCCAGGAAGCTCAGAAGAGCATAAACATGCATTTATGCCTCTGAGAACATCAGGACAGGGTGTATGAACTTGTGAGTGTGTGTGTGTGTGTGTGTGTGTGTGTGTGTGTGTGTGTGTGTGTGTGTGTTTTCACATATGAATGTTTACAGGTGCATTTATGTGTGTACGTGTGTGTTTGTGTGAGTGTGGGTGTCTGAGTGTGTGCGTTGTTTGAGCACTGAGGACAGGGAAAGGCAGAGTGGGAAGGAAGCCAGAAAACACATCAGACAGTAAACAAGGGTTCATTTTCACTTTACTTATTACTGATGGCAGCCAAGTTGGAAAGGAAAGAAGGCAGTGAGGGGGCTGAGCAAGGGAAGGCCATTCCTGTCACAGTGGAAGAAAATGTGAGAGGCGGGATCTGAACTGTGGGTTCCATTCCAGAAGACAAATGGATCAGAGAAATTAAATTTACTTGGATCAGAGGTTATGGGTTGACAGCAAATAGTGACCTAGACAGGCCAGACAAGCATAGTTCAAAAATATTTCCTTTTTCACAGTGAAAGCCCAAATGATGCTATTTCTGAGACTTTTGTCCTGTGCTATTGGTATTCTGTTTTGTGCACTATCTATCAGTACAAGAATCAATCTGTTGACAATGGTTACTAAAGAAGTCTCTTGTCTCATCTCAATGTAATCTATACTTTGATTAAATTATAAACAGATTTCCATAGTTTAATAATGATAGTCCACATAGTGTAGAAAAGTAGAATTCAAATAGAATATTCTCTTGTATAGAGACAAGAGTATTGGTGACAAAGCTTATGAGAAACAGTGAGACTAAAATAAAATACTCCCACATATAGTTCACTTCTCTCCATAATAAAACAGTAATAAAACATTTTTCTGGACTAACTGATACTGAAAGTGGAGTTAATTGGTGTGATTAAAAATCTTGTGTTTTTCATTCTAAACTGTATTTTTGTTGCTGTTTGTACTAAAATCTCAGCACAGCATTTCCAACCCAGTGTTATCTTTCTAGTCTATCTCCTGTCACAGTCCATGCTTTAGTGAATGAGAGAAGGGCTGGAACACACCTTATGCCTATAAAACACCTTTGATAGAAAGTGTAATTGAGAAATGAGGAAATTATATCATTTTTTCTGGTATCAGTTGAAGGCTGAAGGGATTTTTGAAAATACTGTTTTATCATCTAAGTCAACTAAACATACTGATAGCTCAAGAACACATATGGAGAGAGCTATGCCGTAAGTTAGAGAATACTAATATACTAATGGGGAAAACACAAATTTGAAACCAAGGCTACAGGTGTGTTTTATTTAAATAGTCCATTTCCTGCGACTGTTTAAAAAGTGCCAATTAAAAAACAATTAAATAACTTGAAGTCACTTTGAAATACTGAGTTTCTAACGCAGGTTTTACTACCACCAATTGGAGAGACCCTGGTTGCCTGTCATCTTGTTCCATCCTATGCTTTGCTGTCTCAGAACTTAGTGTCCCTTACAGCATGCTTCAACCTCACACCTGCTTTATCTTTACTCCTTTTCTCATTGCTGTTTATATTTCCTGTTCACATAAACTCCTCCAAATAGGCTACCAAGGACCAAAGTTTATCCCGAGATCCTACCTCAAGCTTTCACCCAGACACTGGGAACTTACATACAGGAGTCACGGCCACAGGGTTGGTAGTTGCCTGTTTTGGATGTGAGAGAATTTGTGTGCAATATTTCTCTGAAGGTTGAGCCTTCCCAGCTTCTCTTAGAGTGGGATTTGGTGTCATCATGTTAACCCAAGTCTTCATTGGTCTCCACTGTTGCAGTTGGATGTCCAACACTCATAAACATGGCTTTCATGTTCTGAGGAGGAGACCAAGCCTTCACATCATCAGCCCATATTTTATTTAGTTGGGTCAAGTGGGAGTATGATTCACCACAGAGCCCTCACATTTTGCACAATCTGTAGGATAGGATCCCTTTAAGGCAAGGTCACTGTTAATCTGGAAACATAGGAGATTAAGAACATTTTAACTCAGGAGGGTCAGAAACATAATCAACTCCTGGTGGATGGAGTGGTCTGCTTTGTGTTTTTTTTTTTTTTTTTTTGAGTGGTCTGCTTTGAAGGCTGGTCCTGGAGCTCCTGAAGTGTGTAGTCCTGGCCATGACATACCTTGGTAGGGGAGCATGTGGTTCTGCAGCACCCCATACATCAGAGGTTGCCTCCCACCAAGGAGAGCTCACAAGAGGAGCGTGCTGCTGATGGCCGTCTCGCCCAGTCCTGCCCTGCTGGCCAACTTCTAATTAATCTACTTTCAATGTGCATGAATTCATGCACCCGGCCTCTAGTTCTTTAATAAAAACTATATAAAAAGAACTAGATACTATTTCAATTTATTATAAAAATATTAGTTGGTTCTGAATTGATCTCTTATTTTATTGTCCATATAAATTTGTTCTCTTTTATAAATATTAACTTGCTTTTCCTTAATTCAAATAATTTATAAAGAACCATTAGGCATACCTATTAGATAAGAAAGTGTTTTTCTAACTTTTCTTTGTGGAAGTATTCAAATATGTATACAAATAGAAAAAACCCCATTTATTACCATCCAGTTTCACCACTCATCCTCCAGATTTTTTTAACCTAATCTTAGATATCTTTTTATCTGTGAAAACTTTGACACATTTCTCTAGTAGATAACACAGCTTTAAAAAAACCCCACAATACCAAACTTAATTATATTAATAAATTATTAATATTAGATATAAGTTTCTTACAAGATGAGTTCTAAGATGAGGTTCAGACACCCTGTCACTAATATACGTACAGCTGTTAGAATCTTGCACACAGAAGTTGCTCAACTTTCTATTGATTAATTGATTAAAACTTAAATGATGCTTATATAATTTTCTGGGTTATCACCAACACTGGCAGAAGGTAGTCTTGTGTTGATTTCTTCTTATTTATCTTGTGACCAATGGCTTTTTAAGGCCAGCACAATTCAAGGACACTATTCTAACACAAAGTAGCAGTCAAGTGAACCAACCTGAAGTCATATTGATGGGACCTTAATGTACCAATGCCATTTCCAGTCTTGTAGACTTGGTCAAGTTGTTTAATTTTTCTATGTACAGTTTTCTTATTGGAAAAAATTAAGCCAATAATCCTGTCTACCTCTTAGACTTTTTGTGTTGAGTAAATGAGGTATAAACCATAAGGTAGCATTGGATGCCTAGTAAGTGCTCAATAAATATTCTCTATTCTTAGTTTTTATGTCTGAAAAGTCTTAATTTCCTCTTTTATTACTTTAAATGCTGGAAAAATATTGAAAATGGCAACTAACATATTATAAAATGACATAGGACAATTTAGAAAAGTGGAGAGGTATTTATATTTTAAATCAGCACTATATAAACATCTGTGGGTGCCAACAACATCGTATGTTCTCCAAGTATTTCGCAGAAGCAATGGGAGTCCTGCTGGGACATGGTCTTGCCAAACTTCCTTGAGCCCCAAAGATAGTCTTTTCAAAAGCTCTTCTCCCTCTTGCCCCAGGCCATGTTCTGCCAGAAAGCTGTCTGAAAGCACTTTCTTTAATCAGGTCACTAAGTGTGACCCCAAAGAAACAACACACCAAAATATCTGTCCAACTCTCCAAGGCTGTACTTGTGCTTCCTGCTCTGAGAAGAGAAGAGAAGAACTTTTCAGAAACCGTACTTGAATCCACGCACAGTGGAAGAGGCAGGAGGCATCAGGCCCATTTCCAGACTTCCCTCCGGCCTGGATTTACACCCAGCCACTGGGACAGTTTATGCAAAAGCTGTTAAGATGATTTGAGTTTCACAAAGAGTTATAAAAACATAGTATAAGCCTGATGTCTTTATTTCCCATGAAGTCTCGTTGTGGGGAAGGGAAGCACACTTGAGTCCCAAATCCTGAAGCTATATGGACCCTAATGGAGAAATATTTAACTAAGAGCAGATAGTAAGCAAGGACAATTCCTCCCTCCTTTTTTCACATTCATTGATAAGTCATCTACTCACCAATAAGTTCTGAGATCGAGAGACATGGAACAATCTCTCTTTAAATGCTGACAGTGTTCCTATGAAATCTTTTATGCTGTTAGTAAACATCAAGTCAAATACATTGCTAAGACTGATGATGGAGCTGAGAGAATAATAATACTCACTAAATCAGAGACTAAGCATATTCACATGACTCTTACTCTGGTAAGGTGTATTAGTCAGATACCAGCTGCAATAATGTTCTGTAATAAACGTTATCAAAATCTCTGCAACATAAAACAATAATAATAATTTTTTTCTTTATTGTGGGATTGCAGATAAGTGAGAGTAGCTTAGTTTCAAGTTTGTAGGTTCTGGTTTCCTGCATCTGGGAACAGCGATGACCCAGGGCATAATGTTCTCATGGTTGCTGCAGAAGTTCAAGAAGGGTGAAAAGAAACATGTGATGTCTCTTAAAGTCTGGATTCTGAACTTGTGCACTGTCACTTCTGCCCCATTTCATTGGCCAAAGCACATCATACAGCCAAGTCTGATACCCATGGGGTGAGGAAGTAAAGTCCATTTACAATGCAGTGATGGGAAGGAAACAAGAGTTGTGAGCAGAGAATACAGCTCATCACACAGGATAACTAAGCAATGACAGTACAGGAGGGTCAAGGTGAATCTTATTTTCTTGGCAACTTGGTGGCATCGAATAACCTAGTCAAGTGGCCCACAGTGGAGATTGTGAATTAAAAATTCTAATTTAAGTAACCTGAGGTGCTGACTAGGCTTATGAATTCTGAAAAACTTCCTCAGGAAATTCTATTGCTCTGAGTGCTATCCCCCATCCCTAGAAATAAATCATGCACTAGCTAGGTATTTTTTTAAGGTAGGAAAATCTACTATATGTTGTTGATTACAAGAAAATATGGCACATCAAGAATTTTCTCAAGTGACAATCTGAGAACTGTAATGTAGGTGACAAATAGAGCCTATCCTATATAATAAAAGCCTACTATGCAAATTGACTGAGCGGCGGAATGACCAGCATAACAACTGGTCACTATGATGCGCACTGCCCACCAGTGGGCAGTCATTCAATGCAGGAGCTGCCCCCAGCCTACAGGCCCGAGGCTAGCCAAGGCGGATGCCAGCAGGGGGCCCCTCTGATCACCCCGCCTGTTGCCCCACAGATTGGCCTTGATCACTGGCCAGGCCTAGTGACCCTGACCATGCACGAATTTCATGCACTGGGCCTCTAGTTGGTAATAAACAGAGAGGAAATAGCATAATTTCCTTTCAATTCCTTAGAGTTATAGAGAAATGATACTGACTGGCATTTGAGTAGTACTTAAGAATTTAAAAGCAATTCTATCTCCAAACTTATGCCCCCTTAAATATTAGCTGAGGCAAATATTCGTATAAGAGAGCAGATAGACACCAAGTGAGAGTCCACATGGCATGACCAGGACTGGAAGCTGGACTTTCTCACTCCATGCTGTAGGCAGTTTCTCCTCTCTTCATACTATCTCTTTGATGTAACAATAATGCAATGATATTTTGAATTTAGATATAAAAGACATTTAGATTATGATTGAACTTCTTGGCTTTTCTTCACAAATTTTGTTTATAATGATTTCCCCCTGGAGTGACAGTTATTGACAGCCCCCCTCTTAGTGGCTAATCAACTACTGACTTGCCTCTGCAGCTAAAGACATGGCACCTGACCACAGGTCATGTTGGCTGGGGGTATAGGCTGTGGTCGAGTGCCTGGCTTTAGTCAAGCCACTCCTTCATCTTCTCTGAGGAGGAGGCCTCCGCCTTGCAAGTGAGAGATCAGTCAGGACATGCACATTGTTTGAGCATTTACTCTGCCAGGCATTGGGACACAGAGCAACAGGGGGTTTCTGTCCTAGTGAAGCTTCCGTCTACAGAATATGCTGAAGTGTAAAGAAATAATTTCAAAAAATGTGACAAGGGCTCTCCAGTCACTTTTTTGGCAAGTCATTTAATTAGCTCTTCCAAACAACTCATAAAGGCAGGTGGGACTCGCATTTTACAGATGAGAAGATTGAGACTCATTGAGTTCTAAGGTCCACAGCAAGTTGATAGCTGAGTCAGGATTCCAACTCAGGCTAAAATTTGAACCCAGTGTCTTTGCTCTTCCCACCACATGGCTTAGGAGAGTGGAACATCCTATTTTTGGGGAATGTGGTATCTCCAAAATCTTATCTTTGGCAGTGACCTCTCATCTAACATATTTCTAATTTCATGTGCTAAATTCTCTGCTATCTCCATTTGGGCAGGAACTGTGCCTTATAAAAATTTTAAGCCCCTGAAGCAATTGGCATGAAACTGGATAATAGTAGATACTAAAATAACTATTAATGTTTTTAAAAAAAGAAATGCCAACACATTGACAAAAAGTATACCCTGCATTGCAAAGCCAAATAGACAAGTGCTTGAAATGATTTGCTGCTTTGTTTTTGAAGGGCCTTGGTGTTACCTCCATTATTATTCTCTTTTGAATAGTGACTGTCAAGGGATGAAGGATCCAATTGGGAAATTAGTGTCAAAACTAGGTTAGAAGAAAGGCAAGTATCTAATTTCACTGCTCACAGAAGAATACATCCCTTCCCTTTATCTCCTTTATTTAAAGACTTCATTGACTTTTTCTAAAGTCCAATTTCCATTTAATCTCTGTGCCAGTCAAGATAGCAGTCTTGAGTCCCTTACCTCTTTCCACCCAGTGGTCACTCTTTGAAGTCCCAGAGAGTGCCACGCACAGAAGGAAGCCATTAGTAGAGGGAGTCCCGACCTATATAGCCGACCATAAATTAGAATGCTAAGGAAGCACTTTCAACCACTGCAAAGTCACCCGGGCTGACTGCTTGGCAGTGCCTTCCCATTGATGACAGGTCACCAAAGAGTTCTCTCTACACAGCTCATTTATGGTGGCAGGAATATTACCGTTTGGCCCTCTGAAATGATTTTTGCAATGCACACAGCTGTTGAAAGCAGGGGTTCTGAAATCAGAGTTTCTGCAACCCCTCCAGCCGGATCCTTCTCTGCTAGGAGGGGCTGCAGGGTCAGGCTTGTGTGGGGGCACCTCAGTGCCTTTCTTTTTTTAACAGGAACCTTTCAACCTAAGTATATGCTTACACTTCTAATCCCCTTTCTCTTTTATTTTGTGCCCTTCAGTTCAGGCTTTGAATTTATTCCTAAATCTCAAGTGTGTGTTGAGTTTATTGCAAAGCGTTAAATTGGCATATGTTACAAGGATGAAATCAACTCTCTGCATAGAAATTATGTTAACTGAAAGTTTTCCATGCATATGAAATATTTAATATTTTAATCAGAGCATGATAGATTGTAGGGTATAAAATATTAAGAAGATATTTGATTGCCTCATCCCAGGTAGAATCTGGACAGAGCAGAGCATGGAATCAAACCTGAACTAAGAATTATTGCATTCTTGGGGAATCAGTTACTTCTTGAGTCTTAGCTTCCCTACTAGTAAAGTAAGGTGGGACTGGGTGGCTTCTCCATTTCCACCAAATTCCAATAATTCTATCACTCTACCTTGGTTTGACAAAGGTTAATTTGGGAGGTTTATGAAAGTAAGACAGGAAGAGAAGGCAACCATTGGTAGGTATATCATCAATGGTTTTTCTCTGTGGGGCATTGGAGCTTAACCCACCTGGAGAATCCTGCCGTACAGAGTGGAACATGCCTTGGGAGGAAGGAGCTGGGTGTTTACATAGTAAGTCACACCCGTCAAAACTGAGGGCTGCTCTTAAAAGGCACCCGTGGCCTGCCGCCCGGTGGAAAGGCTCGGCAGTCCCTGAGGCTCAGAAATGCAGGCGCTGGTGGTTGGAAGGTGGGCAGTGCTTGCTCGCTGAGGAAGTGGAGGTAAGGGGGTTTGGATGGGGCACCCGCTGTGCCTGTCACACATTCACCTTCCAGATCTGCATGCAGTTTGCGCCTTGTAGACACATATGGTCTAGACCAGTGGTCGGCAAACTGTGGCTCGCGAGCCACATGAGGCTTGTGAGCCGCGGTTTGCTGCTCTGTTGACTAATGAGTTTGCCGACCACTGACCTAGACTCTCGATTCCAATAATTACAGGCTGTTGTTGTTCCTTGTGATTAAGCCCCTATCCCAGTGGTCGGCAAACTCATTAGTCAACAGAGTGGCAAACCGCGGCTCGTGAGCCGCATGTGGCTCGCGAGCTGCGGTTTGCCAACCACTGGTCTAGACAAAGTGAAAGTTGTAGCAAAATCACAACCTGTATCTTTACGATAACTGTACAGTCCCACTTGGTCTGGTGGTTTCACCCAGAGCCTCGTAGCACGCTGGCATCGTTAATGCACTGCCTTGCTGGTAAAGATATAAAAAACATGTGTTCATAATAGCGTGTCACTCCCGTGATATCTTGCTGTCAGGATGTCATTCTCATTTGGATTCTGATGTTCCTTCTCACACGAGAGAATATGATTGTGCATGAGCAGGGCTCGGGGGGAGGGATGGAACTGCCCCCGAAGAGAATACAGGCAGATTTCAGTGCTCTGGCAATCTGAGGAGCTTTTCTGATATAGAGAATTTGCTTTAGGTCAGATACTAATAACTGTCCCTGATAATAATAATGTCCTTAATGACTGACAATCCCTGCCAGTGCTGGGGAAAAGAGTGACACGTTTCTAGTTCCTTTCATCTGCTTTTCAGTTTGGGAGCCGGCTGTGCTCCAGCACTGGGGACACGACAGTGAACAAAACTGATAAAAAGCCTTCGCTCACGGAGCTTTGGTGAGAGAGACAGACAACAAACAGACAAATGACTAAATAAACACGGTGTCAGGAATGAGAAATGTTAGGAAGAGAAATGAAGCAGGGTGGGTAGATGGAGAATGGAGAGGGTTAGGAGAGAAGAGTGTTTATGTAGATGGTGGACAGGGGACCTGTCAGATAAAATGCAATTGAGACTACACCCCGTGGGATGGAAGAAAGGGTTGTAGAGAGCCACGCAGAGAGCAGGCAACAGAGGGGCCCAGTCAGAGGAAACAGAAAAATCAAAGAACCTGCTCTGGCCAGTGTGGCTCAGTTGGTTGAGTGACATCTCATGCACTAAGAGGTCGCTGGTTCGATTCCCAGTCAGGGCACATGCCTGTGTTGTGGGGGTATGCAGAAGGCAGCTGATCAATGTTTCTTTCTAGCATGAATGTTTCTCTCTCTCTCTCTCTCTCTTTCTCTCTCTCTCTCTCTCTCCCCTCTTTTTCTCCCTCCCTCCCTCCCTCCCTCTCTCCCTCCCTTTCCCTTCCTCTCCCTTAAAAAAATCAATGAAAACATTAAAAAAAATAAAAGAACCTGGGTTGGTTGAGTGACGTCCCATGCACCAAGAGGTTGCAGGTTGGATTCCCTGTCAGGGCATATGCCTGGGTTGTGGGGGCAGGAGACAGCCCATCAATGTCTCTCTTTAGCATCGACATTTCTCTCTCTCTCCCTTTCCTTTCCTTTCTCTCTAAAAACATCAATAAAAACATTAAAAAACAACAACAACACACCAAAAAAAAAACCAAAACTAAGGCCAGGGTGAGAACCAGGGGTGGGGTTGAGCAGTGGAGATGAGGACAGAGTGCCCGGAGGTGGCCCTTGGGAGAATATTGCTTTTACCTTGAGTGACACGGGAAGTAGGGGCCCGGCATTCTCAGACTTTTGTTTGGAGAGGATCAACCAGGGGCTCAAGAGGAGCGAAGCAGGGGAAGTAGCAATACAATTAGCGAAACTGTTTAATGCAGATTTTGTTCACTTCTCCCATGAGCCAAAAAGTCCTCTAGCTCATCTTTCCCAGCGCTATAGATGACACTGTGCCTCCCACCCCCGACTCCTCTGCTGAAGCCCTAACCCCCAGCATGATGGTATTTGGAGACGGGGCCTTTGGGAGATAATTAGGGTTGGATGAAGTTATGGGAGCTGAGTCCCCAGGATGAGATGGATGCCCTTATAAGGAGAGGAAGAGACTCAGAGCTCTGTGTGCCGTGTGAGGACACAGGGACAAGGTGGCCATCTGCAAGGGAGGAGGAGGAACCAGCCACACGGGCACCTGCTCTTGGACTCCCAGCTTCCAGAAAGAAAATAAATCTGTGTTGTTTAAAGCCGCCCAGTCTCGTTTCTTAAAGCCATACCCAAGGATTTCTTTATCATTGATGATATTTACAGAGTTTCACATCCAAAACACAAGAACATTCCGCATAAGGACCATCCAGATCCATCTGCAAGTAGCACGTGGTTCACATGACAAAACCCGACGGCCGTCCCAGAGACCCGGAGGCGGCGTGGAGGCTGCAGGTGGCCTTGCCTCGTGCAGGGACCAGGCCTTCCGAGGAGAGATGCAGGAAGGGCCCAGGTGTCACAGCCACAGACCTGTACCAAGCAGTTGGTATCTCCGGAATGCTTCCAGTACCAATGCAGGGAGACTGAGGACTGGGGAAAAAATAAATCTCAGTTGTTTAATAAATATATTTTTATTGATTTCTGAGAGGAAAGGAGAGAGAGATAGAAACATCAGTGATGAAAGGCAATCATTGATTGGCTGCCTCCTGCATGTCCCCAAGTGGGGATTGAACCCGCAACCCAGGCATGCGTCCTTGACCAGACTCGAACCTGGGACCCTTCAGTCTGCAGGCTGATGCTCTATCCAATGAGCCAAACCAGCTAGGGCTATCTCAGTCGTTTAAAGCCACACAGTCTTGTTACAGCAGTCTGAGCGGACTGAAACATGACCCAACTTCATTTCCCTCTTCCTTTCGTTGTGTTGCTGGAGTCCATGGGGATGGGGATGCTCCAGGGTCTTCCAGAGCCCACGGAGCTGGAGAAGGGAGGTCAGGGGCTGGAGAGGCCGGCAGGCGCCCGCTGAGGGGCTAGGATTCACAATCTCAGGAAGGGTGCGGTCACAGGAGTCAGATAATGATATTTCTTATAAAAAGAAGGCTTTGGCTGCTGAGTTGGGAGAACAGGTGGGAGGGAGGTGGGATGGAATGTGCGGTACTCAGAATAGACATTCAGGCGACGTGCAGGCATAGGACCATGGTGGGATGGCTGAGTCAGGGCAGCTATAGTGTAGACGAGGGAAGATGAAATTGGAGGTATCAAGAATTGTGAACTGAATGAGGTATACACATGCAAGTATGTGTGTGTGGTTGAGGGCAGAGGAGATAGCCAGGGAGAGCCCCAGGTTCAGGCTTGAGCAAATGGTATGTCAGTGACTGCCAGGACTTATACAGTGCCTGGGTCACAGGGGCGTGGCCTGGATCAGACACTGAAGGGACGCCTGGAGAACCACATGAGTCTGGAGTGACATGGGCAGCAGTAAAGAGGAGATGGGGTAAAGGAGGGGGGAGGAGAGAGGTGTCTGGGCCAGTCTTGCTTGGGTTTTCTGGGAAGCTTGGAGACCAGCAGTTGAGAAACGTAAGTGCCATGTGGTATCTGACCCATGGGTCACTATTGCAGTAACTGGAGTCCCAGTCTGCTTTCTGAATGTGGGGTTTTAAGGGCTAAACATTCAATTCTTTGTTTTAAAACATGGAATTTTCAAATAAAAACTTGTTCACTATCAGGAAAGGGCTGTTCAAAATGACCCCTAAACCCCCTTTCAACTCTAAAATCCTAGTGGCTGGATGCCCAGAGGGTTAGTGATGCTAGATATATATTTCTTAGCCCTAACAATCTAGTTCCTAGTTTACCTTAATGTTAATGCATTTGTCTCAAAGCCAACTAACAAGGACTTTCTGTGAACTTATTACATTGAATTTCTGACAGGTAAAGTATAATTTTAAATCTCAGTTAAGAGAAAATTGTTACTGTTCTTTTGCCAATAGATAATTTTATGTAAAGGAGAGCTTGCCTTTTACTATTACATACATATTTCTATATGCACATTCATATGATTTCATGAATGAATTATATTTTTGAGTTTAATTTATGAATTTTCTATATATGCATATGATTTCATGAATGGATTTCTATTTGATTTTTGAAGTACTGAGAACATTGCAATAAATGATGTTTTAGAACCATAAAGTGGCAAAAGTAATTTTGCTTTCACAGTCTACTAGTAGTTTGAAGCAATTTAGATGCTTTCTATGTTATTTTCCTGATGTCCCTTTTAGGTAAGATGAAAAATGCAATTTCACATTTTATATTGAATATAAAATTAATTGAAGGTTATGACACATTGCTTTTCTAACCCACATTCCACACAGATATTGCACCTGACAGACGAGGTGTCTATTTGCATTCATTTCAGGATGTACTAGGTAACACAGGATGTTTCCTGACATTATGTCAGCTGAACTCTATCTGTATACTGTGGAATGCCATTTGACATTTCTTAATTTTTAATGCACTAAAATATTTCTTATTGTCCTAGGAACAAAAAAGTAGGTTATCACATTAATTAAAAAGTGATCAGAAGCCTGGCTGATGTGGGTCAGTTGGTTGGGTGTTGTCCCATGTACCAGGGCGGGGGTGCCGGTTTGATTCCAGGTCAGGGCACATGCATGGGTTGTGGGTTCAGTCCCTGGTGGGGGTGTGCAGGAAGCAGCCAATGGATGTTACACTCTCACATCCATGTTTCTTTCTCTCTCCCTCTCCCTTCCTCTCTCTCTAAAATTAAATACAAAAGTCTTTTAAAAAATTGTTCAGAAAACCTTGTTCAATGATAAACCGATGAGAACCTTTAATTCTGGTGATGACTAATCTACAATGCTGATCTTAAGTTTTTCCTTGAGCAACCTGTGTATAAATAAGTAAATAAAGTAATAATGGAAAGCAAAATGAGTGGCTAGAAAGAGGGAAGTGCAGGAAATATAGTTATTAGGCATTATCATATGTTTTCAGAAACACTCATTGTTTACACTGCAGAAAAATCCCTGCAACTCAATCCGCTGACATTGATTTGCATGTAGAGCTTAATGCTGTTAATAGCCCATACATACTAGGCTCACATATTTGAAGTTGTAGACACTTTCATTCTGTTTTGAGCAAACATAACTCCTTTGCAAATGCTTAAACACACCATAAAAGTTGCCAGAATGTGCTTTTTTTTTTTTTTTTTTTTTTAGTTCTGAAGATATTGCTTCGTTTTAAAGCATCAAGGATGATTTAGATTTTTGGAAGAAGCGAGGAGGCATGAAGATTTGCACAAATGCAAACCACCATGGGGAAGGCCAGCCTCAGGACAGCTGTGTCCTATAAACCAAATCAGCGCAAGACTGTTGTTTTTTTTTTTTAAACAATAACAACAAAACCCCCTCCAAAGTGAAACTGGGGAGGAACTAGAAACCTTGTTTTCTTACTAATGTGAGGTTGGAACCATACTGGCTTTCAAGTGAATTGGCCATGACCACACCGGCACTTGGATTGGACTGGAGCTGGGGTTGCAGGCAGATGTGCGTTTGGCATTTGCATGCCCACATCCAAAACCTTTCCTCCTCTCTCCTGCTAGCACACGGAGGCTGGCCGTGCTGGATGGAGTAGCATGAACTGATTGCAGACACATGTTACCTGGAAACATGCTGTTTGGCTTAATATGAGGTCTGTGTAATTAGGCTCTGATTTATAAAAATGCAACATTTATCCAGGATATTTGACAAATGCTCAGAAGTGAATACTATGCCAGACAGCTTTCAAAGAAGCAGGCTTCTCCCATGGAGAGTTCATTAACCCCATTTCCACTTACTGAACAAGGAGTCCTGATGGTCTGGGAGGGAACCTAATACCGAAATGTATGGCTTCAAAGGGAGCAGTGAGAGAAGGTACAGAAGCATGAAGAAACCAAGATTTGTTGCTAGGACCCAAAGACTAGTCCATGCTTTCCCAAGTATGCGTGTTAAGTGTTCATTATCTACTTAGTTCATCTATCCATGAATGTATCTATTTATTCATCTCATTTCAAAAAAGGCTTTGAAGCTGCAACAATGATCTGATAGTTTCCTAAACTAATTTCGTAAATATACAAAGCGTTCTTATAAACCAGCAAGAAAAAATATTTCCAAAGGATAGGAACAGAAAAAGAAATACGAATGGTTTGAAAAGATTTTTACTTATCAATTGGGCAGAGGTCAAAACTTTGAAAACATGTTGATGATAATCTGTGATAATACACAGTGCTGGTGAGGTTGTGGGAAAAAAGTCACTCTCATCCACTGCTCATTGGAACTTAAACTAGTACAAGTTTTTTTTTCCTTTTAATAATTGGGCAATATCTCTCAAAATTTATAATGCCTGGTTTTCTTTGTCCCAAAGATTTCACTAGAATGCTTCCGAAAGAATTCCTTCACCTATAAGATGGTGGCAGATACACTCACCTCCCCCAGGGCCAAACGGGGGATACAACTACAATGTAGAGCAACCAACCTGAATAACTAGCTGAAGAGAAGTCTTTTTTAAAAATATATATATTTTATTGATTTTTTACAGAGAGGAAGGGAGTGGGATAGACAGCTAGAAACATCGATGAGAGAGAAACATCGATCAGCTGCCTCCTGCACACTCCCCATCCAAGGTACATGCCCTTGACCGGAATCGAATCTGGGACCCTTCAGTCTGCAGGCCGACGTCTATCCACTGAGCCAAACCGGTTAGGGCTGAAGAGAAGTCTTATAACCAAGGATTTAGAGAGGAGACCACATCAAGACTGGTAAATAGTGCGGAGAAGCGAAAAGGACTGGCTCTGCTCTGGCGAGTGGTGGCTGAGATTCTGGAGGGGTATCTCACCTTAAGGCTCCTCCTGAGAAGCATGGGGTCCGAACCCCAAGCTGGCTTCCTGGCCCAGAGCACTGGAACCAGAAGAAGTGCCTGCATGACATCTGGCTGTGAAAATCAACAGGGATTCTGTGCACCAGGGAGAGTCGGGATTCTGCTAAGACACAGGTGCCCTCTTAAAGGGCCAATGCACAAAATCTTGTTTGTGGTCTCTCAACCTGGGCTCTGGCAGAGGGAGGATGTAACAGGCTAGAGTAGTGTGAGGAGAGACTCGGATGTGTGGCTCTGGGGAGAGAGCTGAGGTGGCAGTCGCTGAACCCCCTGTGCTGAGTTATCTATCCACCTCAGGTGCCATCTTTCTTAAGTGGAGCACGCCCACCATACGGCATCAGCCTGGAGGAATGCTCCAATCAAAAGACATAGAGTAGCCTGACTGGTGTGGCTCAGTGGTTGAGTGTTGACCTATGAACCAGGAGGTCACAGTTCGATTTCAGGTCAGGACATATGCCCGGGTTGCTGGCTCAATCCCCAGTGTGGGACGTGCAGGAGGCATCCAATCAATTATTCTTTCTATCTCTCACTCCTCTCCCTTCTTCTCTGAAATCAATTAAAAATAAAAGACATAAGGCAACTGAATGGGTATAAAAACAAGGTCTATATATATGTGGTCTAGAGATGTCAACCTCAGATCAAAAGATACACACAGACTAAAAGTAAATGGATAGAGAAAGATATTTCATGCAAATGAAAATTTAAAAAATAGAGTAGCAATCCTTATATTTGACAAAATATACTTTTCAAAAAGGCTATATTAAGAAAGGAAGAAGAACACTACATAACGATAATGGGAGCAACCCAACAAGAGGATGTAAGCCTTGAAAGCATTTATGCACCCAGTGTAGGAGCACCTAAATATATGAAGGAAATCTTGATGGACATAAAGAGAGAGATCGCCGAAACCGGTTTGGCTCAGTGGATAGAGCGTCGGCCTGCGGACTGGGGGGTCCCGGGTTCGATTCCGGTCAAGGGCATGTACATTGGTTGCGGGCACAACCCTGGTGGGGGGTGTGCAGGAGGCAGCTGGTCGATGTTTCTCT
The DNA here is from genome assembly GCF_951640355.1 of Cnephaeus nilssonii. Taxonomy (NCBI): domain Eukaryota; kingdom Metazoa; phylum Chordata; class Mammalia; order Chiroptera; family Vespertilionidae; genus Cnephaeus; species Cnephaeus nilssonii. Next base: position 14,948,594 of record NC_137082.1, on the reverse strand, counting down.
CTCATCGATGTTTCTAGCTCTCTATCTCTCTCCCTTCCTCTCTGTAAAAATTCAATAATATATATATATATATATATATATATATATATATATATATATATATATATATATAAAGAGAGAGATCAACAGTAATCTAGTTATAGCAGGGGACTTTAATACCACATTGACATCAATGTATAGATTTTCCAGACAGAAAAGCAACAAAGAAACAGCAGCCTTGCCCTAGCCAGTTTGGCTCCATGTATAGAGCGTTGACCTGCAGACTCAAGGGTCCTGGGTTTGATTCCCAGTCAGGGCACATGCCCAGGTTGCGGGCTCGATCCCCTGTGTGGAGCATGCAGGAGGCAGCCAATCAATGATTCTCTTTCATCATTGATGTTTCTATCTCTCTCTCCCTCTCCCTTCCTCTCTGAAATCAATAAAAGTAGATTTTAATAAAAGATTAGAGCAGAAATAAATGAAATAGAATCTAAAAGGACAATACAAAATATCAGTGAAACTAAGAGCTGGCTCTTTTAAAAGATAAACAAGTTTTATAAGTTTATACAAGAAACAAAAATAAAATAAAATAAAATCAGAAATGAAAGAAGAGAAGTAACAATTAACCCCACAGAAATAAAAGAAATTTTAAGAAAATATGGTGAACAACTATATGCCACACAATCTGGATGAAATGGTAAATTCCTAGAAATAAAATCTTCCAAAACTGAATCAGGAAGAATCAGAGAATTTGAATAGACAGATCACAACTAGTGAAATTGAAGCAGTAATAATAATAATAATAATAATAATACTCCCAACAGATAAAAGTCCTGGACCAGATACAAGATGGCTTCACAGGAGAATTTTACCAAACTTTCAAAGAAGAACCAACATCTATCTTTCTCAGAATATGCCAGAAAATTCAAGAGGAGTGAGGACTCTGGAGCTCATTTTATGAGGTCTGCATTATCCTAATTCTAAAACCAGATTAAGACACTAGAAAGAAAGAAAAGTATAGGCCTATATCCCTGATGAATACAGATTCTAAAATCCTCAATAAAACATTAGCAAACTAGATCCAGCAATATATTTAAAAGCTCATACACCATGATCTAGTGGTATTTATTTTGGGGATGCAAGGTTGGTACAATATCCACAAATCAATTAATGTGATACACCTCATCTATCTATATAATAGAGGAATATGCAAATTAGCCAAGATGCTGTAACATCACGACCAAACAGCAGGGACCTGAGGCTGCATGGTGCCTGGCTGGGGCGAGGAACCTCAGGTCGCGCCCCCTGCCCCGTGGGGCTTGACAGGAGACCTCAGGCCTCATCCCCCCACCCTGGTGCTGGGCCGGAGAACCTCAGGCCATGCCCCTTGCCCCAGCGCTGGGCCGGGGGACCTCAGGCTGCCCCCTGCCTGGTGAGGCATGATGGGAAACCTCAGGCCACGGCCCCCACCCTGCAGGGCTTGACGGGGGACCTCATGCCATGCCCCCCGCCCCAGCGCTGGGCCAGGAGACCTCATGCCATGTCCTCCACCCCAGCGCCGGGCTGGGGGACCTCAGGCCATGTTCCCCGCCCAGTGGGGCTTGGCAGGGACCTCAGGCCATGCCCCCCACTCTGGTGTCAGGCTGGGGGACCTCAGGCCATGCCCCCCACCCAGCGGGGCTTGACAGGGGACCTCAGGCCACATCCCCCACCTGACGCTGGGCTGGGGGACCTGAGGCTGCAGTCCCTGCCCGGAGGGGCTTGATGGGGGTGGGGCAGGCCGGGTCTGATTCTCACCCAATGGGGGTGGGGCTGGTCGGGTCTGGGTCTCCTGTGTTTTCGAAGCGCGTGGGGGTGGTGGGCAGGTACTTGATTCTAGGTCCTGTGGTGCGCCCCAGACTCTGATAGGAGAGAGATTTTTATGTACATTTTACTAATTTTCTTTCATCTCTGACACTTCTATTATAGAGAAAGGGCAAATAGCAATATAAAAATATTTCCTCTAATTAATTCCCTTTTAATGTGCATGAATTTCATGCACTGGGCCACTAGTAAACAAAATAAAGGATAATAATCATATGATCATATCAATAGATGCAGAAAAAGCATTTGATAAAATTCAGCATCTTTTTATATACAAACTCTCAGCAAAGTGGGAATAGAGGGAACATACCTTAACATAATAAAGGCCATATATGACAAGCCCACAGCCAACATTATACTCAATGTACAAAAGCTACAAATGTTTCCCTTAAGATCAGGAACAAGACAGAGATGTCTGCTTTCCACTCTTATTCAACGTAGTACTGGAAGTCCTAACCACATAAATTAGCAAGAAGAAGAATAAAAGGCACCCAAATTGGAAAGAAAGAAGTAAAACTGTAATTATTTGTAGATGATATGGTACTTATATGTAGAACTCTAATGAATCCATCAAAAAACTCTACTAGAACTAAGAAGTGAATTAAGTAAAGTAGCAGGATACAAAATAAATATCCAGATATCAGTTATATTTCTATTAACCAATACTGAACTATCAAAAATGGAAACTAAGAAAAAATTCCATTTATAATTGTATAAAAGAAAATTAAAATACTTGGGAGTAAATTTAATTAAAGATGTAAAAAACCTGTATTCAGAAAATGATAAGACATTGAAAAGAGAAATTGAAGAAGATGCAAATAATTGGAAGCATATACTGTGTTCATGGATAGTCCATGAACACAGTATATGCTTCATTATATAAAGCATTAAAATGTCCATAGTACCCAAAGGAATCTATTCTATATATTCAGCACAATTTCTATCTAGATACCAATAACATATTTCACAGAACTAGAACAAATATTCCAAAATTTGCATGGAACCACAAAATACTCTGAATAGTCACAGTAATCTTGAGAAAGAAAATCAAATTTGGAGAAAGCACGCTATCTTATATCAAAGTATACTACACGTCATAGTAATCTAAACTGCATAGCACTGGCATAAAAACAGACATATAGATAAATGGAATAGAGATCTCAGAAATAAACCTATGACTTTATAGTCAATTAATATTTCACCAAGGAGGCAAGAACATACAATGGAGTAAAGACAGTTTATTCAATAAATGGTGCTGGGAAAATTGCACTGATGCATGCAAAAAAAAACAACAACCCTGAAAGTAGACCAACTTCTTACACCATACACAAGAATAAACTCAAAATGGACTAAAAACTTAAATGTTGGACTCAAACCTGTAAAAATCCTAGAAGAAAACATAGGCAATAAAATCTCAGACATTTCTCATAGCTATCTATCTTCTATCTATCTATCTATCTATCTATCTATCTATCTATCTATCTATCTATCTATCTCCTGGGGAGAGGGAAACAAAAGAAGAAATAAACAAATGGGACTGCATCAAACTAAAAAGTTTTTACACAGCAAACCATCAACAAAAGACAACCTACTAAATGTGCAAATGTATTTCCCAATACATTTGATAAAGCCTTAATATCCCAAATTTATAAGAAACTTACAAAACTCAACACCAAAAATAACCCAATTAAAATGACCTGAATAGACACTTATCCAAAGAGGACATACAGATGAGCAATAGACAAATGTAAAGATGCTCAGTGTCACTAATTATCAGAGAAGTGCAAATCAAAACTACAATGAGGTATCACCTCCAACATGTCAGAATGGCTGTCAATAAACCAACAAATAACAAGTGCTGGCAAGGATGTGGAGAAAAGGGAGCCCTCATGCACTGTTGGTAGGAATGCAGATTGGTGTAGTCACTGTGGAAAGTAGTATGGAGTTACCTCAAAAAATTAAATATGGAACTGCCATTTTACTTCTGAGAATACATCCAAAGAAGCCTGAAAGATTAATTTGGAGAAATATAGGCACCCCTATGTTCATTACACTGTTATTTACAATAGCCAAGATTTGGAAGCAGCCTGTGTCCACTAGTGGATAAAAAAGTTGTGGTACATTTACACAATGGAACGCTACTCAGCCATGAAAAAGAAGGAAATCTTACCCTTTACAACAGCATGGATGGACCTGGAGAGTATTATATTGAATGCAATCAGGCAGTTAGAGAAGGACAAATACCATATAATCTTACTTATATGTGGAATCTAATGGCCAAATTAACTAACAAAATAGAAACAGAATCATGATACAGAGAGCAGACTGACAGCTGTCAAAAGGGATGGGTTGGAGGGCTGGGTGAAAAAGGTAATAGGATTAAGCAAAATAACAAACAAACACTAAACTTCATAGACAGACCACACTACGGTGATTATCAGAGAGAAAAGGGAGTTGCGGGAGGAGGTAGGAGAGGGTAACGGGGGAATAAATGGTAATGGAAGGAGACTTGACTAGGGGTGGTGAGCACACAGTACAATATACAGATGATGTATTATAGAATTGTACCCCTGAAACCTATATAACCAATGTCACCCCAATAAATTCAATTAAAAATAATATTTACATAATTTGAATGCGGTACAGTCCTCTCTGGGGAGGGAAATAATATGGGCAGAGGCAGGGTTCTCTGAGTCTCTGCACTCCATTTGTGTTGTTTAAATTTCCTAAACATGTGCCTGTATTACTTAGTCACAGAAAGAAATTTTTAAAAATATATTTGTTAGATTTATAAACGACTATAAATTCACCAAAAAAGGAAACAGCCTACAAAATACACCTAGATCAAACTAAATGATGTTAGGCTGAGGGGAAAATAAAGGCAGAAACACCAAGGCATAGCTAGGGGTGCTCTTTACTCAACATTATTGCAGAATACCTCTGAGTAACATCTCCTTCGAGTCAGGGATTAAAAAAGTGGAAATATGTTCAGAAGGAGGGCTTCGAAGTGCTGACGACAGGAATGAGTAGGTCCTCCAATAAAAGGATATTGACTTCCCCTAAGATCATAACCCTAAGCGGGGACTCTAAGACATTATTGGTAATTAATGGGTACTATTCTAAGTCACGCAGTGCTCTGTGGGTGGACTGCAGAAACAATTAATTTTATCACAAGAAACTGCCTCATGCTACCGACGACTCTACAGGATGCCTTTGGGTATTCACTCAGAGGGTGTGGAGAAACTGAGATGAATAGGTAACATGCATGCACGTGCACACATGTGGGTCTGTGTGTGTTTGTGTGGGTTCTGGGGAGGGGGGCGGAGACCTGGAACTAGAGATTCTCTTCCTCATCATTCCAGGCCAGTTGGCCAAGAATCTTGGTGTTAAAAGTATGTCAGGGTCAGGGATCAAAACACAAATGTAAACTCAACAATCCTGAGTCTCACCTTTGGTGTTTTCCTATCTCCTTTAGTAGGGCTCAGACTCCAGGAATCATGGTGGTGCCTTTAGGAACAGTCCAGGAGAGCTGAAGGCAGAGTCCAGATGTATTCTTCCTTCACATCCTTCCCAGACCAGTTCCTCCAATCAGTCTCCCCCTCTGTTGAGAACTTGCCTCCCCACAGGCTGGTACCTCTAGTCACCTACATTCTCATTCCCTTCATATCAGCTTTCTAGTGACCCCACTTCTTTCAGGTCTCGTGTTACACTTGTTTTCTTAATTCCCATCATCACAAGTCTGGTTCAGGTCTTGATTGCCCTGACCTAAATCAACAACTTTCTAATTGGTCTCCCCACTGCAGGGTTCTCCCTGAAGCCAACTGATTCTATGTATAGACACACATCTTGGTTCCTATTACTCCCTTGATCCCAAACCTTCAGTGACTCCCCATTACCTTCTGGGCTGGCATCCCAGATCCTTTCTAAAATGACCTTGGTTTCTTGTTCCAGCCCCCAGGTCTCTCCTTCAATCCTGTCTCCTCCACATTCCTCCCTCTGGCTCCTTCTCCCTTTAGCAGGAACCAAACACACTGCTCAGTGCAAACACCAAACTTCTCCATGTCTCCCTGTCTAAGACCACACATCTTTAGGAGGCAGGGGGGAATCTGAAGGAAAGTGGAGAAAGTGATCTGTTTTTTTAATATTCCTGCTTAACTGATTTGATTAGAAAAGTGCTATTCTCCTTATTCATCTTTTGTTTTAATTTAATATGACTTCTCTTTCTCTCTCTGCCAGCTCCATGCTGCTGATGTCTTGGTTACACTGCCTCCTTGGCTTTCATTCTTCTGTACCTCAAGCCCACCTTCAGTACCCAGTTTGAAGCTTGAAGGTCTCTTGAAGGTCTATAATATAACCATTATATTCAGTATGGGTGTTTCTATTATATATATATACTAGAGGCCTGATGCACGAAATTCGTGCAAGGGGCTTGGCCCCCGCCACCGCGGCTGCCTCTGCCTCGGGCCCCGGCCTCCATGGCTTCATTGGAAGGACATCAGGTCTAATTAGCATATTATGCTTTTATTATTATAGATATTTCAGTGCAAACACCAAACAGCACTCTCTATAGACATATATGACATATGTCATGTATATAGATAGAGAGATTAACTTTAAAGATTGGCTTACACAGTTGTAGAGGATAGCAAATCTGAAGTTTGCAGGGAAGGCAGGCATGCTTGAGTCTGAATGGAGGTGGAATTCCTTCCATTTCTGGGAGATCTTAGTCTTCTCTCTTAAGACCTTCAACTGATTAAATGAGGCCTATCCACACTGGCGGGTAATCTGCTTTACTCAAAGTCTGTTGATTTAAATGCTAATCTTATCCACACAGCAAGATCCAGACTGGGTTTTGACCAGACAACTGGTTACCATGGGCCTAACTGAGTTGAGCCATAAATTTAACCATCATAGGGTCAGTCCCATCATATCCCATGCTCAGCTTTGGACTAGCCTCCTGCTTGCCCAGGTGGCAAAATGGGGAAAAATTTAAGAGTCCCACTTATATGCAGACGCCCTTGTGAAATTATGAATACCATTGACATTCCTATTAGTCTAACTGGGACATATTTACCACTTGGTTTGCCAAGTAAGTATAATAATGTGTATCTTCAGCACGCATGTCCACTGTTTAGCAGATTGTGCACCTACAACATGTATGCACACTTGTGTGGGACATTATTTGACTCCCTTGTTCTATATGGTGACATATTACTTTTGTGATACTAGAATATGAATGTATTAAATTTTTAATGTGCATGGAGGGGAGGCATATGTGTTGCATGTGAAATTTCAAAAACATCAAGGAACCAGATGTATATTCATATTACCATGTATGTATACACACATATACTACATGCCCCTTTAAAATGGGACAGCTTTAATTTTATCCTTTGTTTTTATTGGGAGGATTGTGAGTAAATAAAACTGTAAGAAAATATGTGAAAGAGCACCAAATAGATTATAACTATCATTTACAATGTTTTAGTAGAGAGGGAGGAAGGTGGACAATGGTATTTTTGGATTATTTATAGTCTATGGCAGGTCCTGTAAGAGGCATTTCTCACGTATCATATCGTCCTATCTGGTGTTGTGAGGGAGCATTTTCCTTAAATTGGGACTCAACCTTATCAAATAAAGTGCACAAGCAAGATTTGAACTAAGGTTTGTCTTAATCTAAATGTATGTGGTTCACCTCCCCTCCCCCCTCTGGCCCTGTAATGAATGCATTCAGAACACTCAGTAGCAAGTTACTCATAAGGTTTTATGGTGATTGTATGCAATGTTGCAATTGGCTGTGGATTTTCTACTGCCCATCCTGTCCTGCGTTTGGTCAAGGTGCTTTATTGTCAAGTGTACATTCTTGGAAAAGAAGTGGGAAGCCTTCAGCCTGCACTGAAACTGCCACAGTTGGCTGAGCACATACAGGTGAGGCGCTGCCAGGGTCTTCAACTGGGGGTCCTGAGTCTGAAAGGGGCAGTTTTGGGGCAGGAGAGAGACAGGACCAAGATGTGACACTGGATAAAGAGGTGGCTGCTCTCACCTCCCGACTCTTAGATAGATGAGGCACCAGGGGACATAGCAGATGACCCCGGAGAGTGCTGCAGGGGAAGGTCACCTTCCTGGGAGAGCCAGGTTCCAGCGAGATCAGGTGAATGTGCTTAGTGAGGGCTGTGGAAGAGAGATGTTTGCCTAGATCGGAGCTCGCAGAAGGGAGGTTGGGTGGGAGATGAGAGAAAATGTGTGGGGACAGGGAGAAGAAGCTCAGAGTGCCAGGGGACACAGGTGCCTGGGGAGGTTCCCATCTGGGCCAGGACAGAGCGGCACAGTCACGTGATACAGGTGGGTGCTGCTGGCCCTCTGGCTTCTTATAAAGCTTGCCCCAGAGTACTTGGGAGCATTGGGGGCTTTTCAGAAGGAATCATATTCAAAGTATGTTTCCGGGAGACTCCAAGGATGGATCCAGGAATGTTCCTGTGTGTTGGAAACAGCAACACCAGGGTGACAGAGACGGCTGATCTCTCTGGCAAGTCCCCGGGTGAGGCTCTGGTTTAAGGCCACTGGCCAACAGTCCCCAGAGCTGGTTCTCTGTGTCCTGAAGGGGTTTCTCCAAGTGCCTCTCAGAGAGCACAATCTTAAACTGTGTGCCTAGTGTCACCCGAAAGGAGACTCAGCAGGATGAGGTCTTCACGTTTGTCATTTTTACACTTTTAAATTGACACAATTTTTTTCTTTAAGTGGAACATTATATAAAAGCTAATATAAAAACAGTTCTAGGCAGAACTTTTGGGAAATATCAGCCTTCCCAAGTTGCCAAATGGAACCCAGTTTGAAAACCACCATTCCTGATAGCCTAACATCTACCCCTACCCTGGGCTATCATGAGTCACATGGTGAGATTTGCTTGCTTTGGGGAGCAGAGACCCATGTCCCCCAAAACTGCATTAGATCTGGGTTTGTTGACTGCTGTTCTGGTGTGTGTTGGTGAAAACCCTGTGTAATGTTCACCCAGACACCCTTTTATGGGGCACAGCAAGAGAAAGTTCTCGTAGGAGTTCCTGGCAGAAAAAATGTTTTCCTTCTGAGCTGCAAGTTCGTTTGTTTTTAAATGTTGTGGCTACCAGGAATCTCATAGCAGTATTTGCTTGCCTGTAAAGGTTAGCTCCAGGTTTGTGGTCCTTCCACCAATAGCATTTACAAAGAAATTTTTGGGAACTGATGGTACCCTGGACTTCAATGAACTACCTTACTTTCATTTTTCCTTTCCTTTCCTTTCTTTATATAATTGGATTATGTACCATATGTGTTTAGAACAGAGAAAAGTTTGCCTTTGGGATTGAAATAAACTTTGGTAATTTAAGGCTGTCTGTATTAGGGTTCCCAAGAGGAAGACTCTGAGACAAGGATTTTCACACAGTCATTGATTTGGGAAGTGACTCAGGGGAGCATCAGTAGGGAAGGAGGGAGGAGACAAGGGGAGGGAGAGGAAGCCTACAACACAGATGTGACGGTGAACAGGTGAACTCCGAAGGCAGCTGGGCTCAGTCCTGCCGGGATCTCCGCAAAGTGACTAGGACATTCCTCAGAGTGGTTTCACTAAAGAGCGGGGATTTGGGTTATTTATCCACCAACTCCCATCATTCAGTGGTGAGGCCTGCTCCTGGGAGCATTAAATGCCCAGCAACCTCCTAGTGCATGGAATGACGCTCAACCAACTAAGCCACAGCAGCCGGGCACCTTTTTTGTTTTTAAAATAATGTCTTTTTATTGAGCTATCATTTACATACAATGCATTGCACATACATTAAGTGTACACGTTTATCAACTTGACGAGGGTGGACACCTGTATAACCCACACCCCTACTAAGACACAGACATTCCCATCCTCCCAGGAGGTTCTCGTGTGCCCCTTCTCTTCCATCCATGCTCAGGAGCAGCATCTTCTGGCTTCTATGCCACGTTAGTCTTGGCTGTCCTAGAACTTCATAGACACGGAGGCACAGACATGTTCTGTTGCCTGGTTTTTGTTTAGCGTATGGCTTTGAAACCATCTATGTTGAGCCTACCAGAAGTTTATTCTTTTTTATTGTTGAGTAGTTTTCTATTGCATAAATATACATTTTTTTCTATTATATATAAAATATATAAATATACATTCTCTTATTGATTGGCATTTGAGTTGTGTCCAGGTTTTGACAATGGAGAACTTGGAAATTTGTGCAGTTTGTTATAAGAAACAAGTCCTGGCTTATCTCTCTCTCCTTCATCCCTGCCTCCAATCTGCAAGTTCTGTCAGTTTTCTGGTGCTTCTCTCTCAGAGTTGCTTTCCTCCATCCGTCACCACTCCAGCTCTCCAGGCCGGGCCCAAGTTGTCCCTCTACTGGTCTGCTGTCCCACCCAGGGATCCCCTCTGGTGTCCTGCCCCTCCTTAAACCACAAGGAGCTATTTTTTAAAATACATTTTTATTGATTTCAGAGAGGAAGGGAGAGGGAGAGAGAGACAGAAACATCAATGATGAGAGAGAATCATTGGTTGGCTGCCTCCCGCAAACCCCCCACTGGGGACCAAGCTGGCAACCCTGGCATGTGCCCCAGACCGGAATTGAAGTGGGACCCTTCAGTCTGCAGGCCTATGCTCCGTCCACTGAGCCAAACCGGCTAGGGCCAGAGTGAGCTTTTGAAAGCACAAATTAGATCAGGAGATGGGACCCCTGCCTCCTCTACATCTCAGTTGCCTTTCCTGCTTTGTTCTTTGCTCTTCAATCACACCAGTCTTCTTTTGGCTGCTCAGGCATACCCAACTCATGGGCTGTTCCATGTGTCTCCAGTGCTGTTGCTTTTATGCTTGGCTTGGCTGTCTCCTCATTCTTAACCTCTCTGCTTAAATGTCTCCATCTTGGGGTGGCATTTTCTGAACACTCCTTCTGAAGTGATGTCACACCCCACTTTTTGTTCCTTCACTGCATTCTCCCAACCAGCACTTAGCACAATTTGAAGTTATGTATTTGTCTTCTGGTCTGCTGTCTGTCTCCCCAATGAGGTCATTGGCTCCATTAGGGCAGGAAGAGTCCTCTCATGTTCACTGGTGTTATCCAGTATTAAACATGGTAGGCACACAGTAGGTACTCATAAGTATTTGCTGAACAAATGGTTGAATTTGTAATCAGGCACAGGAGGGCCCATGATTACAGCAGTCCCTTCCTCTCTTTTAGCCATGGGGTGTTACGTTGAATCTGGTAGGTAAAATCCAGCATAGTAAAAGGTGATGAAAATAATTTTAGACCTAGGAGGGCAAATGCAGGATGATTTACTGAGATATTCATTTGTGTGTGTCTTTTCCCTCTTCCACAAAAGAAGCCAGACTTTTTTTTTGCCCCTTGGGTACAAAATGCATTTTTCCTGCATACCTGTTTGCATGAAGATTCATACCTACTACCCATACCTCTTTGTGATGGGTAGATAAGTTAAACCAAATGCAATGTCTGCTTACTAAACTTCATCATAAAATCTTGCAGCAGCTCACTGGATTTAAAAGTATTATTTTAATTTATTTTATGCTATCTTTGCCACTACAGAGATAACAGTTTTCTGCATTTGTTTATGAAAATAAGTTTTCCTTGGCCTATTTTAGTTTTATTTTCTCTCCACTACACCACAAAACCAGCTACTGCTACTTAATTCCATATTTGTTGCTGGGCATAAGCAATGTTTCTAGAGTCATTAGTGAGGCACAGATAGAGGCTCTGAAGGTGCAAGTGGGAAGCAAATGATAAGTCATTAGCCAACATTTGCAGGGAGGAAATTGTTCCTAGGGAGGAAGGTAAATTTTTCTGGGAATAATGCTAAATCTTCAGTTAACAGGAAACCACTTAATAATTTATAATACATATATGACATAATTTACATGATTTGTAAATTACTTAATGGTTACCTAATATACATGTGTTTATGCATACATTCATCGTATAATCTTATCTAATTCCTCAACATTTACAAATCATATCTTCATGGCTAGAAAAACTTAAATCTCCAACCCCATTAGAATGCAAATTACTCACTATCAGGATTTCTTTACCTTTGCAAATGTTAGTGATAGAAGAATGTATTGGAGCCCAATGCCCTTATTTTGCAGCAGCCCAGGGGTTTGCTAGTGGCCAAGCTAGGATTTGAACCCGTCTTTAATCCAATCCAGTGGGTCAATGAATTCAAATTGAGAATGAAGAAGAAGCACAAGAGGGAAAAGGGGAGGATGGAGAAGGAAAGAGAAATTGTGGAGAGCACACAAATCTGTTAGAGAATGAACAAAAGGATCCCTGTCCTTCATACTTGGTAGCCTTGTCTATTGCTCTCAGATGGGGAATCATGTTTCTCTTGGAAACCTTAGGAAACTATTACTAAACAGTGGCTTCTGGCTCTCATTGCAATTTCCCAGTGTTTTACAAAATTAGAAACTAAAAAGATAGGGGTTTTCTCATCAAATAAAGGAATGGTTTAGAAGAAAATTTGGGAGGATTTAAGTAATATTTTGTTTGTTTATAATAGTAACATCATTAATTTATTTTTTAGTTTGAGAAGACATTTGCCATAAAAATCTTATCCACTGAACTGATATTTTTCCTTGGATTTAAAAAAGTAAATGGATTTAGAAATATCTGATATAAGAGTAATAAAAGTTTATTATAACATTTTTGGAAAATACAAAAGATACAAAAAAATTATAATCCCCCATGATTATTCTCACCATACAGGGAAAGCCTAATTTACTTCTTTGTTTCTGAAAACATCTTTTATTTTATCTTTATAAGATTTAATAGAAGTCTTACTCAAATTATTATTTTTTAAAAATTTAATAAATCTTTATTGTTCAGATTACAATTGTTTCTCCTTTTTCCCCACCATATCTCCCCACCACCCAGTTCCCACCCCCCCTCTGCCCTTACCTCCCCCCCCCGCTGTCCTTGTCCATAGGTGTATAATTTTTGTCCAGTCTCTTCCCGTACCCCCCACACAGACACCCCTTTCCCTCTGAGAATTATCAATCCACTCCCATTCTATGCCTCTGATTCTATTATATTCACCAGTTTATTCTGTTCCTCAGATTTTTTATTCACTTGACTTTTAGATTCACTTGTTGATAGATATGTATTTGTTGTTCATAATTTTTATCTTTACTTTTTTCTTCTTTTTCCTCTTTTTAAAGAATACCTTTCAGCATTTCATATAATACTGGTTTGGTGGTGGTGAACTCCTTTAGCTTTTTCTTATCTGTGAAGCTCTTTATCTGCCCTTCAATTTTGAATGATAATTTTGCTGGGTAGAGTAGTCTTGGTTGTAGTTTCTTGCTATTCATCACTTTGCATATTTCTTGCCACTCCCGTCTGGCCTGCATAGTTTCTGTTGAGAAATCAGCTGATAATCATATGGGTGCTCCCTTATAGGTAACTAACTGTTTTTCTCTTGCTGCTTGTAAGATTCTCTCTTTGTCTTTTGCCCTTGGCATTTTAATTATGATGTGTCTTGGTGTGGTCCTCTTTGGATTCCTTTTGTTTGGGGTTCTGTGTGCTTCCTGGACTTGTAAGTCTATTTCTTTCATCAGATGGGGGAAGTTTTCGGTCATTATTTCTTCAAATAGGTTTTCAGCATCTTGCTCTCTCTCTCTTCTTCTGGTACCCCCATAATTCTGATGTTGGTATGCTTGAAGTTGTCCCAGAGGCTTCTTACACTATCTTCAACTTTCTGAATTCTCTCTTCTTGCTTCTCTGGAGGAGTGTCCTTTGCCTCTTTGTATTCCAAATCTTTGAGTTGATTCTTGCATTCCTCTAGTCTGCTGTTGGGTGTCTGTATAATATTTTTTATTTCAGTCAGTGTATGTTTAATTTCTAGTTGGTCCTTTTTCATATCCTCGAGGGTCTCATTAAATTTATTGGCCTTTTCCATAAAATTCTTGAAAAACCTTATAACCGTGGTTTTGAACTCTATGTCCCTTTGTTTGTTCTCCTCCATTTCTTTCATTTGGGATCTGTTTCCTTGCCTCCTCATTTTAGCTGCTTCCCTGAGTTGGTTGGGTAGCTTTGTGTACTAGGTGTCTTATTGGTTCAACGGGTCAGCCTCCCAGTTACCTGAGGTGGACACTCTTGGTGTACTGTGTGTATAGCCTTTGTGTACTGTGTGTATAGCCTTTGTGTACTGTGTGTATAGCCTTGTTGTAGTTAAGTCTTGATTGTTGTTGGTGTCACTGGGAGGAATTGACCTCCAGGCCAATTGGCTGTGAGGACCCACTGTGTCTATAACGGGAGAATTGCTGTGCAGGAGACACGTTTATGGGGCAGGATTTGTTCCAGTAGGGCTTTGGTGCTCACTGAATCTGCCTCTTGAATGTGTCCCTTATGAGAGTGGTTGAAATCTGGTGTCATCTCACACCGACCACTAGATACCCTAGTTCTGGATCTCCAGTGGGGTGCAGGTCAGCTACTGTCTGAGGCCCCCCAGCAGGAGCTACAGCAAGAACTTGTTTTCTCCTCTTTGCTTGGGTGGTTTTGGAGCCGTCTGACTGGAGCTGCAGTTAATTTTGTTAAGCTGCCACAGAACAGGCCATTTATATGCAAAAGCTGCTGTGTGGAGCCTGGGTGGGTTTGTAGAAGTTTGCAGCAGGGTCTCAGGGCATCACTAGGCTAGGGCGTGGCAAACGGCAATGGCTGCCCTCAGCCGTCTCTGCCTTTCCACGTTTCCAAGTCCCCGTGTCCCGCGCTCCAGCGCAGTAAGCACTGATTGCTGGGCACACCTCTGCAAAAAGTCACTCTCACTTTTCCGCCCCGATGGCTGAGAGTCCAGCTTCTCCCCATAGGCATCTGGGTCCCCTGTGTGTCCCTAGAAACTGGATTTCAGAGTGATCAAGAGCTTGTCTCCCCTCAGGTTGAAGAAAAGCCGCGCGTCCAGTCGCCTGCCACCAGCCCGATTCGCGTGCCTCCGTACCTCAGCTGTTCAGCGTTTGTGCTCCTTTCTCTCCTTAGTCGTAAATCTACCACTCAGCCAGCTTTCCCGTGGTTCTGGGTGGTAGACGTTTTGTCTTTTAGTTGTATTTTTGAAATTGTTGTGCGAGGCGGCAGTTTAGTTGTTTAACTTTGCCACCATCTTGGTTCCTCCTCTCAAATTATTTTTAATGGAGTCTTGAAACACACAAAATTGGATAGTATAATGAACTAATATGTGCTCATTATGCAGCTTTAAAAATGATCACTGTTTTGCCAGTCTGTTTAATATTTCTTTAGCCTTTACATTTCATTTTTGTTGGAGTATTGTAAAGCACATTTCAGACATCATATAATTTTACCCATAAATACTTTAGCACAAATGCATCTTTAAATACTAAGGGCTTTAAAAAAATCTAACCATCACACCATTAATAAATGTAAAAAGCAAACAATGATTTGTTAATATTATCTGATATCCCTCATATTAAAATTTACTATCTAGTTGGTTTTTTGGAATCAAATATTGCATTATATCTAGTACTAGCCCTTAAGTATCTTTTTTTTTTTAAACACAAACAACAACAATCTCCTTGTCTATCTTTTCCCTTCTTTCTTTTCTAATGATTTGTTGGATACATTGAGTTATTTGAGCTAGAGATTGTCTTACTTCCTGGGTTTGGCTGCTTGCTTCCTTGTGAAAATGTTTAATTTGTTCCTCTATCCCCAATATTTCCTGTCAACTGGGAGTAGATCTGGAAGATTGACTAGAGTAAGGGTTACATGTTTTTCTCACAAATATACTGCATATATGGAACCTTGCCATAAAAGATGAGACATAAGGTAACCTTTCATAACTGATCTCTTCTAAATTGATTCACTGCATTAATTGACCATCACCTTCCTTTGTAAAATAAATACTGATGAATGTCAAAGGCATGGCAAGTGCACATGTCCAGTAGCTAACTTTCTTGACCAGTGTTATTCAAAAGAACTTTCTGGCCCTGGCTGGTTTTGCTCAGTGGATAGAGTATCCACTTGCAGATTGAAGAGTCCTGGGTTCAATTCTGGTCAAGGGCACATGCCCGGGTGGTGGGCTCCATCCCCAGTGGGGAGTGTGCAGCAACCAGCTGATCAATTGATGTTTACCATCATCATTGATGTTTCTATATCTCTCTTCCTCTCTGAAATAAATAAAAATATATTTAGAAAAATAAATAAATTTTAATAAAAAAAGAATTTTCTGTGATGAAGGAAATGTTCTGTATCTTCACTGTCCAATGTGTAAGCTACTAGTCTCATGTGACCATTGAACAGTTAATTGAATCTGGTGGGACTGAAGAACTGAACTTTATTTATTTAACTTTAATTAATTAAAACATAAATAGCTCCATATGTGAGTGGCTGCCACATTGGACAGTGCAGTTCTACAACATCTACACATGTCTACCTCATTCAGTGAAGTTCTGTACTTACTAGAAGTCATTGATTTTGTTTACAAATCTTTTTAGGTCTTTTGTACTTCTTATTGTATTTGTGTACTTTGAACAGTGTGAAAATAAAAGAAAATCAAACTGGCCACTTTTGAAAGAATGTATGAAAGCTAATCACTTAGAAATTGTTGATTTAGATATATGCAAGATAACACGCCAAGTTTGGAAAAATTTTACAAGTTTATAAACTTTTCTGTGCTCTGTTAATTTAACAAGTGTCTTCAATTTCTCAATGTATTTAAAAACTAAATATAAGATTTATAGATAATTATGGGAGTGGTTTATGGAAAGAAGAGAATGGGCAACTCCAATTTTATTCTCAAGAACAGATTCTGACACTCCCCCCATCCCCAATATTTTTCATTGTGGTAAAATACACATAATATAAAATATACCATTGTAATCATATTTAAGCGTAGAGTTCAGTGGTATTAAGTACATTCATTTATTTGGGCAATCATTACCATCATCCATCCACAGAATTTTTTCATCTTGCAAACTGAAACTCTACCCATTAAACATAACTCCTCCAAAAGGAAGACAAATGTATATATGAATAATTTTGAAAAGATTTATTCTTCAATCTACTTTTTCAAGGAACTATTGGTTCTAATAGCAGAGAGAGCTTTGGTATATTTTCACATAACTGCTCCACTCAGAAGGAGATATTTCCTTTTCATTCTATTTTCTAACCATTATTGCTTGTGTTCATCATGGCTTTGGCAGGAAAGAATGGAACAAATGTTGTCAGAGACCTGTGGAGTCCAAATCTTTAACCCCTAAAGTATTTCATTCCCTGAAACCAGACAATCTGCATTCTGGAACTAAGGACTCATGAAAACAAAACCACTGGCTTTGGCCACTATGGGATCTTGGATAGTGACAGAGGTGAGGCAAATGGGATGATCTGTGGTCCCTGGACACTTAGCAGGGAGTTTGACAGTTTCAAAGAGCCAACACAGGGCCATTACAGCAAATCACTTTAAACTGGCCTTGCTTCCTTTTGTAAAAGATCAGGAGAATTCGGTAATCATACTTTCCGAATCATTACTATGCACCAGGCTGTGTTCTAAGTGCTTTACACAGATTTTCTCATTTAAACCTCATGATATTCTTGTCAAGTAGGAACTATGTTTTTTTATCCTTACTTAAGCAATGATGAAATTGAGGTATGGAGAGGTTAAGCATCCTACCTAAATAATTCCATTAGGATTGAAGCCAGAATTTAGGCTTACCTTTTATCAGTAAACCAAGAAGAAATTTGAAGATATTTTAACATATTTTTTTTTATGAAAGACCAGATTAATTAACAAATTTTATAATGGCTGATTATTGCTTTTATACTCTTTGTTTCTATAAATTTTAGATACCGTATACAAGTGGAATCAAGCAGTATTGGTTCTTTGGTGACTAGCTTATTTCACCTAGTGTAACATTCTCCAGGTTCATCCATGTTGTCTCAAATGGCAGAATTTCCTTCTTTTTAAAGGCTGAATAATATTCTATTTTATGCACATATTTTTAATCCACCCATCAATGGACAATTAGGCTGTTTCTATGTTTTCGTTATTGCAAATAATGCTGCAGTGACCATAGAAGTGCAAATATCTTTTTGAGATGTTGGTTTCACTTATTTTGGGTATATAGAAAGGTAGAATTGTGGATCAGATGGTAATTCTATATTTAATTAAAAAATATTTTTACTGACTTCAGAGAGGAAGGGAGAGGGAGAGAGAGATAGAAACATCAATGATGAGAGAGAGTCATTGATCAGCTGCCTCCTGAACACCCACACTGGGGATCAAGCCCACAACCTGGGCATGTGCAGTGACTGGGAATTGAACTGTGACCTCCTGGTTCATAGGTTGATGCTCAACCACTGAGCAACACAGGCAGGGATATTTATTAATTTTTTGAGGAACCTACACACTGTTTCTATAACAGCTGTATCATTTGCATCCCCACAAACAATGCACAAAAGTTCCAGTTTCTCCACATTCTCACTAGCACTTGCTATCTTTTGTTGTATTTTTTTTTTTTTAAATAATAGCCATCCTGACAAGTATGAGGTGGTATCTTGTGGTTTTCATTTGTATTTCTCTGATGATTAGTGATGTTGTGCACCTTCTCATATACATGTGGGCATTGGTAGGTCTTTTTTGGAGAAATGACTGTTCTGGTCCTTTGTCCATTTTGTAGGTTGTTGTAATCCAGCTTGATTATTTTTCATTTTATTGCCTGTACTTTTTGGTGTGATTTCAAAGAAATCATTGCCAATGCCAATGTCAAGAAGCTTTTCCTCTATATTTTTTCTTCTAGGAGTTTTATAGTTTGAGGTCTTGTGTTTAAATCTTTATAAACCATTTTGAGTTGATTTTTGTGTATGGTGTAAGATAAGGGGCTAATTTCATTCTTCTTCATGTGGATACCAACTTTTTCAACAACAATTGTTGGTATATTCATAAAGTGGAACTTTCTTTAGCCATATAAAAGCATAAACTACTGTTACAAGCAAAAACATAGGTGGATGTTAAAAGCCATATGCTAAGTGAAAGAACTGAGACACAGCAGACACTAAAAACCATTTTGTTGCATTCTGCATTAGCCAATATGTTGAGACTTTGATCCCCTTTCCAAATTATAATTGGCAAACTTGACCAGATACCACGTGTGTATTCACCCACCTTGATAATAGTAGGACAAGTTCAAGAAGGGGTTTCAGCTGAATAGCAGCTGCTCTAGACAAAGGAAGTCCTGAGTAATCCTGAGTTTTGGGGAGAGGTTAGTTTCCTCTTGTTGAAGGTGCTAAGCAAGGCTAGACAAAGTTTTGGACATATTTTAGAGGAACAATATGTCCCATTCTAATGAACATCTAGAATGTGTTCTAGAATGGGGGGGGGATGATTGAATGGAAAACCTCAGCAATTCTAGAATTATCAATGTTCTCCAATGTTAAGGAGGAGCAGAAAGGCAGATTGGGGCACCCTGAAATAAGCAAATTATTTTTCTTTGTAGAATAATAATAATTGTGTTTTAATAAATGTAGGCAGAGCTCAGAGGATTTTAGGGCTGTGAAACTACTCTGTATAACACCATAGTGACAGATATATCATTACACATTTGTCCAAACCCATAGAATGTATAGCACCAAGAGTGAACCCCAAGGTAAACTATGGACTTTGGGTGATCAAGCTGAGTCAATGTAAGTTCATCAGTTGTAATAAGTTTGCCACTGTGGTGGGGATGTTGTAAATGGGGAGGATATTTGGGGAGAAGGCTGTGTGTGTCAAGTCACTCCAGAACTCCCTGTAGGAGAATGAAAGCTCAGCATGGGGAAAGGAGTCAATGGGAAATCTCTTTATCTTCCTCTCAATTTTCCTGTGAACCTAAAACTGATCTAAAAAACAAAGTCTTAAAAAATGTAAGTATAATTCATATGTATACTAACACCCACTCTTTTACTGTGTAGTTTTGTGAGTTTTGACAAATTTATGTTCATATAACTATCAACATAGACTTATTTGTAAATGACCATATAAGAACAAATCAAGCCATCCTATCTAATAAAAGAGTAATATGAAAATTGACCATCACTCCAACACACAAGATGGCTTCCCCCATGTGGTCAAAGATGGCTGCCCCCATGTGGACACAAGATGGCTGCGACAAGATGGCCAGCAGTTGGGAGGGACCAGGCCTGCAAGGGAGGGCAGTTGGGGGCGATCAAGCCTGCAGGTGAGGGCAGTTAGGGGTGACCAGGCCTGCAGGGGAAGGGCAGTTAGGGGCAATCAGGTTGGCAGGGGAGCAGTTAGGCATCAATCAGGCTGTCAGGGGAGTGGTTAGGGGGTGATCAGGCTGGCAGGGGAGGGCAGTTAGGGGCAATCAGGAAGGCAATCAGGCAAGCAGTTGGGAGCCAGCAGTCCTGGATTGTGAGAGGGCCAGTAGTCCAGGTAGGATCGGGCCTAAACGGGCAGTCAGACATCACTTGAGGAGTCCCAGATTGGAGAGGGTGCAGGCTGGGCTGAGGGACACCCCCCCCCCATGCACGAATTTTGTGCACCGGGCCTCTAGTTTAAAATAATAAACTATAATCTACAAGTTATGCACAACTATTTAATTAATCCATATGGTGAAAATGTAATCCACTTAAAAAAAATGTAAGTCACTTAGATGTTGTAGAAAAATCACACCCTCTATTTTGAATTGTTATGGAAAGTAAAATGTGTAAAAACTAAGTTAAAAATTGCATTTAAGATTAAAAAACAAACAAACAAAACAAAACAAAAATAGAATAGTTCCACCACCTTTCCAAATTCCCATGCTTCCCCCTTTGTAGAAAATGCCTTACTTCACCCCAGCCCTTAGCCACTATTGAAGTGTTTTCTGTTCTTTGACCTTTACCTTTTCCAAAAATGAAAGACTGAAAAAGAAATGGAATCATACAATATATAGTCTTTTGAGTCTGGCTTCTTTCACTCAGCATAAGTTACTTGTTGGCCATGTGGTTGCATGTATCAGTAGTTGATTTTTCTTTACTGCTGAGTAGCATCCTATGGGATAGATGGATACAGTTTATCTATTCATCCATTGAAGGACATTGGGATTATTTGCAGTTTTTGGCAATTATGAATAAAGCAGCTATAAACATTGGCTTACAGATTTTTGTGTGAATATAAGTTTTAATTTAAAATTAAATACTCAGAAGTGAGATTTATGGATTCCATGGTCAGTGTACACTGAGTGGCCAGATTATTATGATCTCTAATATATATATTAGAGGCCCAGTGCATGAATTCATGCATGGGTGGGGTCTGGCCAGCCTGGCCAGGGGGAGGGGACATGAGCGGTTGGCCGGCCTGCCTGCTGGTCGAACTCCTGGTCAAGGGGACAATTTGCATATTAGCCTTTTATTGTATAGGATATAACTGAGTGGCCAGATTATTATGCATTCAGAGATCATAATAATCTGGCCACTCAGTGTATATTCATCTTTAAAAGATAAACATATTTTGAATACATCAAGTTTGTATTCCTGATTTGCTCTATGATTTTGGATCAGAAGTAGACTCCAGGTCTAATTTTTCGCATATAGCTATTCAATTTTCTCTCCCAGAGCAGGTGGTGAAAAGATTCTGAACATTAGTTCTTCATGGGTTTTAAAGCAAAATTGCTGTAAAAAGACAGATAGTAAATGTTCAGAAATTTCCTTGGTGATATTTTTGCAGAAGAATTATAAGGAAGCAACTTTACCTCTTAAGAATCACTTTGAAAGCATGCATATCAATTGAAAAACTTCCAAGTTGGATTTTCTTGTTCTTTTGTGCTTTAACTTTCGTTCTCCTACAGGGAGTTCTAGAGTAACTTCACAAACAGCAAACACCATGTTTTAAACAGAACCAGTCCATTGTCATGAAGACTTTGATGGTGATAGAAAACTAGCACCGAAGGCCTAGTAAATAAACATTGTTACTGGGTAACATTATGTGGGTAACCTTGTTGAGAGTAAATAGTATTTTTTATATGTCACATTATTAGTTCCATCAGTTTGCCTTAGTGGATAGGATGGACATGTGTTTCTTGTGTTTACATAGGTACCTAGATTTATTGTTTTGGAACAAAATCTGTTTCTTTCTAAAATAAGCAAGGGCATTGGGTCAACCAACTATTATCAGAAAATAGTGTTTTTAATTTTTATGGGCATCTTCAGAAAATCAGATACCAAATAATAGATAGGAAGTTTATTTGTGGAGTTTATTTGACAAAAAGGAAATCTCTTACCTGTATAACTAGTTTTATAAAGTTGCAGCACTGATTTAATATAGATCAAAATTTTTCATTTGGGGAAAAAAAGCTTATATTTGGCATTAAAGAACAGTGATTCAAATCAGAATAATCAAATTAGAAAACCACTTTTACTACATTTTAAAGTGAGGATTTTTCTATATTTTAAAGTGAGGATTTTTCTACATTTTAAAGTGAGGATTCCGTGATAAAAAATTAGCACTGCTTTTAGTTAAGAATAATACAATTTTGTTCAAATTAACAATAATTAATCTTTAGGGCATGAGGATAATGTGTCACAATATTTCAAATAACAATGCAAAAGAAAATAATAAAAGTTATCATAATTGCTAAACTAAGCCAGTCTATTCTAATGAAGAACATCATTCAATGCTTTTAATTATAAACTGGTCTTTTATTATTTTTTTTTAACTGGTGTTAAGTGACCTTCAAATAAACTTACACGAAAGTCCGAGGATTGAGCTGAAAAATTTCTTTACTTTCTTCAGTATATTTATTATTGGTATTAGATTTTTAATAACTGGTAATTTTACAAATTTAATTTCTAGTAGTAATATGGGAAAAATAATACAGAAGCAATAGATGTCTTCCAATCGGTTTCAAATCTTGAACAATTGCTTCAAAATGTTCACATAATGAAATAAGATGCTTTGCATTAGGACCTTTTATTTAGGGATGACAGGTTCTTAATTCTGGATCTTTGGCCAGTATCCAAAGCCAAGCAGCAGAGGGGTAGGAGAGAAGATGCATCATTATTCAGGCTTCATCCTGTGCCAGGAAAGGAAACTCACAGGAGCACGGCTCAGAGCATTCTTAAGTTACTAAAACTTGACTTTCTTTCTTGGATTAGTAAAGTGATACATTGTTGGTTCTAGAAATTTGTAATTTAAGATGATTTCTCTGCATAGTACTCAGCAAACCATAAGATATTTTTTGATAATTTCCAGTTTCATCAAAATACAGACTATTATTTTATGAGTGCACTGCCATCTTAGCACAGAGTCTGCATAAACTGTGGCTAAGACACCAGCCCTGTGACACAAGGGCTGGTGTCTCAGAAATGTGGAGCATTCAGGATCACCTAACAAGGAATAAGTTCTTGATGACTCATTGTGGGTGAACAAGAAGTTTACAATTTCTCTGTTAAAAAGAAAACAAAGGACTATGTCGTTTTGAAATGCAAACATATTTTTTTACTTAGATATTGTGTAATTTCAGATTCTGTAAGTGATATCATATTAGCGTGCTGAGAATTATTGCATTCCTTGGGGACACAGAAAAAGATGAGTCTCCCCGACCACTGTGTGCCTGACCAAGACAGATCTTCCAGTGGGAGGGGCGATCAGCTGAGCAGGATATCCATTTCTATTATTCAGTTTGAAGTTCTAGGATCAAAGTGTGTCTTTGAGTGATTTATTATTTCTTTTTCAAATACGCCTGTTACACACACAGGCACACAATTTGTATAGTGACTTCTTTAGGAGCCCGTGGCAAGCCATCTTGGTGGGGAGACCAGATGGCCGACATCAGCATCTCTCTCTCTCTCTCTCTCTCTCTCTCTCTCTCTCTCTCTCTCTCCACTCCCCAAATTTATTAGAAATTTTAAGTCTGGCAGTACCCAGATTTATTCATTTAAAAACTCTGGGGATGGGGCCAGCAATATAGGCTTTAGGAAGTCTTGAGGATTCTGAAGCACCCTCAAAAGTGAAAACTGTGGAACTTGATAATATTGCTCTGTACAAAAAAGAAAATTTAGCTTAGAACTTTTTTTGGAATCTGGATGGCTCCTCTGCTTTTTGGGCAGTATGACAAGAAGCCAGAGTAGTAGGAAGTGATAGAGAATTAACAACCCAGGGGCAGCCACCATCAATATCTCCCAGGGGTTAGTGTTTAAACATCTCAGCCCTCTCTCCCCTGTAGGTAGGGATAATTTTGAGAGAGCATATTTTAGAGTTGTCCCTGTGGGATTGAGCTCCACTTGCTGATTTTTAAAAAGATTTATTCATTTGTTTGTTTTTATTGCTTTTCAGAGACAGAAAGGGAGAGGGAAAGAGAGCTAGAAACATCAATGATGAGAGACAATCATTGTTCCCTTGCCTCTCACATGCCTTCTACTGCGGATCGAGCCTGCAACCTGGGCATGTGCCCTGACCGGGAATAGAACTGTGACCTCCTGGTTCATGGGTCAGTGCTCAACCCCTGAGCCAAACTGACCAGGCCATCTTTACCATTTTTATGAGCATAGTTCTGTAGTGTTAAACATAGTCATGTTGTTAGGCACTGGATCTCCAGAACTATTTTCTATCTTCTCCTTTGTCAAACTTTAGGAAATTGTTACCTCCCCTGCAAAAAGGAAAAAGTACCAAGGCATACTTTTAATGGTTGCTATGCCAATGACATGATGGGGATAATATTGTACATTCACCCAAAACGCTTGTCAACTTTGCCTTTTTCCCCTTATTGTTTTGCTTTAAATAAATGATGTAGATGCTTAATTAATGGCTTTTTAGAAATCTGGTTCATTGTGGTATGCAAAAAATGATGCGGGGGAAAGTCACTCTCTCAAAGTAGAGACTTAGACATCTGCTGTGTTTCTTTAGATCATGCAAGTCCCCCAAGTTTTCTCCAAATGAAATTTTAAGAATTATAAAGCATTGGGCTTTTGTGCTCAGAACAATGGCATTAAATTTTTTTTGTTTTAGTGATGGAACCTTATATCAATACACTTTATGTAAAACCATCTAACATATATAATGTTGCAGAAGCAGTATTTCTGAGGTCGAAGTGGGGGACAAAGAGGAATGGAGACTGGGACCTCATAATTTAGCCTCCTTATGAGGGGAGGACCCCTAGGATATAAAGCAGTTTAAATTACTCCCCCCCCCAAAAAAAAAAAAAACAACAACACACACACTCCTAATCTCTTAATTATTTATATGACATCACTTATAGGAGCTAATTTGCATGTGACAGGGTGTGGGAGAGGCTGGGGGAACGTCAATGGGGAAAAAAAAGAAGATATATGTACTACTATATGTAATACTTTAAACAATAAAAAAATCAATAAAAAACTTTTAATTATTACTCATTAATATATGTCTTGCTGTGTTTTGAGTACTAATGGGTATCCTAGGACTCTATACAAATAAGCCAGCAATATTATGGGATAAACACTGGTTTGGGTGCCAAGAGACTTTTCAGCTAACCTTGGCTCTTCTGCCAACTGTTACTTGGAAAAGTCTAATCTCTTATTTGTAGAATGAGGGACTGAACTAACCAATCTCTTAGAATTTGTTCCTTTAAGCCCTAACCTTCTATGCTTCTCCCTAATGCCTTGATATAATGACTTATTCCTGATGAAAAGATTATCTTGGGAAATGTTGGCCAAAATTAAACCCTTTCCCCCAACATCTGGTCTAATTTCCCTTTCTTGGGCAAATAGGCACCTTGGCCGAGTTCCAGTTCAGGTAATTACATTCTGCCTGCCATGATTTTCCTTGCATTGTCAATTGGCTATGGTGTTCTTCTCTATTTCTCCTCAGTGACTTCTCCCTTGATATTGGTGTCTGCTGTTTCACAAAGCAGAACTCAAGCCATGGCTTCATTTGGGGAATTTTCTTGTGTGTTAAAAAAATATAACCTCATCACTACAATGGGCCATAAATATTTCAGTATTTCTAGGTGTTTTGAAGGGTTTAGCTAAAAAAAAAATACAAGGTGGGCTCTCATGTGGGTCTAATTTTAGGAGTGACAGCATTGAGATTTACCTAAAAATACCTCTAATTGGAAAGTATGCTGACAAAAATGGCTAATATTTATCTAAAAATTTCTAATGGGAAATCACAATGACACTGATAGATAATAATAAAAGCTTACTGTGTTTCAGATAACTTTTTTGGTTGTTAATCCTCACCTGAGGACATTTTTCCCATTTATTGTTAGAAAGAGTGAAAATGAGGGGGGGAGGAGAGGGAGAGAGAGAGAGAGAGAGAGAGAATCATTGATGTGAGAGTGTCTAACTCACATTGATTGGTTCTGCAAACTGGGTTGGGGATGGAACCTACAACCCAGGTATGCCTTTGATGGGGAATGGGACCTGTGACCCTTCAGTGAGCAGGCCAACACTCTAACCACTGAGCCATGCTGACCAGGGCTCAGATAACCTTTCAAGTGATTTCCATGTATCTACTCATTTGTTATTGTAATTCTAATTTTGCAGATGAGGAAACTGTGGGATGGAGGAGCTATGTCTATTGCCTACAGTTTGTGTATTTCTTCTAAGCATCTCATGGGAGACAAGACAGATCAGTTATAATGGACCCATAGAATGAGCCATTAAGAAGAATGAGGTAATTCATATGATATGCAGTAGATGCAACAAACTCTTCCTGATATATAATTGAGTGAAAAGGGAAATATATAAAATAGTGTGAATGCTAAATTCTTTTTTTAAATAAATCATGTAAAGGGCTGCTGTATAAATTTCTTTTTCTGATTTGGAAAGAAACCCAAGGTAATGTTAGCAGTAGTTACCTTGGGGTGAAGGTTGATTTTATTCAAAATTAATTTTATCTTTTGTGATAGTTAAATTTTTTTCTACCATGTACATGATGTGTTATTTAAACATTTTGAAATTGTCAGGAAGGGTTATCTGGATGGTAAGATCATGAATAACCTTTGGATTCTTCCATGTCCCTATTTCAGAAACATAATAAATAAGATTTATATCAATAAAAGGGAATTTGGCCTAAAACTAGCCTGAGAATATCCAGACTAAGAGTAGGAGAGCTTGATTCTTTTGGACTTTTGGCCTGGAGGCTGGGGATGGGGTGAATCTGGACTGGGGGTGGTGGTTGTGGTGGTGAGCCTGAGCTGGCTGAAGGTGGAAGGTGGAGGCCCTCAAAGTCATAAACAGAGTAAGGACATGAGTCAGATGTTGGTCCTATCAAAACAGATGCCACAAACATATCACATCCTTTAAAAAATATAGTGAGATTTTTGAAGTCAAGTTCACAATTTGAAAAAAAGAAATCAGAGATATATGAGCATTGTCTAATCTCCAGACTTGCTTCCCTGGTGGATTTAGTTTGTTACAAGGGCATTGGGGGGAAGGACCCTGGACTTGTTCTTCCACAACCTCCCCTCTTTGGTCCAGAGCATCTCAGATTCTGCTACCAATGTGTTAACGAAGCAAAAGGCTCCAGAAAACAACCATGCCATTTCATGGGAATTGCCAGTTGTAAATGTGAGTACACACAGCAGTTGGTTATCTCTTTGGGGGTTAAGTTACCCCATTCAGTGTCAGCTTGCGCAGACAATGGGTGGGGGCCAGCGACACCAGTATAATCCTTTTACCTGCCCTATCTGAAGTGACATTGGAATGAAGGGGCACTTTCAGAGGGTATCAGTTTCTTAGGCAAGTTCTACAAACAAGCCCCAGATCCTTTGCTTCATAATTGTGCTTCCACTCCAGGCCGAAGGAAGCCTGCTCTGCTTGTCACTCCTGCAAACAGATGAAAGACTCACTGAGCGTCTGGTGGAATTCCATTGTTGCGGTGTTTACTCAGGGACGCCCATGCCTCCACCTAAACATGGGCTGTGAGGAGACTGGTTTTCATGCTAAGCACTGCATCCTGAAAGTATAAACAGTAATTAAAACTTATTATAAAAAGAATTGGAAAGGCAGACAGGGTTTTCCGTTGATCTCAGTGAATAAATTTGTCTCCCACATGCCAACACCTTGGAGTTACCCAATACTCTGTCTTGTCATTTTTCTTTCAAAGAAGCCACACCTTCCATTTCTCATTGCAAGGAACGGTGGTGACAGACACATCAGAATTTTATCTTCTTTTTAAAAGAACTTAGATAACAGCGGAGCTGCAATGAGACAGGTGATTCAGGAGAGCAGACAGGGAGGGAGCAGGAAGGGTATGTTTCAATTCTATTGTGTCCTCAGTCTCGAGAGCAAGAACTACTGTGCCGATTCAGACTGCAGGCAGTCTTGGGGAGAAGATGTGCCCAAGTCCCCCTGCTTTGGGGACAGTAGCTCTACTGTTTAGACTGTTTTTTCACTTTCGCCAATGTTTGTAAGCCAGTGGAAACTTCCATGAATCTAGGTCATTCATTCACAGTCAACCAATATGTGTTTACCGACCACTTATAATCTCAAAGCTTGGGGTGCTGAGAACAGACAGAGAGACCTGCCTACAGCTCTGCAGGCCAGAGTGATCCCACTAATGGGACTTTGTGTTCTTCTCTCCAGCTGAACAAACCTGAGTACACCAGGCTCCTGTCATAGACGTTTCTATGCTCCATAAAATCCAAACCGCTCAGCAGGATGCTGGTCCCCACACTCCCTTCCAATCTGCTTGAGCTCCCCTCTCTCTGATCTCTGATCTGTTCATTAAATATAAAATGCAAATCCCCCATTCTGCTCTGACCCATGCAGCACCCTTTGCCTGGAATGCTTCTCTTTCTGCTTTATCTACCTCACCCCTGTTCATTGGAGAACCAGCTCAAATGCGAATTGGCTAGCGCCCTTACCACAGGCTTCCCGGAAACAGTGATTGCTTCTCCCTTTAGATTATTATCAGTGATATTATTTGTTTGTGTGTTTATCTCCCCAAAAAGTTTCTTAAGGATTACAGAGAAGTACATTTTGTTCATCTCCATATCTTTAATTCTTATCAGTGCAGTTGGCAATCAATAGATGCTTATTGAAGTCAAACATATAAGATTATCAATATTTCTCATGCAGAGAATTAGAAAGAGAATATAATAAAATATACTCAGCTAGGGAACTTTTTTTTGGTCATTTGCAAAAATTCCCTATGGTTGGTAGTAGATGTGGCAACTCACCTACTAACAGCAAGCCCAGCAAAGCTCCTTTTGATGGTCCTCTTATTGGGATCAGTTTAACCTTTTTTAAAAATATATATTTTTTGTTTTTAGTTACAGTTTACATATATTATATTGGTTTTTATTGTACAACATAATGACTAGGTATTTATATAATTTACACAGTGATTACCCTGAAAAATCTAGTACCCATCTGACACCATACATAGGTAATTCAATATTATTGACTGTATTCCCTAAGCTATAGTTTACA
The DNA here is from genome assembly GCF_951640355.1 of Cnephaeus nilssonii. Taxonomy (NCBI): domain Eukaryota; kingdom Metazoa; phylum Chordata; class Mammalia; order Chiroptera; family Vespertilionidae; genus Cnephaeus; species Cnephaeus nilssonii. Next base: position 14,919,378 of record NC_137082.1, on the reverse strand, counting down.
TCCCCATGACTATTTTGTAATTACCGATTTGTACTTTTTAATTGCTTTCCCCTTTTCACCCATCTCTCCAACACCCCTTTCATCAGGCAATCATCAAAATGTTCTCTGTATCTGTGAGTTTGTTTCTGTTTGGTTTATTTATTTATTTTTAGATTCCACATATAAGTGAAATCATATGACATTTGTCTTTCTCTATCTGACTTATTTCACTCAGCACAGTGCCCTCTAGGTTCATCCATGATATTGCAGGTGACCAGATTTCATTCTTTTTAATGGCTGAATTATATTCCATTGTATATATGCACCACTTCTTTTGTCCATTCATCTATTAATGGACACTTAGGTTCCTTCCATAGCTTTGCTCTTGTAAATAACACTGCAATGAACATATGGGTGCGCACGTCTTTTCAAATTAGTGTTTTGGGTTTCTTCAGATAAATGCCCAGAAGTGGAATTGCTGGGCCCTTGTTTGTCTCTTGTTATATAGCCTTTGCTTTAAAGTCTATTTTGTCTGATATAAGTATTACTACCCTAGCTTTGTTTTCATTTCCAATTGCATGAACTATCATTTTCCATCCTCCACTTTAAATCTCTGTGTGTCTTTTGATCTGAAGTGGGTCTCTTGTAGGCAGCATATGTATGAGTCTTATTTTCTTGCCCATTCAGCCATCCTAGGTCTTTTGTTTAGAGCATTTATCCTATTTGCATTTAATATAATTATTGATAGGCATGTAGTATGCCTGTTTTATTATTCATAATTTTTTAAATTTATTGTTTTTTATTGTTGACAGTATTACAGATGGCTCCCATTTCCTCCTCTTTATCTCCCTCAACCCAACACCCCCCCACCTCAGGCCTTCACCTCACTATTGTCTGTGTCCATGGGCTATACATATATGCATATATGTTCTTTGGTTAATCTCTTCTTGTCCCCTCTCCCCCAACTCCTCCTCCGGAGATCTTTTAGTCTGTTCCATGCTTCCATGACTCAAGACCTGTTTTGTTCCTCAGTTTATTTTGTTCATTAGATTCCACATATAAGTGAGATCATATAGTATTTGTCTTTCTCTAACTGGCTTATTTTGCTTAACATAATAGACTCCAGGTCCATCCATACTGTCTCAAAGGGTAAGAGCTCCTTTTTTTTTTTTTTTGGACACATAGTATTCCATTGTGTAAATGTACCCCAGCTTTTTATCAACTCATCTACTGATGGGAACTTAGGCTGTTTCCAGATCTTAGGTATTATAAATTGTGCTGCTCTGAACATAAGGGTGCCTATATTCTTTCTGATTGGTGTTTCGGAATTCTTAGGATTCATTCTTAGAAATGGGATCACTGGGTCAAATGGTAGTTCCATTGTTAATTTTTTGAGGAAACTCCATATTGTTTTCCACAGTGGCTACATCAGTCTGCATTGCTAGGGTTCCCTATTCTCCACATCCTCACCAGCACTTTTGTTTGTTGATTTATTGATGGTAGCCATTCTGGCAGGTGTGAGGTGATACCTCATTGTAGTTTTAACTTGCATCTCTCTGATAATTAGTGATGAACATTTTTTTCATATGTTTATTGGTCATCTGTATGTCCTCTTTGGAGAAATGTCTATTTAGGCCATTTACCCATTTTTTAATTGGATTGTTTGTCTTTCTGGTGTTGTGTAAGTTCTTTATATATTTTGGAAATTAATCCCTTATAAGAGGTGTCATTGGCGAATACATTCCCCCATACAGTGGGTTCTATTTTCATTTTCTCCATGGTTTCTTTTGCTGTGCAGGAGCTTTTTATTTGATGTAGTCCCACTTGCTTATTTTTTCCTTTGTTTCTCTTGACCTAGGAAATGTATTAGTGAAAAAACTGCTATGTGAGATGTCTGTGTGGGGTTGAGACCCTGCTCGCAGTGGCTGGGGCTCTGCTACCAAACTTTCCCTCGGGCTTCCCTGCTGTGCAGGTTCATGAGTTGGCTCATCCTTTCCATGTCTCCTCCTGTCCTTTTCCATGTTTCCTGCTCACAACATTACAGATCAGCTACACTTCAACTGGTTTTTCAAGCCGAATACTCTGCAGTTTAGCTACAAGTCTGGTCTGGTGTTGGGAGCAAGCACATGGAGCTTCCAGCTCCTCTAAAGCCATCTTAGAAAAACATACAACAACAATCTATTATTCATAATTTTGATCTTTATTTCTTTTTATTTTTAAAGGTGTTTCATTAACATTCCTGGTAATATTAGTTTGGTGGTTATAAACCCCTTTAGCATTTTCTTATCTGAGAAGCTCTTTATCTGTCCTTTGATTTTAAATGATGGCTTTGCTGTGTAATCTTCAGTTTAGGTCCTTGTTTTTTATCACTTCTAATACCAGGTGTACCGGTTAATAATGAGAATTTTGTAATAAAAGAAAACAGGATAATTTCAAGAGAAACATCAAAAGTGCTTTCTTCAAAGTAATGTCCATCGCTAGCTACACATTTTCTCCATCTTTCAGGTAATTTGTGGATACCGTCCCAATAGAACTTTTCTTGTTTTGAGGCAAACCATTCAGAGACCCAGTTTTCCACTTCTTCGTACGTTTTGAAGTGCTGCTCAGAAAGTGCATGTGCCATCGATTGGAACAAGTGGTAATCTGAAGGAGCAAGGTCTGGTAAATATGGCAGGTGGGTTAATACTTCCTAGGCAAGATCTTTTAACGTGTCTTTTACTGGTTTTGAAGTGTGTGATGGTGCGTCATCATGAAGCAAAATTACTTTGCCGTGTCTTCTGGTGCATTCTGGTCATTTCACGATCAAAGCGTGGTTCAAATTGATTATTTGTCATCGGTAGTGATCAGTATTAATGGTTTCACCTGGTTTTAGAAGCTCATAATACACCACACCTTCCTGATCCCACCAAACGCAGAGCATTGTCTTCTTTCTGAAGCGATTTGGCCTTGCAGTCGATGTTGATGGTTGACCTGGATCATCCCATGATTTTGTGCATTTGGGATTCTCAAAATAAATCCACTTTTTATCATCAGTCACAATTTGATGCAAAAAAGACTTTCTTTCATGCCTGTGAAGCAACATTTTACTGATGACTTTTCGGTTTTCCATTTGTCTTTCGTTCAGTTGATGTGGCACCGATTTTCCTTCCTTTAAAATCTTTCCCATTACTTATAAACGATTGGAAATTATTTGCTGAGCAACGCTTAACCTTTCTGCAAGTTGTTTTTGAGTTTGAAACGCATCTTCATCCAATAATGCTTGTAATTATTAGTCTTCAAACTTTTTTGGTTGACCTGGATGTTCTTTGTCTTTCACATTGAAATCATCACCTTTAAAGCGTTTAAACCAGCATTCACAAATATCTTGAAATGGAGCATATTCACCATAAGCTTCCTGAAGTATATGATAACTTTCAGCAGCATTTTTCTTCAAAATAAAATAATGAATTAAAACTTCCCACAAATGCTTTTTGGCACGAAATTTGACATTTTAAGCATAAAAATATCTATGATGTTAACACCTTCAGAAAAGTTGACATATGAAGTTTTGAAGCTTGCTGTCAATACAACAAAATAGCATACATATCAAATCACATATATATCAACATATGTGTAACTCCATCTATTGAAAAAAATCCGCATTATTAACCAGTACACCTGGTATTTCATGCTGATCCCTCAGTCTGCAAAGTTTTTGTTGAGAAATCAGCAGTCTTATGGGAGCTCCCTTGTAGGTAACTAACTGCTTTTCTCTTGCTGTTTGTAAGATTCTCTCTTTGTCATTAACTTTGGCATTTTAATTATGTTGTGTCTTGGTGTGTGGGCCACTTTGGGTTCATCTTGTTTGTGATTCTCAACACTTCCTGGACTTGTGTGTCATTTTCTTTCACCAGGAGAAAACTCCAGAAAAAAAGACAAATAAAATGGAAGCAAGCAATTTATTAGTTATAGAATTCAAACTAATGGTTATAAGGATGCTTTTTTAGCCAATATCCCTGATGATCATAGATGCTAAAATCCTCAACAAAATATTAGCAAGCCAGGTCCAACAATACATTAAAAAGGTCATATACCATGATCAAGTGAGATTTTTTTGAGGGGATACAAACTTGGTACAATATCCATAAATCAATAAATGTAATTCACATAAACAAAATGAAGGATAATAATAAAATGATCATATTGATAGGTTAAAAAACAATTTCATAAAGTCCAGCACCCATTTATGATAAAAACTCTCAGTACAGTGGGAATAGAGGGAACATACCTCAGCTTAATAGTGTTTTCCTTAAGATCAGGAACAAGTTAGGGATGTCCACTTTCACCAATATTATCTATATTAATAAAAGTGTAATATGCTAATTAGACCGGAAGACCTTCCAGATGAAGCTGGGGCTGCAAGGGAAGGAAGCCTGGGTTCCGGATGCCAGAGAGAAGCCGGTGCTGGCAGCTGGTGCAAGGAAGGCCTACTCTTGCCTACTCTTGTGCATTGGGCCTCTAGTTCAATATAATACTGGAAGTCCAACCCACACCAATCAGACAGAAGAAGAAATAAAAAGACATTAAAACTGGTAAGGAAGAAGTAAAACTGTAATTATTTGCAGATGACACAATACTGCATATAGATAACTCTAAAGATTCCACCAAATAACTACTAGGACTGATAAATGATTTCAATAAAGAAGCAGGATTCAAAATAAATATCCAGAAATCAGTTGCATTTCTATTCACTAATATTGAACTATCAGAAAGGGAAACTAAAAAAGCACAAAAACAAAAAACAAACAAAACACAATTGTTTTAAAAAAAAAATACCTAGGAATAAATTTAACCAAGGATATAAAAGATCTGTACTGAAGAAAGAAACTGAAGAAGATACCAATACATGGAAGCATATACCATGTTCATGGATAGGAAGAATTAACATCATTAAAATGTCTATACTACCCAAAGCAATCTATAGATTCAATGCAATTCCTATCAAGATACCAATGGGATATTTCATAAACCTAGAACAATTACTTCAAAAATTTATATGGAACCACCAAACATTTCTAGTAGCCAGAGCAATCTTGAGAAAAAACCTCTACAAAGTTGGACAAATCATGCTACCTGATATTAAAGTATACCATAAGGCCATAGTAATCAAAACGGCATGGTACTGGCATGAAAAAAGACATATAGATTGATGGAACAGAATACAGAGTCCAGGAATAAACCCAAGCCTTTTAGTCAATTAATATTTGACAAAGGAGGAAACAACATAAAGCAAGGTAATGATAACCTATTCAATAAACAGTGTTAGAAAAATTAGATATGTGCCTAAAATCGAAACTAGACCATTTCTTATACCATACAGAGAATAAACTCAAATGGATTAAAGACTTAAATTTTAGACTAAAAAACACAACAATCCTAGAAGAAAACATAGGCATTAAAATACTGGACATTTCTCGTAGCAATATATTTTTTATATATATGCATCTCCTCAGGCAAGGGAAACAAAAGGAAAAATAAACAAATGGAACCACATCAAACCAAAAAGTTTTTGCACAGCACAGGAAGCCATCCATCAACAAAACAAAAAGACAACATAGGAAATAGAAGGACATACTCGTGGATACATCTGACTAGGACTTAATATTCAAAATTTATAAGGAACTTGTAAAACTCAACACCAAAAAAACAAACAAACAATACCATTAAGACATGGGCAAAGGACCAGAATAGACATTATTCCAATAGACATATGAAAAGATGCTCAATGTTACTAATCATCAGAGAGATGCAGTTCAAAACTGCAATGAGGTATCGCCTCACACCTGGCAGAATGGCTACCATTAAAAAACAAGTGTTGGCCGCTGACCCGGGGCGCAGCGTGGAGCAGTCCCCACCCCGGGCGCGCCCCAGGGCCGCTGGCCGCCGCGGACACATACCGGAGCCTGTGCGCTCCCAGTCCCAGACCAGCCTGCTGGGACGCGCCGCCGCGACTCCTCCGGGGGGTCCCCCAAGTACCCCACCGCCGAGGGCGAGGAGCCGCGGCCCCCGAGGCCTCGCCGGGCCGGCACCCACGCTGGCTGTGCAGGCCGCCGGGTCCTGCGACCCCGAGTCCCCTCTGTCCGGGTCCCGGGTCCCGGGTCCCCGCCCTTCCTGTTAGCTCCTCAGCGCCGGTTGCTCTATGGCTGCGCGGGCAGCAACTGGGAGTGCTGGGCAGGGCGCCCGGGGCCCCTGAAACGCCGGGGTCCTACTCTAAGGGGAGAGCGAATCCAGTGCCAGCGAGGGGGAGTCGCCTGCCTTCAGCTCCGCATCCAGCGACTCGGACGGCAGCGGGAGCCTCGTGTGGCCGCAGCAGCTGGTGGCCGCCACCACCGCAGCTTCCGGGCCTGCAGGTGGTGCGGGTGGAGGGGGGCCCGCGGGCCCCGCCAAAGTCTTTGTGAAGATCAAGGCTTCCCACGCGCTCAAGAAAAAGATAGATTCTGCATTTCCATTCGGGTTCTGTCAGGGTCATGACTACAGTATGAGTTTGGGGGTTTGCTTGTGCTCCCCCCTTCATAGCCTCTGCACCACCACACTCCCAATCACCGACCCTCCAACACCTCCCTTCCAAAGACCACCCTTTTCTCGGCTTCCAAAGACCCACCCTCGCTGCCCCCACCCACTGTGGTCTCGGTGGAAAAGGCTCCCCCTCCACCATCGGGAGGAATGGGGGAGGAGCCCTGTTTGACCCACTTCAGCTGAAGGCCGGGTTCTGCAGCCCGCAGGCAAGAACGTTCCCTCTCTCTGACCCTCACTTGCTTCTTCTGTACTATGGGTGTACTATGGTATGCTGAAGGGGGAATTCAGTTTGAATTTCCCCATTTAGTTTAGACACTTAGTCTGTTTGATGCCCTTCACTTCTCTCACTGAGCCCTCTTATTCCTCCTTTCCATGCCCAGATATGGCCTCCTCATACACAAAATGCCCCCCATCCATGTCTATGGACCCCTAGGAATTCCCCTTGGCACACGGTTGGAGACTCTGTCTGACCCAGATGGTGCCTGCAGAGTGCCCTGGGAAGGCAAGGAGCACTGACTTTGGGGTTTTTGAGGGTCAAATAGAAGTTGATAACACCTGGAAAGAACTAGGTGGACAATTATGGAGGATTGAGAAGTAGAAGAGGGGAAGGAAGATGGCTTCTATCTTGTGACACGCCCCCCCATCTGGTGAGAGGGAGTTGGGGGAGCTCAGGATGACCCTTAGCTGTTCTAAGCCAGTATTTTTTTCTTTTTAAAAATTACTGTATTTATTATGACGGTGACTCACTGGTTCACTGGGGGGCCTGATTCTGTGAGTTTCTCTAACCTCTTTGTAAATAAATGTACAATGTTAAAAAAACAACAACCAAAAATAACACAACTGTTGACAAGGATGTGGAGAAAAGAGAACCCTTGTGCACTGTTGGTGGGAATGCAGATTGGTGCAGCCACTGTGGAAAACAGTATGGAGTTACCTCAAAAAATTAAAAATGGAACTGCCTTATGACCCAGAGATTCCATTTCTGGGAATATATCCAAAGAAACCGGAAACACTAATTTATAAGAATATATGCACCCCTATGTCTTTGCAGCTGGTTATTTACAATAGCCAAGTTTTGGATACAGCCCAAGTGTCCATTAGTATATAAGTGGATAAAAGGCTGTGGTACATTTACACAATGGAATACTACCCAGTGGTAAAAAAGAAGGAAATCTCACCTTTTGCAACAGCATGGGTAGAACTGGAGAGTATTATGCTGCATTGAATAAGCCAGTCAGGAAAAGACACATCTATCTATCTATCTATCTATCTATCTATCTATCTATCATCTATCTAAAATCCTAATATGCAAATTGACCAAACGGCAGAACAACCAAACAACCAAATAATCGGTCACTATGACATGTGCTGACCACCAGGGGCACGCACGGAACATGGTGGGCATTGGCTGTGGCAGGATGGTGGAGCAGGTGAGCGGGGGCGCCAGACCAAGGTGGGTGGCACCTGTTGCTGTCATTGGGGCGAGCCTCTGGTGGTTACGAAAATTCTTGCTCCCACATGCCATGGTCCTGCCCAGCACTCGCACCTGCTGCCAGCATCCAGCACCGGCCCCAATCACTCGGCACTGTCAGTGGGTGTGAGCGGTGGCTGCCGACCCCAATCGCCCCTCGGCTTCTCCACCTCCCCCTGCTCCTGAGGCGGGATTGGGGCCGGCAGCCACCTCTCACACCTGCAGCTGGCACCAGAGCTGCTGCTCACACCCGCTGCCAGTGCCTGGCACCGGTCCTGATCACTAGGCGCCATCAGTGGGTGTGAGCAGGGCCTGCGCAGTCAGCGTGTGGGAGCAACGGCGGTGGGAGCAGGGCAGACAGGGGACTGGGGGCTTCGGCGGGAGCAGCTGGGTGGGGGCACAGAGGATGGGTCGAGACCTTCCCCTGGGCCCACCACAGCCTCGTGGCCCACAGTTCCTTTCAAGGTGCATAAATTCGTGCACTGGTCCCCTAGTATCATATCACTTATATGTGGGATCTAATGAACAAAATTAAACTAACCAAAAAAAAAAAAAAAAGAAACAGACTAAAAGATATACAGAACAGACTGACAACTGTCAGAGGGGAAGGGTGTTGGTGGCTGGGTGAAAATGTTGAAAGGATTAAGGAAAGAAAAAAAAAAAACACCCCATAGGCACAGACAATAGTATTGTGATTACAAGAGTGGAAGGGAGATGGTGGAGATAGCAGAAGATAAAGGGGGATTAAATGGTGATGCAAGGAGATGTGACTTGGGGTGGTGAATACACAATACACTGTGCAGATAATGTATTATAGAATTGTATACCCGAAACCTAAATAATTTTATTAACCAATGTCATCCTAATAAATTCAATAAAAAAACAAATTAGAGGGTAATGAATTAAAATTTAAGGGGTTTTCTCTTTTAAATGGAATTAACAATAATACTAAATATAGATTAAATATAACTTTCAAGTTATTTTACTTAAATAAGTAATAAGAATGTACTCAGTACATTCTAAGGCCTTAATCAAATGTAAAATTTTTATGTCATTACTATTATTATTGGGGTAAGAGAATTAGAATGTTAATTCATGGAAAATTCAGATTTCATTAAACATAATTTAAACCACACAGTACTGTTCAGAATCAAGTCTGCTACATTCTTACTTAAAGTAACTGACAGTGTTGGAACCACATCTACACTCCATGTCTCCTTAGTCTTTCTCAGGGCCCAGCGTTCATTGATCCTTTCAATGACACCTTCTCCCAAGAAATACAAGCTCCAGAGGATAATCCATTTACTTTTCCAAAGATGCTCAGTTCAACCCCAAACTCCGCCTTTCAACACACCCGTGTGTCCTTTGTAGAGTGAGAAGAAAGAAATTGTGCACGAAATGGTTTTCAGTGTCCAGATAACTCCATTTTTAAAAAAGTCAAAGTCTGGAAGTTCCCCCCTCACCCCTTCATCATTTTTGTGTGGATGTTACATGACACGTTGCACTGTACACAGTAAGTCGTCTACAACAGAGCCATGGGCAGCCTCGGAATTCATCCATCTGCTGAGTCCTGTGTGTTGTCAGTCCTGGGGCCGTGGAGAAGGGCAAGAGTACCCTTGGCTTCAGGTGGAGTGCTTTGGCCATAGACTTCTTCCAGAACGACTTGAAAAGCAGCATCCCCAAGGTAATCTGACGCTCTTCCTGGCTCTGCAGGACAAACACAGGTTATGCCTTGCCTGGACGGTCACCACGAGCCTCCATGTTGGGGGATGAATCCCAGCGTCCTGGTGCCCCTGCCTGCCCTCCCTCCAAATGCTATCAGAGCGTAAGGCTAAGAGGAGGAAAGGGGAAAACAAGAGCAAATACAAACCCTCAGGTCTCCCCAGTTGTGTTGGGGATACGTTGTCTGTGGGCCTGGGTATTTATTTTCTCTCAGAGATGGCAGGTTCCAATCATAGAGAAATTGTATCTGGTTATTTTTTTTTTTTCAAGTTTAGAAGGCTCTTCCTTTAGTTATTGTAGAGCTTCTTATACTAGTAGTTCACATAGTCACATGATTCTCATTATTGCTATCAATCCTACTCCATCTTTCTCAAGTCTACCTCACCTCAAAAAAAGGACATAATGCATTTTTCAAAGCCCAAGGCATAAAACATATTTTATATAATAAAAGAATTATGGGACTGGCCTGCATGGCTCAGTGGTTGAGCGTCCACCTAGGAGCCAGGAGGTCATGGTTGGATTCCCGGTCAGGACACATGCCCGGGGTGTGGGCTCTATCCCTAGTGTGGGCGTGCAGGAGGCAGCTGATCAATGATTCTCGCTCATCACTGATGTTTCTCTCTCTCCCTCTCCTTCTCCCTTCCTCTCTGAAATCAATATATATATATATATGAATTATGATACCACAGTACATAATTAAATGTGCACCATACATCATTGTTCCTGAAGTCAGAAACCACACTCCGTCACAGAGACTCTCCTAAGGGTAGATAGAGTCTTAAGATCTGTGGGCTAGTCAGTGATAAGGGCCATTTTCATAATGAGTGAAATTAAATGGCCGTGCTGGTGTCCGTTCCACAACTGAGTAATGTTTCATGATGAGGGTGTGCTAATTCCTTCTATTAATAGCTAGCAACTTTTAAATGCAGCCATTTTACTAAAATAATTCATTCTTCAGTGGGCACCAGAGTACACAAAACATGGGACCACCCCGTGCATACTCTTTTATCTTCTGCTTTTCTAAAAAAAAATTTCAATTACAGTTGATATTCAATATTATTTTATATTAGTTTCAGATGTACCACATACTGGTTAGACATTTATATAATTTACAAAGTGATCTCCCCAATATTTCAAGTATCCATCTGGCACTGTTCAGAGTTGTTACAGTATTAATGGCTATATTCCCTATGCTGTACTTGACATCCCCATGACTATTTTGTAACTACCAATTTGTACTTTTTAATCCCTTCACCTTTTCCACCCAGTGTTCCGGTAATTTTTGTTGAGCTCCACAAAGGGGGAGGGAAAGAGGGAATTTGTCAAGAAAAGGGAAATGGGACAAGGTGAATTAAAAAAGGAACTATAGTCTTGGTCTGACCAAAACGTCCTTTGCTTTGCAAATTCTAAATATGTTATCCCTGGTCATGAATATTTTTAACAGATTAAAAATACTTAACATTTGCACTTCTCCGAAACACTACGCACACTGCCTTCTATGCAGTGCGGGAAGCTGGTTGTTAACATGCACAGAGCAGTCCCGCACCTGTCCACTGTGGCTCCTGTCCCTCTGTCCATGGATAGCACACAGTTAATTGAGTCCAAGGCCTCCCCTTCCTTTCTCATGCTCTTTGCTGTGGCCTCCAAACCCTGGGGAGGGGGGGATTCTGAGTCCACTCCACATGCAAACTCTGCACTGGGGGCCCCTCTGAACCCAGTTGTGGTGTCCCTGCCCCCAGTTTGTTAATGCTGCCTGGACTGTTAAAGAGGCCTCCAGGTCTCTATGCCTTTATTCCTAAAATCCATCTTCCACCTTGCCAGGTGAAGCTTCTGAAATCAGAGCTCTAATTGTATCATGCCCAAGCTCAAAAATATCCCTGGCTTTATAGATTCTACCCACGTTGTCCCTGGCCTGGGACTCGGCCTCCCCTGTCTGATTTCCACCTGCTGTTCTCCCAGGATCCCTCACCACCTGCCTTCTCCAGGAAGCTCCTGGGGCCTGGCCATCCCTCTCAGTCTGATGCAGGTGCCTCCTCTCCCTTGACTTTGGAATGCTACCTCTCCCACTGTTGTATTTTCATTTCAGAGCCATGCTTCCTGATCCAGAAGAGATGACACCTCCTCTTTGAAGCCATCCCCTGTTTGCCAGGCAGAAATGATCTCTCTCCATAGGACATTCACCATTTTACAATAATTAAATGGATTTATTTTGTTGTAAAAAAATAAAATTTAAAAACCACAACTGTAATAAATACCATTTGTATTACAAAAATTCAGATAATACACAAGAAAGAAAGATTTCCATGCCCTCAATCTCTTTTCTCTTTAATCTAATTACTGGAGCTAACTATCACCAAGAGTCTGATGTATTTTCAATTTTTTTTTCTGCATTTGAACCCAGATGTAAACACACAGGCTGACTTATTTTTAAAAATTTTTGTTAATCTTTACCTATTGATTTTTAGAGAGAGTGGAAGGGAGGGGTAGAGACAGAGAGAAACATCAATGTGAGAGAGACACATCAATTGGTTGCCTCCAACACGCACTCCGACCGGGGACAGGGATTGAGCCTGCAACTGAGGTATGTGCCCTTCCTTGACCAGAATTGAATCCCAAAGCCTTCAGTCTGCAGGGCAATGCTCTAACCACTGAGAAAATTGGTCAGGGCATAGGTTGAATTATTTTATTATTATTTTTAATATTTTTATTGATTTCAGAGAGGAAGGAAGAGGAAGAGAGAGATAGAAACATCAAAGATAAAAAAGAATCATTGATTGGCTGCCTCCTGCATGCCCCCCACTGGGCATGTGCGCTTGACTAGAATCGAACTTAGGATCCTTCAATCCGCAGGCCCGATGCTCTATCCACTGAGTCAAACCAGCTAGACCTAGGTTGACTTATCCTACATAATAAAGAGGTAATATGCAAATTGACCATCACTCCAATACACAAGATGGTCGCCCCCATGTGGTCAAAGATGGCCACCCCCACGTGGACACAATATGGCCACCACAAGATGGCCAGCAGGGGAGGGCAGTTAGGGGCAACTAGGCCTGCAGGGGAGGGCAGTTGGGAGCAACCAGGCCTGCAGGGGAGGGCAGTTCGGGGGGACCAGGCCTGCAGGGGAGGGCAGTTGGGAGTTACCAGGCCTGCAGGGGAGGGCAGTTGGGGGTGACCAGGCCTACAGGGGAGGACAGTTAGGGGCAATCGGGCTGGCAGGGGAGCAGTTAGGCATTGATCAGGCTGGCAGGGGCGTGGTTAGGAGGTGATCAGGCTGGCAGACGAAGTGGTTAGAGGCAATCAGGCAGGCAGGCAGGTGAGTGGTGGGGAGTCAGCAGTCCTGGATTGTGAGAGGGATGTCTGACTGCCCGTTTAGTGTAATTGGGCCTAAACGGTCAGTTGGACATCCCTCGGGGGGGTCCCAGATTGGAGAGGGTGCAGGCTGGGCTGAGGGAACCCCCCCTCCCGTGCATGAATTTCATGCACCAGGCCTTTAGTTTTAAATAAATGTTGAGTCATCCTGTAATTTTTTGCAACTTTTTTTCTCACTCAATATATCAAGAACATTTTTCTGTGTCAGGGTATGAGAATATACTGCACTATTTTTTAACAATAATATAATATTCTATAGTATGCATGTGCTATAATTTAACTATTCTAGTAATAGCTATTTCAGGTTGTTTATCATTGTTCAATTACAACTAATTATGTAATGAACATTCTTACACATTTATTTTTGTATATTTGAAGAAATATTTCTGTAGGACAGATTCTAGATGTGGGATCACTAGGTCAAAAGAGTATTTATAGCTATTTGTGTATAAATGTCATCTCACTTAGGAAGCCCTAAAGTTGGCAGGTGGATTCATGCCTCTTCAGCAGCTTTGATAAAGTCTTCAGAATGTTGACACGGGTTTGGAGGGAGAACTTTAGATAATATCACATTTCACATTTTCTTATCAAAATTAGGATCAAAACAGAAGTTGGGAGAAATATGAGGGAAAGAAATACTTATGTAAATATGACAGTGTTGCTTCATGGAAAATAATCTGAGTTCGGAAGTCAGAATTGCACATTAGAATTACCTGGGGAATGTTAAAATATCCCAATGCCCAGGCTACACCCCAGATTCTTTAAAATAGATTTCTGAAGGAGGGACCCAAACACCCGTATTTTAAAAACTCTGCAGGTCCTCCCAGTGTCCCTCTAAGGTTGAGAGCCACCGTTCAGATGTCTGTGGGCTCTGGTCAGCTATGAGGCATCTTGAACGCTCTGCTTGCATTTCCCCCCCTCTGTAACATGAGCATGTTCTGTCTGTCTCACAAGTTTTTGTGATGCCAAAATGAGATAACAGATGTGAAAACAAGTGTCAAAAGATAAGAGTATTAAAAATAAAAACATATGCCACCATCATTACAAGGTGGGACAAAAGTAGGTTTACAAAAGTAGTTGTTTGTATGAAAAATAATACAATAATCAGTAAATAATAATACAAAAATAAACTGTGTTTTGTGTACTTGCAACTGTAAACCTACTTTCACCCCATCCTGTATCTTTCAGTTCAGCCAGTCACAGACAAAGCATAATGTTTAGGAAAACATTTAAGGTCTAAAATTCACATAGTGAGAAAACGAAGATGACTGAAGGAGAAGAACAGCATTTGGCTGCTTCCAGCACTGTTGTCAATGTGGGGGTCTGTTAGACTGTACAAGATTAAGAATAACACCCTCCTCAGCTTCAGCGGGATGGAGTATTGTGAAGGTAAACAAGGTAATGTCAGGGAAAAGAGCAGTATAAATATTTGCCATCAGCAGTGATAAAAACAAATTGCTTCCTCTGTGCATTTTGCCTTGGCTGAGTAATCATTGGAAAATTAATCAATGGTCCACATGCCAGAGGTCCAGGCTGCCGCCCACCTACTTCACTTCCATTTAAATCCTGAGCAGAGGAATGGATAAGAAGGTCTTTGAATTTAAGATGTAAGTTTGTGATTGCATTTTCCATGGTGTGCCCTGAAATGCACTGATAAGTGTGCCAGTTCCTGAGCTCTGACCCTTACCTGGAATGCCCCAATGTGTCAAGCTGATTGAAGACTGAGAAGCTCTGCATTTGGAGAAATCTGTTAACTTGGTCGGATCTGCCTGGATGGTGCACCTGTCTATTAATACCCCTTCACCATTCAATCCCCTGGAATGAAGGCACCATGGAGAGTTGATGCTCATCACCCAGGGACCCTGGAGAATGGAAGACTGCTCAGTCTGGACTTAGTCCTCCAGATCATCTCTTCTAATTGTATTTCCTTTGAGGTGAATAAGCAGAGCTCCAGAGATGTTAAGAGCTGGGAATAGATCCCCCTGTGACCCCACTATATCATGTGTTTGGGGTGGGAGTTTGGACCCCTCAGTACACAACAGCTGTTGAACAGCCACTCTAGTTTCGGCAGTGTGGCAAGTGGTGTATATTTGATTGTGCAAGTTGACTCCTGAGGCTGCCATGCTGCCTAATCTAGAAGCAATGGCATGAAATATCAACGTACAATGCAAAGAGAATGAATTAAATGCTAAATTGGGTGGCATGGACAGTAAGCAGTGGTGTGCTGGTAAAATAGCTCTCTGGAGAAAAAAAAACAACTCTGATTTGTAATGTTTATAGTCTTTGCTTATTTCTATGTTGTAAATACAACCGCCATGGCGGATATCATTGAACATAATGTTAGGAAGAGATGGGCACCATCAGAGCAGATTTCAGAGGACAGGGAGGTTGGTGATGATTGGAATTTTCCAGAAGGGGTTAATAAAGGGGCTTGAACTCCAGCTGAAAAATACCGAGTAAGAGATAAGCAGCAGAAGTGCAGCTGGCAGCAAAGACTTTACACCTTCTCCAGGTTTGGGAAGAAAGGGAAACTCCCTGAGATAAAATTTACTTCATCCCAGGACTTTTCAAATTTTTTACATTCAGAAATTTTTTGTTCTAAACTGTTTCTTTTAGAACAGTTTGAAATTTACAGGAAAGTTGCAAAGATACTACAGAGAGTTTCTGTATACCCTGCACTCAGCTTCCCCTATTTTCACATCTTGCATTGCTACGGTACATTTGTCAGAATGAAGGAACCAATATTAATACATTAGAGGCCCAATGCATGAAATTCGTGCAAGGGTAGGCCCTCCTGGCGCTGGCTGCCTCGTGGCCCCGCCCCCCACCCACTGGTTGTTCAGGAAGGTCATTCTGGAAGGTTCTTCCACCATTTGATCTAGTTAGTATATTAGCTCTTTATTATATAGGACTAGAAGCCCGTTGCACGAAGTTTCGTGCAATAGACTTTACCTTCACCTGGCTGCCGGCACCAGTTTTCCACCAGCAGCAGTTTTCCTCTGGCCACCCGCCGATCAGAGCGCCTCCCGCCAGCACGATCGGCCACCCCGAGAGGAACTCCGATCGGGAGGTGCTCAGATCGGCGGGTGGCCAGAGGAAAACTGCTGCTGGCAGAAAACTGGTGCCGGCAGCCACGCAATCGGCCACCCCGAGTTCTGCCACCAGCGTCTTCCACCGGCCCCATGGGTCCTTCTGCAGCGCTGGCCGTTTAGGCCGGCAGGAGGAGCGGGGGTCGGGACTCGCGAGTCCCCGCCCCCCCCCCCCCCCCCCCCGCTCCTACCACCAGCCAATCGGCCACCCTGAGTCCCGCCCCCCGCACCTCCAGCCGGCCCAATCGTGGGCGTAGCGGAGTGATGCAATTTGCATATTACCTTTTTATTATGTAAGATTGTTGTTAATGAAACTCTATATTTTATTTAAATTTTATTAGCTTTCCTTATTGTCCTGTTCTGTTCTGGGATTCTGTTCAGGACACCACATTGCCTTTAGCTGTCCTAGCTTCTGAGACTCCTTTGGTCTGTGACAGTCCTCCGACTTTCCTTGATTTTTATGATCTGAGGAGCACTAGACAAGTATTTTGTAGAATTCCCTTCCATTTCTATTTGTCTCATGGTTAGATTGGGGCTGTGGGTTTTCTGGGAGGAAGAATGTAGAGATAAAGCAATATTTTCTTCATATCACATCAAGGGTACATGCCATCAACATGATTTATCACCGAGGAAGCTGACCCTGGTTATCCAGTCCTGGTGCTGTCTCCCCAGTGCACTTTTTTTGGTTTATTTGGAGGTGGTCCCAGGAAGCCCTGGGAGGTGGAGGGAGAAGGGGTGGAGTGAGATAGGAAGGCAGGCAGTATAGACATGTAATGAGCAGATGGCCATGGTGGGCACCTGGGGCTCAGTCCCACAGGGGACTCTTTGGGGGACTGTGTAGAACATACCTCAGATTTGTCTCTAACTGAAGGGCAAGAAAAATGGGGGTATTTAATTCTCCAATTTTCATCTGTCATCAAGTGAGGATACTCCTGGGGGTGTTAAGTTTCTGGAATGCTCAGGCTACCTAAGAGCTGTGGGGGTCAGAGAAAGCCCCCAGCAGAGGGTCCCAGTAGCTTTCAGTCAAAACCAGGCTGCATGCTCAAGACTGGGAGGTGCTGAGAGTCGATTATAGCTTTCCTCGCCTGTTTCCCTTAATGATCAAAATCAGAGAATTCTAGATAAAGAACATCACCAAATTAAGATCTCATACTAAAAGAAGTTTTATAGAAAAATATCTTCCAGAGAAATCTCTTGGATTAGGTAACAATAAAAACAACAACAACAGAGTAACATAACACAGATAAGATAATTCCTTTTCCAGTTTACAAAGCCTTTGTGTACATCATCTTATTTAAAATATAATTTGAATTTCACAAGAACCACATGAGGTTTTCAGAGCCTGTTGCTCTCCTTTTCCAGATGAGGATATCAAGGTATAGATCAGTGATGGGCAACCTTTTGAGCTTGGTGTGTCAAACTTCGCCAAAAAACTCAGCATAACTCCAACATAACTGAGCATAAACTGAGCATAACTGAGCAAAGTGTGTCACTTTGAGGAAAAAACTAACTCCAAGACTCTAGTCGCAAATGTTTCATCCTCAGGAGCAGCAAATGTTTCATCCTCAGCATGCGGCCACGTGTCATCAGAAATGGCTACACGTGTCAGTGCTGACACGTGTGTCATAGGTTCGCCATCACTGGCATAGAGAGTTAGCCAACGAGGGGCAGAGGCAGAACTGGTCACCAGTTTTCCTGAGTCTAACCAAGACCAGGGTTCTAGAGTTAACAGATTATTGGAACTTTTCGCCCACTTTGGTGTCAGTGTCTGGGAAAATTAGTTTGCAGCTCAAATATTCTTTACCCTACTTCTGGTGATAGAGCCAAACCAAGCACAGGACTGCCAACTTTAAGATAAATCCAGTCTTTTTATTTCTAGATGGTTTTAAGAAGTACTTCAAATGAGAAAATGGAATATAGCACATTCCAGAACAGCCAGATAAATTCCCTCATATTAATTTGGTTTCATATGTTTCCAAAATCAGCCACAATGCTAAAACAAGCAAGAAAATTGTGTACTTTAACTTAGAAATTGGAAGAATTATAAATATAGCTGTGTAAATATTAAGATTAATAACATAAACAAGAATCATGGACATTCTAGAGTATCTTAAATATCTGAAAAATTAAAAAATATATTTTTATTGATTTCAGAGAGGAAGGGAGAGGGAGAGAGAGATAGAAATAATGCTTATGAGAGAGAATCATTGATTGGCTGCCTCCTGCATGTCCCCTCACTGTGATAGCGCCCTGAACTGGGAATCCAACCATGACCTCCTGGTTCATAGGTTGACGCTCAGCACTGAGCCACACTGGCAGGGCTGAAAAAAAATTTTTTTTATATGAAAGGAGTACTAAAAATGAAAGACATATCACATTTTGTCACAATGTAGTGGCTGATAGTTTGTATCTATCCAAAGCTTTTTATCAAAAAGAGAAAAGAAACCCTAGAGCATAGGTAGATAGGACCTATTGGACTGTAAGGGAATGGTGGGAGGTGGCTGGGGTGAGGATGCAGTATGACCCCTATAAGCATTAATTAAGGTTGGTTCATGTGTTATTTAAAATATTGGTTCTCTGGGATGTTTCTCCAGAATTTAATGTTATCTTCTTGTTCAGTTCCTATATGTTTTTCAAAAGTTCTTTTCCCCCTGTAATATCTATTAAGAATCCCAAGTATTTCAGTGATTGTTTTAAGCTGTATACTTACCATTTCTGCATTTTCATTAATTTCATGTTAATCCAATATGACAAATTGTAACATGGCCACATACTAGAACTTATTAGCTGGTAATTTTATATCAGAATTTAAGGAACCACCCAGGCAACGGGTGTGTCCTTTTACATGTAAAATACCTCTGTGTGCAAAGTACGTTAGCAGACACCAGGGTGCCCTGGAGAGGTGGTTAAAACATAGATGGCTGAGCATCACTCCCAGAGATTCTGATTTTGTAGGGCTGGGATGGGACCCAAGAATTTGTCTATCTAACAACTTTCCAGGTGATAAGTGTTGCTGATGGTTGGGTCCCCATGCTTTGAGTAGTCCTGGTGTTGGGGCAATGATTACAGTAGGACTTCCTATCTGATGGAAGACGGTGACTCTTTAGCACTAAATAAATGTCTGGGAATAACTGACAATAAGGCAGATTAAATGCACAAGATGGTGGAGGAAGTGGGAAATCTGTCCAACATGTATGTGTCCTTATACACAGTGCTGGTGGTCGCAGCAAACTGTCAATTACTTCTGAGGAAAAAGTACATTATTGGCTGATGCCTTGGAATTCTGTCCACATGTTCTATAGTTCCTGATTTACACTTAAGACAAATACTCCCCTGGGCTAATATTACTCAAAGCAAGGAGACTGGTATCAATGGATGAATCACCAAACTCTGAATTAGAAGCTCTTGGATTCAAGACCTGGTGATGCGCCTCCTCCCTTTTTTTCTGCTGTGTGACTTCAAGCAAGTCACCTAACCTCTCTTAGCCTTAGTGTCCCTCCAGCCCCCCAGTCATGTGGTGATAGCATGAGCCACCCTGATCAATGCCTTGGGTTGCAGCGATTGTCTACATGGAAGTGAGCTGATGTCTGTATGTGTAAGGGGTTAACCGGGGAGCAGCTTGTTCCTGAAGTGGAGATGGGGGTGGGCCATCTGAACACAGGCACAGCTCCATCTGCCCCCTGCCTGGTGGATTGCCATATGGCGCCTCACCTTGTTCCCTTTCAAGATGAACTCTCATTCCCCAGAAAAAATTTCTCAGCCTTACAGTCACAACTTCAAAAATGCAGTGGGGACCACATTTAAAAGGTCTTGTAAATTTCTACTTGATTTAATTTTTTTAAACTGCATTTTTAAAACAAACCCAAATATAGAGATGAAAGCCAAGAATTAAAATATACATGCAAAAAAGAAAACATTAATATTTTCAAGTATGACAAATTGAATAATCATCATAAGGAAACAATAAAACATTAAGTGACTCGGACCAGATGATCACTGTTAGCCTTCATGATGCTGGAACATGTGGTCTGTGCAGAAGATCGGGAACAAGCCAACCCAGTGCTGGCTTCCACATTTTCAGTCACTCCCTTAATCCCTCTGTTGACAAGTGTCCGTCAGTTAATTAAACAAACTTTAACCCTAATTGGCAGAGGGGGAGTGAGAAGAGACTGAAGGAGTTCTGTTAAAATGACTCAGAGGGTTAAATTCTATGAGCAGGATACTCTATATTACATTGTCTTCCAACCCATAATTCTTTGATTTTTTAACCTGGTTGTCAACCATTCTAACATCCCTTGCTAAGATGTGGTGTTTCTTACCATGCAAAGGGAGCTAAGGAGCTGAGGAGTGGAATATCTGTAGTGAGTAAGTCATGGGGCTGGAAGTCATGAGGAATGGAGTGATTCACTGTGTTCCCCTCACCCAGGGCTTTCTCTTCTCACCCCTGCCCTGTTATTCTCATCACCTCTTGCCATCACCCCTCAGTGGTTTGGCTCACGGCAGATTTTCCACATGTTAACCTGGAAGAACTGGCCCTGAAGGAGTGGAATTAGAGAGTAATGTTTCTGTGGTGGTGTCCCCTGTCACACTCATGAGTGCTCCAGGGTGAGGCCCAGAGTCTTGTGGACCCTGAGGCTCAACTTTAGAAGCCAACTTCTGTGAACTGAGGCAGGGGATGCTGAGGCAGCCACTGGGTCTCTGGTCCCCAAAGTAATGGTTGGTGGATAACTGCTGCTTTTGAAAGAGAAATGTTTTCTTACCTAGTTAAGTAAGTGCATCTTAGTATAAGAGTGCTTAAATTTTTTTTTTTTGGTATAAAATAAACTTTTAAACATTATGATCATTACTTTGTTTTTAAATTGAATTTGTTTAGGTGACATCCTACCTAATAATAGACAAATATGCAAATTGACTGCACCTTTGCTACGCCCAAGCCACGTCCACCAGCCAAGCCACACCCACCAACCAATCAGGATGAGTATGCAAATTACCCCCAACAAAGATGGCGGCTAATTTGCATATCAAGACAGAGTAGAAAGAAGCCAAGAGCTGCAGAAGGGAGCAAAGCTGCGGAGAAGCAAGCAAGCGGGGGGGAGGAGAAGGGAGGAGCGGAGGCGGGGCCGGGGGAGAAGGGAGGAGAGCAGGCAGGGCGGGGTAGAGTGCAGCAGGAAACCCTATTGCAGGATTTTTCCTGCAACGGGAACGCTAGTTGGTTAATAAAACCATACAGGTTTCAAGTGTCCAACTCTATAAAGCATCATCTGCATACTGCATTGTGCACTCACCACCCAAAGTCAAGTCTCTACTGAGGCACTACAGTGTTTATCTTTTATTGGGATACTCTGATTTGTACTTTATTAAAAGGGAAGGAGATTCCCTTGGTCTGGGTTCCCCCAGAAGCTTACCCTAAGACAAGGATTTTGGGTGGAAATTGTATATTTGGGAGGAGCAGGATGGTGAGGCAGGGAGGGTAAGGCAGGCAATATGGATGCAACTTTGTGGGTCATGAGCTTATTCCTTCGGAGGGGGGGACCCTGGAAAATGGTGTAAAACACATGTAAGTGACAGAGCTGGAGTTTCAATGCTGACCTCCTAAGTATTATTAACCAAGGGGTGTTCATTCATGGAAACTTCTGGCCTTCCCGGTACAGCAGCAGTTTCAGAACTAGTCCTTAAGCAAAGACAATGAAGCACATAACATAGAAAGGTTGGAGGATCGGGGAGGAGGTCACGGGCAGCATGGACAGCAGAAGCAGACCCTCTAAAGGCCTCCTTTCTTGAGAAAGCACCTGGGCAGGCTCATGTTCAAGGAACAGCACTGGTATTTATCCCCTTCTAAACCATAAATAAAAATCCTGGCCCCTCAGTCAAAAATGTCCAAAAGCCTCCCCTGCCCCCTACTTTGTTGTTGTTGACAAGCACCTCCATCTCTCCTGCTGGCCCCCTAAAGCGCCTAGGCTGCCGGGCAGGGCCCACACCACAGCTTGCCTCATTGCGAGTGCGCACATTGATGCGGTTTGTCGGCTGGCCCTGCATGTTGAGAGCACTGTTCGTTATCCCAGGAAACCTGCTGAGCTGAATTGACAGATGGGAGCTGGTGTTTCTGTAAGCGAGGTGTACCACTTGCTTGGGAAAGCAGGTGGGGACAATGCTAGAACATGTATAGACAATGTCTGCTAGACATGGTGCATGGGGCAGCAGGACCCACAAAAACTGTCAGCCCAGTACTTTGCTTGCATTTATTTATTTATTTATTTATTTATTTATTTATTTATTTATTTATTATTTTTTCTTCTCCACCCCCCCCCCCCAGTACTTTGCTTCTAAAGAGGAAGAGGCTGAAAATGAAAGAGTTAATGCAACTTGTTTTGAAGCTCATGACCAGTTGGTGATAGAGTTGGCTTTAAAAGTTAGCTCATCTTCTGTCGTGCTCAGATCATGTTTGATAGGTCAGATAAAACTGCCCAATTCACAGCTGCAAGGAGGATAAAGCTCCTGTGACCAGGAAGATGGGATGATTTCCCTGATATGCAGCCTGGGGTGGAGGGAAGTGAATTTCCTCTGGCAGAAATTCCAAGATCTTGTGGTGACCTGCCAAGTGGCATTACCTGAAGGCAGGGTTGAATGTAACTCAGGAATTTACTCATTTGTTCAGTTTTGACTACAAAATTGAGTTGTCTGAGCACTGTACAGAAACACACACACACACACACACACACACACACCCCTAACTGGTACTCACAACAGCATAGATGTATGCCACGAATTGTGGTGAATGACAGAAATCAGACAGGAATAAGACTATGTTGCATAAACCCCTTTGTAGAAAGTTCAAGAAGAGGCAACACTAATTTATAATAAGCATCAGAATGGTGATTGTTTCTGGGTGGATGCTGATATTAACTAGGAAGAGGTGAGTGGGAGCCTAACTGGGTGATGACAATGTTTGATACTTTGAACTGGGTGGTCGTGCACAGGTGTTTATATGGACAGCAGTCCTTGAGCTATATATCTCAGATTGGACTTATGCTCTTTATGATATTATATCACACCTAAGAAAATAAAGAAAAAAAGTTCAAAGCTACACATCCTATATAATAAAAGGCTAATATGCAAATCAACAGAACCGTGGAATGACGGGTTACTATAACACACACTGACCACCAGGGGGCAGACGCTCAATGCAGGAGCTGCCCCTGGTGGTCAGTGCGCTCCCACAGGGGGAGCACCGCTCAGTCAGAAGCCGAACTCACAGGCGAGTGCAGTGGCGGTGGTGGGAGCCTCTCCTGCCTCCGTGGCAATGCTAAGGAACCCTCAGGGATGTCAGACTGCCATGGGGAGCGGGCCTAAGCCTGCAGTAGGACATTCCCTGAGAGGTCCTGGTTGCGAGAGGGTGCAGGCTGGGCTGAGTACCCCCGCCCTCCAGTGCACAAATGTCATGCTTTGGGCCTCTAGAATAACATAACAGACCATAGAATTATAAAGGGAATTGGAATGAAAGAAATAATTTCTCTCATTCACACATCTATTCTTTCAACAAATGTCTATTGAGACTGTTGGTGCCCAGTTCATATTCCCTCATTACTCTTTTCCATACAAATGGACAGGATCCTGCCTCCATGCTCTGCCCTGGTGCTGAGGAGCCATGGCTTAAGGGAGCACCCTTGGACTGATGGAGGGAGGTGGAGCATGAGTACCCTTCTACCAAGGCACTGAGCCCTAGTTGCCTACCTTGATCTCTCACTTGCCCTCCATTGGCTGCCTTGCCTTCTTTGTCTCCTTTCCCCTTCCCCCTGTTCCTGGGATCACCTCCAAAATAAACTTCTTGCACTCACATCCTTGTCCTAAGGTCTGTTTTTGGGTAAACTCAAGCTAAGTGAAGCTCCTACTTTCCTTCTGGACAACCATTCAAACCCAGTCTCTCAGGCTCATACAACTTACAGGGTGAACAATCCACAAACATAAAATAATGAAGTGGGACAAGTGCCGAGTGGGGGAGCACTGCCCAGAAGAGACCATAGAGCCCGCAGGGGAACCAAGGGAGTCCAGGAGAGGTCCCAGAAGCAGAGTCAGGCGTGATCACACCTCCTCTCCTTCTCTTCCCCTTCTCGAACTTACACCCCTCTCTGTTTTCTTCCTCCCTTCTCTTTTGCAGCCAAATAAAAGAGGCAGTCATCTAATGAAGACATTTTCTTATGTTCCTATAAATATCAGTAAGTATGTTGAATTTACCACCCATGTTGGTTTATTGTGGTGCCTCATCTTCTATCACAGAACCAAGACTTAGCCTTTACAATTGTCTCCGGATGTATGGAAACCATTTTTTTACATATATTTTTAATATTTCTTCCCATCTGTGTGACATATAGATCCCAGGAAAACCCAGCACATATTTCCCAGACCACGGGGGGAGATGCCTTTCAGGGTAGCTCAAAACTACCTACCAATCAGCAGCTGGCAGAAACGTGTACCAAGAGTGATCATCTGGAAATGGGCAGCTGACTCACATCGCTGGAGCTGTCGTCCCCACTCCGGCAGCTTTTCTGGGTGAAAAATTATTCAAAGCACATGCATTTGAGACCAGGGCATTTTTAAAAATTCTCCTCACCAAAATGGACAGCTCATAGCGCTCTCTAATTCACAATTCAGTAGAGTATAAAATTGAACCCAGGCTGTGGTTTGAACATCTCTTCCCAGATAGCAGATAAACTGGGTGTCATTTTAGCAGGGATTTATGCATTTAAAATATGAGATGCTCACAATTCTGAACTGGCATGCCCGTTGTGGCGGATCATATAGAGACAGAAGAACCATTTCAATGAACTAGCCATTTAAGATATTCTTTACCTTATTCTGGGTGGTATCAGGCAGCTTTATACAAATGCTGCCCTTCACTTTATATTAAAGGCTTAGAAAATTATGCCAAAAATGGCAGAATGTCTGTTTTTATTTCTATATTATTTTGGTCAAAACACATGTACTTCCAAAGACCAAAGGACTCTGTTAAATAAAAAAGGAATGTTCATGGTAAAGTTTCTATAGAAAACTAAACTCAATTAAGATTGGATTTTTAAAAACAGCAACCCCTCATTTATTATTTAGAAAATGTTGATGTGAGAGAAAAGATAACTTTTTACTTTTATAAAATAACTTTTCTTTTAACCATTTATCCTTTGATAAAAATTAAGGCCTTGATTAGTCTTCTGTTGCTGCATAACCTATTACCACAAACTTAGAGGCTGAAAAATAACACCTATTTATTATCTTCCAGTACATTAGACCAGAAGTCCAGGCCTGGGGTGGCTGTGTTCTCTGTTTATCGCCTTACAAGACTGAAATCAAGGTGATGGTCAGGCTGTGTTTCTCTCTGGAGGCTCTGGGAAGAATCTACTTCCCGACTCATTTAGGCCTTATCTGAATTCAGTTCCTTGAGGTTGTAGGACTGAGGTCTCTAGTTCCTTGCTGGCTGTCAGCCAGAGGTCACTCTTAACTCTTAGAGGTCATCCCCATCCCTTGCCATATGGCTTGCTCCATCTTCAAGTCAGCAACAGAGATTCTCCCTCACCTTGTGCCCATTTCACACTTCAAATATGTTCTCCCAGTAGGAGCCCAATCCCTTTTAAAAGCTCATCTGATTAGGTCAGACTCATTGAGTAGCAGCACCTAAGTTTATGTTTGATTAAATAATTGGGAGACACTATGTGTACATGAGAGAATTTAATCTTGAGATCCATTTAAGAAAATTGTCTCCTTGGTAAATGTTGATTCACACCCTCCAGAGAAATAGAAACCATGGCATGAGGTATGTCAACTTCTGTAATGACTACTTAAAAGGCCCAGTGGGGAATGTAAAGTAATGCAAAGGGTTAAGTATCAGAAAATCTGGTGGAACAGTGGGCTTAGTGGCTCACTGTAACCAATCACACTCAATTTCAGTTGGGGCAGTCATGTGACAATATGTACCCAGTATTAGCAGATCTTGTCATTTTGAAGAGAAATCAGAATTCTCTTGACCTTTAAAAGTTGTCAATGACTTTCAATTTTTAAAATACTGGATGACCCAAATAAAACACATTCATGGTCTTGATGGGACCTATGTGCCACAGTTTTCTTCTTCCACCCCCCTGTAGTTCGATAGTAGTCATTTATTCATTTTATTCATTCATTCATTCAAAAATAGTTATAGAGCTTTAGCTGGTTGGGCTCAGGGGCTAGAGCATCGGCCTGCGGACTGAAGGGTCCCAGGTTCAATTCCAGTCAAGGGCACATGCTTGGGTTGTGGGCTCGATCTCCAGTAGGGGGCATGCAGGAGGTAGCTGGTTAATGATTTTCTCTCATCATGGATGTTTCTATCTCTCCCTCTCCCTTCTTCTCTCTGAAATCAATAAAAATAAAAAAAAAACAACAAAACAGTTATGAGCACCTACTCTATTCACACTAGGTGCTGGGAATATTGGCTGGTCATGAGAAACTTCACTATGAAGAGGATTGTTGAGTGGAGATCTGAAGGAATGAAGGATACACAGGTGTCTCTCTAGGTGGCACACATTCCAAAAGGAAGGAACAGCAAGTGCAAAGGTCCTAAGGTGATCATCTCAGAGTGGCATGGATGCCTGTGAACAGAGAAAGCGCAGTAGGAAACAATGTCAGAGGGATCTGTATTAGTCAGGGTTCTCCAGCTGTACATGTCTGGAGCTGTCAGGTGCTTGCTGTTGTGAATTAAGGATTTTCTGACAGATAGAATGTGGCATGTGAGAGAAAGAGCAGAGGCAAGGATGGCTCTGTGGTTTGAGTCAGAGAAACTAGAAAGGTAAAGAAACAATAAATAGAAAGGTTAAAATGCAAATTGATAACAGATGATTAATAAAATAATACATAAAAAGGTTGGCATACAAATTCAGCTCCAGTAACTTTCACTGGAAGCTAAATGAGAGTCTATATTTGTTCCTAGCCTTGGCAGGCCTGCCATCGGCTTAACTCACTAAGACTGCTTATGACCTCGCACAACTCCTAGCAGGCTCAAGGTAGATGTTTTCTCAACAATAAACAAACAAATAAATAAACATTCTGAAATTGAGAATTTGAGAACCTCCTGTCTCGTCCTCTAGACCACAGTACAAACCCAGGATCCTGGCTCTAACCTTGTGCCTGTTTCTGGTGACAGGATCCTTCTCTATGACACAGTGACTAAATAGTACCCTGTGTCATTTCTAAGCCTGAGACCATAATGACCTGCCCTGCCCCTAGTCACGTGTGGTATGCACTACCTTCCCCTGACACATTAACTTTTAGACTGTTCTTGAGCTTTTTAATAGATATAGGACTATTCAGATGTTCTGCTTCATCTTTGTCAGTTTTGATAGGTTGTACTTTTCAAGGAATTTGTCCATTTCAACTAGGTTGTCAAATTTGTTAGCATAAAGGTGCTCAAAAATTTATTATTCATTTAATAAATGTAGGGTCTGCAGTGATAATCCATTTTTCATTCCTGATCTTAGTAATTGGTGTTCTCATTCTCTTTTTTTCTATCAGCCTGGCCAAGAGTAGAAGTACATTTTTTTTTAATTCTACTGAAGGAGCTAATGTTCTGCTTTGTTAATATTTCTCTGTTTATCTGTCTCTGATTCAGCCTTGAAAGATTCATCTACTGGTAACTGTCTGCTTGGATTTTCCAGTTATCTCTCAGATGGAGCTGAGACAGAAGTGTCATTACTACGTTATTATGTTTAGTGTCCTTCAGTGACTTCTACCTTTCTGGCCTAGTGTTCTCTTGAAGTCTAGCCTTTCCCCATGACTTACTTTATCTTATTTTCACTCAACAAAAATTTATTGAATTTCTATAATGTGCAGGCACTGGGAAGATAGCAGATGATTAAGGTGATCTCATAGAATTTACATTCTAGTGGAAAATTGAACAATAAACATGGTAAGTAAAAATAGCATTTGCCAATAACACATTTCTCTGTATTACTATTACTTTTAAAAACCTTCCACTTGATCCCACACTATCTTGTTATGAGCTAGTGCTCAGAATACACCGAGCTTTTGCTAGATGGTGAGCTTCTTAAACAAGGAGCAGGGGTATAAGGCTCCCTCCAGGAAGGAAGTTCCCTTGCAGGGAGGGAGCCAGGAAGGCTGTTGTTTGCAGTCTTATTGTTTACTGCTGTGGCATCTTGAAGGCCTGGGAGTGCTGGCTGAGTTCACCTGACCCAAGTATGCACTTACATAGCTCTGTGAAGGCCTAGCTGAAACAGTTACAGCAGGCTTTTAAAATAAAGGCCAGGGTGAAATAGACACACATATTTCTAAATTCTGCATTTCTTCATGTGTAGGATGCCATTACTGTGTGATACAACTCATTTTGAAAAATTTTTAATTTTGGTAACTTTTAATTTTGGTATGATTTTAAACTTCCCGCAACCGTTTGATATCATGTTCTGAGGTTGGAACAGATGTCCTCCAGCCCTGGGTCTGTCTCACATGTGTGGGCCCCACCTGTCCCTCCTGTGCTGCCTCCTCCTCCTGCAGTTATTGCCATGACTGAAATATCAGTTTCCCCAGATTTAAGGGCACTCCAATGTCTGCTGCTTAAAAACCTGAGGTGGCAAATTTAAGGAGGTTCTTTGAACTGGAAAAGGTAGACCTAAAGTTAAAGTGAGTTCCTGGCATTACTGCTCCTGGGTTAATGAAGGACTAGAGGATGCTATCATCATTATCATTATCATTATCATTATCATTATCATTATCATTATCATTATCATTATCATTATCATTATCATTATTGGTGGTAAATAATTCCAGCAGATCTGTCCCAGTCATTTTACTGAACAACCCACAGCATGAATTAGATTCTACCAAAATGGTGCCATTCATAACTTTTGGGTCATTTCCTGTCTCTTTCAGTAGATTTTTTTCAATAAATATTGTCTATTTTTCTACAAGAATATGGCTGTAGTAGAGCCTGAGATGTACCTTAACTTGACAGTAAATTGACTCACTAGTTAAAATGATGATACATTTAAAAATTTACATTCATTTAAATTAAATAGCAGGACTAAAAGCATTTTTTTGTTTTGTTTATTACTACATATCTAGTTTGAACTGAAGTGGGAATTATGTCTGGTTGTTTCACAGAGGGAAACATTTCAATTTTGGTCTTCTATTTCAGAAGAAAATGTCTACAGTCAGTGTTAGCTTGCATAACTGCTCTGTTAGAAAATGCTTCAAAATGCATTTTTCATCATGGGCAAGAATTATAGTATAATACTTAAAATGTGTTATCAATATACTTATAACATTTGTAGCAAACAAAATAAAAAATGTGAGTCATATAATAACACTTTGAGATCTTGATGCTAATAGTAAACAATAATGATAGCTATGTGTTTGAACAATATTAAGAATTGTTAAGTATTAAGTAAGTATTATTAAGTACAATATTTTAAAGTGGAATTTTACAGAAAGAGTACATATTGTATGAACCATTTATATAAAATTCAAGAATAGGCAAAATCAATCCATGTTGATAGAAGCAAAAATGGTGGTTACTTTTTGGGCAGGTGTTGACTAGGGGCTGGAGACCCTTCTGGAAGGCTGGGGATGGGCTGCATGGTGATCTGGGTGGTGGTTGTAAGGGTGTGGACATATATAAACCTCACCAAGCTGTACACGTCAGCTGTGTGCACTTCTCTGCATATTCATGGTTATCTCTACAAAATAAAAATAAATACAAATATACTCCCCCAGTCCTCCCTGTGATTTATATATAACCATAGATTTCCCTGTTATAACTGACCCAAATCAGATTTTCAGCAACTGTTTTTAAACGTTTGTCAAAATTGAGTTTCTTTGGAACACTATAGAGGGTTCTTGTACTAAACTATTCATCATGTCATCCCTTTAGAAAAATATGTCAGTGGAAAGATGGAATGAAATGTATTTTGTCACTATTTGTCTGCATGATTTTATTTATTTAGCCCACATGCCTTTTCCTTATTTGCAGCTAAATAATTAGCAGATACAAAGTATAGTTCTGTGCTACAGTCCTGTAGAAGTAAAAAAAAAAAAACCCAAAAGCCAAATGCTAATGATTATTTATGTTTCTTTTGGGTTCTTGCAAGGATTATCTGGATTTACTATAAAAGTTATATGTAGATTTCTTTGTTTATATATATATATACATTATATATATATACATTATATATATATACATTATATATATATATATATATATATATATATATATATATATATATGCAAATATATATATTGATTTCAGAGAGGAAGGGCGAGGGAGAGATGCAAACATCAATGATGAGTGAGAATCATTGATCAGCTGCCTCCTGCACATCCCCTACTGGGGATCAATCTTGCAACCTGGGCATGTGCCCTGACCAGGAATCAAACCATTACCTCCTAGTTCATGATCGATGTTCAACCTCTGAGCCATGCTGGCCGGGCTATATGTAGATTACAATAAAATACTTTTCATGAAAGTATTGCTTAAGAGGTTGGATGATAATTTGAGATATAAATTCATGATTGTCTCTGACTTTTTATTCTCCACCTTTCAGCTGGCAGAGGCTCCAATTTCCAGGCCCCAGGTTAGGGGTGGGGCAGGGCAGAAAGCAGAGGCAGCCCGAGGGCTTCCTGTCTTTTGTTGTCCAAAGCATCAGCCAGCGGAAGTGGGTAGGGTTGGCTGGAGAAAGGTTTTTCTCTCCTGATAAAAGGGGGTTTTGAGTCAAGGGCTGGGGAGAAGGAGGTCTTGGAGTTTCTAAGAAGATGGTTTTAGACTCTTCTTGGAAGATGTTGCAGAGGAAAGCAGAAAGAACTGTCACCAGAGGCAGGGACCTAGACACTGCCTTCATTAACTGTAAGCTCAGGGATGATGAGTATGCCATCATACTCTGGGTGGAAAGAAGACTCAGGACAGAAACTCCCACCTGGGCCGCCTCTCCTTCCAAACCTTTGGTATTGACTTAGGCCTTGGGGTTGATAGGTAAAATCCTAAGAACACCTGAGATTAAATGCATTGCCAATCAGGTGGGATAAGGGCTCAAGGTGAGAAATTAGGTTGGTTGCAAAGAAATAAAAGAAAGATATTTCTAGCATATCTGAGTTTATGGATGGTTCATCTGCCATGCTATGAAAACACTCTTCCCTCCAAAATTCTCACTAGCATCATTTGAAGCAATTTTTCTAGTAGCCACATGCTTTGGGACCCCAAGGGAAAGATTTAATGAATGAAATTTTGATCTCTGAGAGTGATATTAAAAATATCAGTTCAGATACTTTGGGGCCATGCAGCAGGCTTCTAAGTCAGATGTGAGTGTGGGTGGTGGTGGTTTGAGTACTGAGGGACTTGTCAAGGGCTGTCAACTGGGAAAGGGTGCCAGGCATTGTTTGGGTCTGGACAAGCCAACCAGCAGTCAAGGTGATACCATTAATAATTTGGTTGTTATCTACTAGGAAAGGGAAGGCTGAATAATATAGGCATGCCATTTATACAGCTCTGCCAGAAAGCTGCCTTTAACACTCTCCAGGTCTGTTCCCTACAGATTGTTGGGGGAAGGGACTAGACAAAGGCAGTGTAGACACATGCCTAGTAAGGTCCGTGTGATGCCAGAAGGTGCTTATTTGTCAGTCACACCTGGGAGTGAGTCAGTGGCCAGAATAGGCATGCCCACCACAGGGACATGAAACCGAGATATTAAACTACTGAACAAAGAGAGTTCTCCCTCTTGGCTCCCCCCCACTCTTGTTGCTCGCTCCAGACCCCTGGTTTGTGAGGTTCTCATGCTCTGCACTCGCCCACATGGCCCACAGACATGTGGACTCCATACAATGGACTAATGGACTGTGATTAGCCTAATACTGTACTGGATTTAATTCCACCATGAAACGGACACTCTGGACACTGGCCCTGCTTTTGGCTCTACTGGATCCCCAGCTGCACCTTTTTCAGGACTGGGTTAAGGGACAGGGGACTTTGCAACTCTAGAAATATAATTCCACGGCAATAAAAACCATTCAGTCTCCTGTGCGACTCTTAAAAGATTTATTTCTCAAGCTATTACAAGAGTCACCCTAGTCCCACTAATGTTGGGGAAATTGGACCCACTAAGTTCTCTGGCAACAATGGTGGACTAGGCAAATTGAAATCTCAGGACTCTGCACTTCCAGGCGACACAGAGCAGAGGTTGGGAAATCATGTAGAATCATATTATGTCCGAAATTAGATTTGTTAATTTAATTAACAAATGGTGTCATTGTTCTAAAGACCCTGATACCAAAACCAGACTTAACTGCAGTTTTGACCTTCACCAAAATATGTAATTTTAATAAACCGGTTTGGAATTTTCTGGTCAACACCAATGAGGTCATCTGTTATGTGGACTCCCTCCTTTAACCACCCCTTCCAAGAAGAGTCAACCACTATGATAAAACCTTTGCTGTCCCCTCCCCCTCACTCCCTAAAAAGATGTCCTAATCTAAAAATAATCCTTTCTTTTCTTTTGGTCCTTCTTCCTATAAAACCTTCTATTTTGTAGAGCTCTGGAGGCACCATTCTAGTTAATAGGTGGGATGTTGCCTAATTGATGAATTATTTAATAAAGACAATTATATGTTCAAATTTACTCTTAAAATTTAAAAAAAATCCTTACTGGAGGATATGTTTTCATTGATTTTAGAAAGAGAGAAAGGGAGAGAGAAAAGCATCAATGGAGAGAGAAATATTGATCAGTTGCCTCCTGTATGCACCCCAACCAGGGATTGAACTTGAAATCTAGGTGGATTGAAATCAAACCCACAACCGTTTAGTGTATAGGAGGACGCTCCAACCAACTGTGCCACCTGGCTGGGTTGTTAAATTTTGTAAGATCTTATAAATCTTGACAAGTAGCTGTGAAAAATATTGAAGATACAAAAAAACAAACACCAAAATCAGAAAACTACAACAAAATGTTGATCTATGTAATAATTTTTACTTCTAGTTTGGGACTGGAAGTGGTAAGTAGGGTTGGAGGAGGGGAACTCCAAACTGCAGGTGCATTATGAGAAGAGACTGCCTCTAGCTGAAAAGTGTGAGGCTGGCAACTGCGCTTGCTTCCAGCTGGAACCCAAGCAGGAGAGCTGGGATTATGGGATGTAGGGACCTGTCACCGGGAATGCAGGGACCTACATCTCCGTCTCCAGGCAAGGGGAGAAGGGATTGTGTTAGGAGCTCAAAACAGTGTTCTAGGTATTGCCCCCCCCCCCCCCTCCACGGGCTAGTTAAAAGTAACAAGTTCAAGGAAGCTGTTGGAATAAGAGGTGTAACATGAGAATTCACTTGATCACACTGTCAACTTAAAAGCCGTGTGTGTGTGTGTGTGTGTGTGTGTGTGTGTGTGTGTGTGTGGTGTGTGTATGGGAAGCCAGCCTGGAAAGACTTGGTGTTGTATGTGTCCAGGGAATTTGGGAAACAGTGTTCTAGCTTGGCCAAGAGGTAGAAGAAAAATGTGACTAGGAAAGGTTACTTCCAGGGACCAGTTTTAAAGAGTGGCAGCTTCGGGGAAAAGCTGAGTGATAATTCTAAAAGCTTGGCCAAGTGAAGCGGGTCCAAAGAAGAGTCTCTAATTGACCTCTCTGTCTACTAGTACTTCCTCCGACTAGAGTTAAATTGCTTTTTAGCTGAAAGAGCTCACCATGTGTTTTTGGCCATGTAAAAAGTACATCAGCAAACTCAAAGAAAACCCTAAGTTTGTGGTATTTGAAAGTAAAATTGTTCCTAAGTCTTGCTCTCTTTCCAAATTCTGAGATTCACACATTTTACAATCTGCAAAATAATGATAATATCGATAATACGTTGTTTGTGGTGTTCTGAAATCTCCAAAGGAAAGATATGCAAAGTATTATAGAAGTTGGTCAAAAATGCGCACAAACGGATTAGAGAGTGAGCAGAATCCAGTAAAAGAATGGTTTGAATAATAACTTATTGATAACAGATAATACAAACTTTTTTGATTAGGCTTCAGAAGAATTTGAATAGAAATGCATTGTTTGGAATGTGTATGCTTTGGTCTCAATAAAAATATCCGGTTGCAGAAATATTTCATGTGGTTTGAACTAACAGGCAAAAAATTAAAAATTCATTGGTATACGCTAATATATGTAATTGTATACTTTGGAGGTAAATATAAAATGGCATAGGTTTGCTGTAATGGAACTGATTGGAAAACGATCTCTTGGAGAAAATTTATTGCTGGTCATAAGATTTCTTTGGTTTATAAAAATGCTGGGTTTAGTAAAATCCGTAGCACCAAATGAAAGTCTGCTTTAATAAAAACGTGGATCTAAAGAAGTGTGGTTTTTAGTAAGTGGGCATTTGATCCATTGAAACTGTATTGGTTTATTCTACATGTGGGCTTTTCTGAAATCCATCAGCTAGAAGCATGAAGTACTACTTGCTAGGTATTGCTCCACTAATAAAAGAAAAATACTCAGTAATTGTTAAAACAAACCTTATTCATCCACTGTGACTTGTTTCTTTGCCAGGTTTTCACAAAACAGAAGCATCTCATCTTGCTTTTGTCGAAGATGGCAAGACAGTCCCTTTATTGTCAGAGAACGCACGTGGCGTCACAGAACTCAGCGGTGGAAAAATACCTGCCGCGTTAGCTCATGCCGCTGGCGTGGGCTGCCATAGATGCAGCTTCTGCAGAGCTCTCCGCACATTGTCCGGGCAAAGCTGTGCTGGGTCCCTGATGGGGACTCTGCCACTCTCCTTGGAACGGGATCTCACGGTCTAACTGACTTTATTGTTAGGAAATTGTTCATAAAATTAGGAAACTCAGAGTAAACAGAGAACTCAGACAGAACTCCTCCTCGCAGAGGGTAATGCACATATGGAATGAGTTACTGAGAAACGTGATTGAGGCGAAGTGCACAAATGAATTCAAGAGGCTCCCAGTTTTATTTCTGGACGTGGTGGAGGAGGGAGGGGGGTAGGGAGGAGGCTAGCAGGAAGGTAAGATGCATTTTGGAAAGGCAGGCAGGTAAATAATTTGACCTCTTCTTCAAATTTGGTTTTAAGGTTGTGGGATATCCCAGTGAAAGGCTACTTCGCTACATGGTCTCATCTCTTCGGGGCTGAGGGGTGTCGCGGGGTTGGGTTCCGAGTGACAATTCTGATCCTGTCATTCCTTCTCCAAGGTAAATGGTTCCAGGTAGAGGCTGAATTGGCACTGATCCTGAGCAGAACAAATCAGCAGGAAACGAGAGAGGCTGGCACTTGTGGATTCTACACCTTGCAATGGACAACCAGGAGGTGAGTCCCAAAGGCCCTCTGTTTTTCCATCTTGTTTTAAGCCAGGAAAGGGCACTGGGGACTGTTTATCAGTCTTGTGATAGGCTGGTTACACGAAGAGCCTGTTTTCTCCTCAGTGTTGACATCAGAATTAAGAGTGTGTGAGTCTGCTCAGGCCGCCATAGCAAAGTATCACAGACCGTGCTGCCTAAACAGCAGAGGTTTATGATCTCAGTCTGGAGGCTGGAAGTCCAAGATCCAGGTGTCAGCAGGGTTGGTTTCTTCTAAGGCCTCTCTCCTTGGCTTGCATATGGTTCTCCTTGTCTTGTGTTTTCTTCTTTGTGTGTGTCTGTGTCTTAATCTCTTCCTATAAGGACGCCAGCCATATTGGGGCCCATTAGGGCCCACTTTAATGACCTTAGTTTACCTTAGTTATGGCTTAAAAGGGCCTATCTCATAATACAGTTATATTCTGAAGTACTGGGAGTTAGGGCTTCAACATATATATTTGTGGGCACACAATTCAGCCAATAAAAATGAGGTTCAGAAAGAAACCAGAAGAACTACAAGAGACCTGTTGCAGCACCAAGGGGAAGCCACAAAGCTTGTTGGGGACTCCTGGTAACCTTGGACTTTTCTGGGGGAGAGAGGCCTGTTCCCACCAACCTCTCCCACCTCTCCCTTCCACTGCATTTGGGGAGGGGTTTTAAAGGAGCCCACAAAGTGAGGACTGGGCAGCTCTGGGTGCTGAGAACTCCCAGCAACAGACGTTAATAAATCCTGAGGTTGGGGACCCCTGGAATCCCAAGGTCCCCCTGCTCAGCACTCTGGTTCACTAGAGACCCCCCTCCATGCTTTACAGGCATCACAAGTGAGAAGGAGGAGAGGAATGTAGCAAGGGGGAGAGATTAACTGGTGAGAAAAACTGCCTTTGCTGGGATTTTAAAGACTGACGGTTGTACGTCAGAAAACATTCTAGGTGGATGCGATGCAAGCCGGAGGCTGCAGCAGATACTGTATCTGGGGACCAGGAAAAGAACACCACCGGCTAATCCTCCAGGACACAGAATTTATTTGTTTAGAAAACAACTCCTGATATGGGGCCCCTTTACACTACCATCTGGTTTCTTAAAAAATATTTTTATTGATTTCAGAGAGGAAGGGAGAGGGAGAGGAAGAGAGAAACATCAATGATGAGAGAGAATCATTAATTGGCTGCCTCCTGCCCACCCCCCACTGGAGATCGAGCCCGGAACCTGGGCATATGCCCTGACTGGAAATCAAACCGTGACCTCCTGGTTCATAGGTCGATGCTCAACCACTGAGTCATGCTGGCCCGGCACCACGTGGAGTTTAAATGCGGTGTCTTGCACTAGAGGCTGTTCCCTGTGCTTTCAAGCTGAGAAGTGACACTCACATGCCAGCGCCATCAGCAGGGCTCTTGCCACACTTGAAGTTTTGTGTCATGGCTATTAGCTTCTACTTCCTCTGTGTCTGCTGCTTCCAGGAACCCCAGAGATTTTCTCTTAAGTTTACAAGTTTGTCCGAAGCCTATGTGATTGGGGCTCACAGAGAAGGTCAAGGGCAGACAAGATGGATGCTGCGAACAGCTTAGACAAGCAGGTAAAGCAGACCCCTTCAGCTACCTCTCCCCTTTGTGCAATTGGTAGTTTCTCCTTTTCTAAATTTGGTTTGGGTCTCCAAGTGTTAAATCATCCCTAGGTTAGTAAGTGGTTGTACCCCACAAATGGTGTCTGATGCTGAGTTATTCAGCTTGAATGGCCTCCAGTTTGTTCCAGAAGAGTCTGATTCCCAGCAGCACTTGGTCCACTTTGCTCAAAGAGAAAGGGGGAAGGGAGAGAGAGAGATAGAAACATCAATGATGAGAGAGAATCATTGATCGGCTGCCTCCTGCACGCCCCCTACTGGGGATCGAGCCTGCACCCAGGCATGTGCCCTTTACTGGAATTGAACCCGGGATCCTTCAGTCCACAGGTTGACTGATGCTCTATCCATTGAGCCAAACCGGCTAGGGCCTTCCTTCCATTTCTTAAACTAAGAGGTTCTTCCTGTACTACTCCATAAAAGGGGAGTTTCATCTGTTTATATATAGATTTTGTGATGATTAAATGTGAACAGTCAGTATCTGGCAGGTACATGGTTAAGTGCCTGACAATTAGCTTTTCTGATTGTAATGTAAGTGCCTTACGTTAAACTTTTGATTGCCCACACATCCATTTCTAAGACATCCATCTTGAATAAACACATTGCCAGCTACACAGCAAGACAAAGAGCCAAGCTGCCCACCATGAAGTTCCCCTTTTAGAAAGCACTGGCTGACCTAATACCTGACCAATTGAATGACTCTGCTTCTTCTTCCCACATCCTAAAGCCCTCTCTTTTGTTTCAAGTTTGTGAGAAAAGACCCTAGGCACCACATCCTCAACCGCAATAAAAGCAGAACGCCAGGTCTACCTACTCCCCCCACCCCATGACCTTGCCATGGGACACCAGGTGTGCTGGGTACCTTCCAGAACCTGGGAGTAATAAATCTTTTTTCTTTTCTTCAGCATTCCCTAAAGGTTGTTACTGAGAAGTATCTTGCAACAACAATAATAAGCATAAGGACAGGGTCAGCACAACATTGGGAAAATGTGTGTGAGGACTGCTACAAGTAGTATAGCCCAGGGGAGTGCCCCAGGGATCCTGGCCATAGCACCACTGTCCAGAGGCTGAGACAAACACCAGACAAGGTGGTAACTTCTAAACTAGTATGTGCCATTGCATCATCGTTGCTGTTCTTTTTATTGTCCTCACTTGAACTTAGATTAAAAAGGCTTTCAACACTGACATTGTTGTGGAGCGGATGCGAGTGAATGACCACTGGAGCCCAGACCAAATTAAAATTTAGGGAGCCTTTATTAGCCGGGTGGCCGGACGACCCGGCGACTGCTCTGCCATTCTCCACGCAGGGAGACCGGAGAGCAGCAGCGACCCTTTGTGTAGGACCGCTTTTAAGCACATTAACCACATCCGGTTTTTGCAGAACAAGTAACCCAAGACAAAACAGTTTTTCCCAAGCAACATCAGGATCATGCCAATGACGACCATGTTATTCACAGGGTCATCCTGTTCTTCAGAAAGCTGACAGTGTTCTATGAAAGAAGGCCTACATGCTGAGAAGGGGCCATGAGACCATATCTCAAGGCCTGGCCTGGTGTCAGCACTGACAACTCTATCTGGGGCATAGTCCACGGCCTCTCTGGAATGCTCAAAAATTCCCACTCTCCAACAACATTTCTCTTGAATTCAAGGGAGGGCTGAGCAGCCAGTCCAGAAGAGTGAGTTCTGGACTCCTCCTTACGGAGTCCTTTAGTGTGAGAGCAGTGCCATTGTCCTGAGAGGAAGAGGGGCCAGGCTCAGCTGTGAGAACAGTCCTTTCATCAGTTGGAATCAAGAAGTAGCTAAAATTCACAAATTCCTGGTCACTTGAGATTTTCTGCCTGTTTTATGAAGCACAGTTCAACATAAATTAATCTTGGGAATATAGTGGCATTTACTTGTAAATATCTCTGGACCATTTTTTAGCCCCCACCCCTTTCTTCCCATAGATGGCTCTGCTGTTGATTTCCACTTTTCTCAGGCAGCTTTACAGAAACTTCTCCAGCTCCTGAAAAGTTCCAGAGTTTACCTGCCTGAAAACAGTGATCACACCAGTGAATTTTTTTTTAATTGAGCAGCAGTTCCTTAGCTTTTAAGATGTCACCAATGTATTTTTGTTTGTTTGTTTTTGTTAATCCTCACCCGAGGATATTTTTCCATTGATCTTTAGAGCAAGTGGAATGGAGACGGAGAGACAGAGAGAAACATCGATGTGAGAGAGACATGCATTGATTGATTGCCTCCTGCATGCACCCCGACCAGGGCTGGGGAACCTGCAACCAAGGTATGTGCCCTTGCTTGGAATTGAACCCGGGACCCTTCAATCCACAGGCTGACACTCTATCCCCTAAGCCGAACCGGCGAGGGCACCAATGTATTTCTTATACACAGTACTAGAGAGTCAAATATTTGAAAATGGGTTCAAAAGAAAATTTCACTATAATGACGGAACACTAAATATAGCTAATTTGTCTGTCTGCTACCTAAAGCGTGTTTATGAATTGGGACCAAATGTTTCCTCCTTTAGCACTTTATTCTGTCATCCTAGAACCCAAAGGTATGACTGTGACACTAACAAAGTAGGGAAGCCTGGAAATGTCTGAGGGCAATGCCCTGGGTTCTAGTAATCTTGAAGAAAGCAGTGGCTTGGTCAGAAGTATGGTCTTGGAATGTGTTTACTTGGTCCATCTAGTCCAGCAATATTTGTTCCAGTTGTACTACGTGTCTGGCCCTGAGATAAACATTGGCTATAAACCAGTGTGCTTGGTTTAGGTTTATCACCAGCTCTTTCTTTTTAATGGACAGAACACTACTCAAGCGTGCTCCTATATCAAGTAGGATATATTGGAGAGACACAGTGACAGCTCAGGGAAAGGGGAACTGCCAAGCCAGATGGGACCTCATTCTAGGAATTAGGAAGTCATCAGGGTCCCCAACAGCGATTTTTGCTTTGTCTCGACTTACTTGCCTTTCTTTAACTATTTGGCTGTCTGCCTCTTTTCTAGAGCCACGTGGCATCTCTTTTCTCTCCTTGTCAGCTCTGGCTCCCTGTTTCTGTCCACTGACGGACCTTCTTTGTTTGTTTGTGAGAGAACATGGCTGGAATTGACCACCCTAAGTCCTGGGTAATCTTTCCATGTGAGAGCTTGTCTGTTACAGCTGAGGTATCTTTTCATTTCTGTTCTCAAGAGGGAACAACTAATTGGTTGATTAATTCATGAAACACAAACTTCTTCTTGTAACCCACTCTACTCTATTTAGAGAATGAGGGAACAAGGCACAGAATGAGGTGATATAAACATAACCCCCTAGACATGTGCACCTTGCAGAGGCTGAGAGAGGCAGTTCCTAGAGAAGTTACAGACAGGTGGTCCTCCCCAGTGTCTTCTAAAAGGTGCTCTCCTAGGGCTGGGATTCTTGTGATTGCTTGACCCTGAGGCATTGCTGATATGCATTTCAATGCTGAAAGGGCGTTAGAGGTCATTATTGCTACATTTCAGAATCCTTAGGAACTTTTCATGCATTCTCTCATTTAATTCTCACAGCATCCTAGTTGGAAGGTACCATTATTACCCCCATTTTCATATAAGGAAACTGACGCATGGGGAGGCAAAAAACTCACCAAGGACATGCAGTGAATGCAGAGTTGGGATCCAAACCCCAGAAGCTGGGCTGCAGAGCCTGCACTCAACCACTGCCATGCACTGTCTGTGGTCGTGTGAGTGGGTGGTCCAGCTGTGTGAGAAATTCAGCCATCTGAGTCTTCATCCTACTTCTCCCACTTTGGAGAACTCCAAAGTTCTCGGGTTCCCCTGGTGAGTGGGGATGATCTGCTTAGCCAGACATTGAGTGAAATGGTGGGTCCATGTGAGGGGGATGTCCAGGAGGCAGGAGGAGAAGGGGATTGTTAGGAGTAAATGACCTACTCATTGAATGCAGGCATGGGGAATGATGGGTCAGAGATGAGACCAAGGAGAAAATAAACTAGAAATGAGATGAAAATCTGAGAGAGACACAGCCAAGAAGTAGATTCAAGGGCTATTATTTTGTCTCATTGTTGAGAATGCCTGATCAGATGATAAGGCTAATGCCTTCTATTCTTGTTTATGTTGGTCAAAACCAGGCACCAAGGGACTTATTTTTATTTATTAAAATGATGGGACCCACATGGCCCAGAGAGGTGGTCTGTGGCTGGCCGGCTCATTAGGAGGCTCCTATCTCTTCTCCCAGCAGTATCTCAGTTGCCTCCTGATTCTTCATAGGATAATGACCTGGGTTTTCACTGTCTCTTGTTCTGAATGAAGTTATCCCACAAGGAAACATACCCCCTTGCTATGCATCTTGCCTTTTATTCACAATTTCTTTGGAAGAAATGAAATTTACTTGGAATTTTCTATTTAGTCCTCCAAATATTTTCTTTCAATAAACAATCAAAAAAATATTAATCAAATGTCCAGTAGAACCTACCATGGTGCCAGTCTCCATGAGATGCTAAAAAAAAAAAAAAAAAAAAAAAGACCATGATTTTATCAACAAAGACTTGTAGGTCAATATCTGCCAATAGAACCACAATATAAAATGTCCTGTATGGTTGTTTTGGGGGTTCAACAAGGTAGTCCATATGTAGCCCTACATCAAGGCCTACCACATAGTAAGTGCTCCATAATGTGAGTGCAATGATTTTGGTTATTGTTATCATACCACATACTCTGAGTATCCTACCTAATAAAATAGTAATATGCAAATTGACCACACCTTCGCTATGCCAAGCCACGCCCACCAGCCAAAGCCACGCCCACCAACCAATCAGGGCGAGTATGCAAATTACCCAACAAAGATGGCGATTAATTTGCATACACTGAGGGAGGGAGGAGTGAAGACTGAAGACAACTTAGAAGTAAGAGGGAGGAAAAGCGGAAAGCAAGGTGGCTGCCAGAGGGAAAGCCCGGGCAGGGCGGAGCACAGCGGAGCGGGGCGGAGTGGGGTGGAGCGGGCCGGGCGGCAGCAGCGCACGCGGGTGCAGGCGCGGTGGCCGCAACGCGCGCGGCAGCAGTGGCTGCGCACGACCGCAGCGGCCGCTTGCAGGATTCTTCCTGCAAATGGGCTACTAGTTTATGTATAAGAATAGTTGCTTACTGAGCTGGTTACAGACCATAATTTTTCCTGCACACCTTGTTTATTTCATGGTTTATCATTTTGGTGCCATTTTCTGACTTGCTCAGATTCAGGACTAGCCTCAGTTTGGTTGCCTGAAGGTAAATCTTGATACACAGACACAGTGCAGAGAATTACTTGGCCATTGGTCCCAGGCCTGGAAGCAGGAGGGAGGGAGTGGGGAGGCTAAGGCAGGGCAGGAGGAATAACCAAATAAGAGTACATTATTGAGATTGCTGCTGTGGACAACAGGGGCTCCAGGTAGTCAGGGCCTCATGGTTTTCTGCGTGAGGGACAGGGGAGGCTGGAGCGCTTACCCATCAGCTAAAGGTTGCCTCAGGGCCTTCCTTCTGGGTGCTCCTGGCTGTGACCCAGTGAGCAGAGAGGCCCCTGAGCAGAAGGCACAGGCAGGAGAGGTGGATTTCTAGCTCTGGGAGCTGTGGCGGGCTCCCCCAGAGCTGTGCAGCACAGCTTCGGCTAAAACCAGTGGGAGCAGAGGGAATGCTCTCTGACACCGAAGGCCTCTGCTACTGAGATAGGTGATGTGAAGGAAACTCCTGGATTGTGAGATTGACTAAGTTTCTTTTACTATATTTTATTGCTTTCAGAGAAGACGGAAGAGGGAGAGAGAGATAGAAACATCAAGGATAAGAGAGAATCATTGATCGGCTGCCTCCTGCACGCCCCACACTGGGGATCGAGCCTGCAACCTGGGC
Organism: Cnephaeus nilssonii; assembly: GCF_951640355.1. Lineage (NCBI taxonomy): Eukaryota > Metazoa > Chordata > Mammalia > Chiroptera > Vespertilionidae > Cnephaeus > Cnephaeus nilssonii. The sequence continues at coordinate 14,876,370 of NC_137082.1, read as the reverse complement.
ATGTGCCCTGACCAGAAATTGAACCTTGACCTCTTGGTTCATAGGTCAATGCTCAACCACTGAGTCATGCCAGCGGGGTAAGAGATTGTTTTAAGTTTAATTCAGGATTCTAAACTCATCTCCCCCTGCCCCAGCCATCAACCAAACCCACACACTATAAATAAGATAATTTTGCTCTCCTGGAAATAAGCTTATGTGTAAGGTAACAAATAATTGTTGAATAATGTAAATCAGTCTAATAGCTGGATCCATGTACATTCTTTAATGCCTGTCCTGTGGCTAAGTGCTGGCCTCACTGCTGCAGCGGTTAGGCCTCATCCCTGCCGGCCAGAGGAAAGCAGATGCATGCGAACGGTACAAGCTTTAGAATGATAGCACCTCTCCTATTAACCCTGCAAAGATGCCACTTTTCAAGGTAGCATCACCTGCTTGGGGCTTAGAGGCTTTTACAGTAGATTTTTCTATGCAAGAATAGTTTAATAGCTTTAATGAGTCTCTCTTACACAATAGTTGAGCATCTATGCTCTAAAGCCAGTGTTAGCACCTATGGGGGGACACAGAGATGGCTATGAGGTACAGCTTCCCTTAAGCAGCTTAAACTCGGTGCTCCAAGAGTTTACCTCTGAATCGTTCGCTTGTTTCCATAGGGCAGTGTGTTCTAAGGACACACCTGGCGCTTGGGACCCTATTCAGCTTCTATAATAGAAAATACTTCCATTTCAAAACTCCCAGATACTCTAAGCCTGACCCTTTTCTGTTACCCATACTCAGGATGCCAGGTGGAGCCATGGGAAGAATTGGCATCAGACAGAATCCTTGTTGAACTGCTGTAGGGATACAGTATTGGGTGTATGTTTTGTAGTCAGAAGCACAATGGTAGTGGGGGCTGGGTAACACCACTGCCTCCCACTGTCTCCCAGATTGGGGTGGGGAGGGAAGAAGTTTCTATGGCTCTTTTTATTTTTATTTATTTTTATTTTTTAAAATAAATCTTTATTGTTCAGATTATTACAATTGTTCCTCTTTTTTCCCCCATAGCTACCCTCCACCTGGTTCCCACCCCGCCCTCTGCCCTTACCCCCTGCCCCACTGTCCTCATCCATAGGTGTATGATTTTTGTGCAGTCAATTCCCGCACCTCCCACACCCCTTTCCCCCTGAGAATTGTCAGTCCACTCCCTTTCTATGCCCCTGATTCTATTATATTCACCAGTTTATTCTGTTCAACAGATTTTTTTATTCACTTGATTTTTAGATTCACTTGTTGATAGATATGTATTTGTTGTTCATAATTTTTATCTTTACCTTTTTCTTCTTCTTCCTCTTCTTAAAGAATACCCTTCAGCATTTCATATAATACTGGTTTGGCAGTGATGAACTCCCTTAGCTTTTTCTTATCTGTGAAGCTCTTTATCTGACCTTTCATTCTGAATGATTATTTTGCTGGGTAGAGTAGTAGTCTTGGTTGTAAGTTATTGCTATTCATCACTTTGAATATTTCTTGCCACTCCCATCTGGCCTGCATAGTTTCTGTTGAGAAATCAGCTGACAGTCATATGGGTGCTCCCTTGTAGGTAACTAACTGTTTTTCTCTTGCTGCTTTTAATATTCTTTCTTTGTTTTTTGCCCTTGGCATTTTAATTATGATGTGTCTTGGTGTTGTCCTCTTTGGATTCCTTTTGTTTGGGGTTCTGTGTGCTTCCTGGACTTGTAAGTCTATTTCTTTCACCAGGTGGGGTAAGTTTTCGGTCATTATTTCTTCAAATAGGTTTTCAGTATCTTGCTCTCTCTCTTCTTCTGGCACCCCCATAATTCAGATGTTGGTATGCTTGAAGTTGTCCCAGAGGCTCCTTACACTATCTTCATATTTTTGGTTTCATTTTTCTTTTCCAGTTGGGTGTTTTTTGCTTCTTTGTATTTCAAATCTTTGACTTGATTCTTGCGATCCTCTAGTCTGCTGTTGGATCTCTGTATATTATTTTTTATTTCAGTCAGTGTATGCTTAATTTCTAGTTGGTCCTTTTTCAAATCCTTGAGGGTCTCGCTAAAGTTATTGGCCTTTTCTAGAAAATTCTTGAAAAACCTTATAACCGTGGTTTTGAACTCTATATCCAGTCGTTTGCTTTCCTCCATTCCTTTCATTTGTGACCTGTTTCTTTGTCTCTGCATTTTGGCTGCTTCTCTGAGTTGATAGAGTGGCTTTGTGTGCTAGGTGTTCTATGGGGCCCAGTGGCTCAGCCTCCTCAGTTACCTGAGGTGGACACTCTTGGTGCACCCCTTTGTGGGCTGTGTGCACAGTCTTGTTGTAGTTAAGCCTTGATTGTTGTTGGTATCACTGGGTGGAATTGACCTCCAGGCCAATTGGCTGTGAGGATTAGCTGTGTCTACGCTGGGAGAAATTCTGTGCTGGAGACACCCTTATGAGACAAGACTTGCAAAAGCCTCTGTGCTCAGCTTGGATAGGGCGGAGTCTCAGGTCAGAGCAGACAGCAATGGATTCCCATCAGCCCTGCCCTAATAGGCCCCTGGGTCTCAGTGTCCCGCGGTAATTGCTGCAAGCACCTCTGAGAGAAAGCCACCCTTGAGTTTCTCCTGCTGCCAGATAGTCCAGTTTCTCCCCGAATGAGTCTTGGTCCCCAGAGTGTCACCTGGAACTGGAGTTAAGAGCAGTGGGGAGGTTTTGTCTCCTTTCCGCTTGTGAAAGCCAGCCACGTACTCAGTTGCCAGCCCTCTCCGTGCACGTGCCTCCGTACCGCTGCCTTCCGCAGCTCCTCTGAGTCTCAATGTGCTTTTCTCTTTCCTTCTCTTTGTAGAATTTCCACTCAGCCAGCCTTCCTGTGGTTCTGGATGATATCCATTTTGTCTTTTAGTTGTAGTTTTGAAATTGTTGTGCGAGGCAGCAGTTTAAGTGTTTACCTATGCCACCATCTTGGTTTTCCCCGCTATGTCTCTTTAGAATGTGGGGTGAGAGCAGAGACAAAGACCCTTTACAGCAGACTTGCCAAGGGTTAACCTTTACTAAATCACGGTTATTGGCACAGAAATTATTTTCTTTTGTCCTACTTAGCCTTTTGGTTTGCATGGTCCAAGGAGAGACTAGCTAGGGTTGAGGAAATACACTTGGTTTAGTGAAAATACCAACCACTCCATTAGCAATAGCTGCCCATGGGAAACATCTTTTCTCCTCCTAAGGATTCCATTGACCTTGACAATGCATGATGGGAGAATCTCTGTGACATGCTTACAGTAAATCAGTCTATGACACTTGTTTTCCTTTGTTGGACGGGAAGGTAAATTCTACAAGGAATACAGTTGCCCGCAGTTATATTTATTATAAGTAGGAAAACAGGAAGAGTCAGAGCTTCAAGTGTTACAAAATCTGTTCTCATTAACTGTTGCTGGGTAAGGAATGATGCAAAACTTAGTGGCTTAAAACAACAACAACATTCATTTTGCTCAGGAATTTGCAATTCGGGCAGTGATCATTTCCTCTCCACTTAGGATCAGTTCAGGTGACCTGGAGGCTGGGGCTGGTACTTTCTGAAAGCACACTCAGTCATGTGTCTGGCTGTTGAGGATGGCTGGTGGCTGGAATCTTACCTGGTAAATGGCTGAGGCCAGAACAGCTACATGTGGCCTCTTCATGTGGCTTAAGCTTCCTCACAACATGGTGGCTGGGGCTCAATACAGTTACATCAAGTTGGCAAATGTTTTCTCAGCTTATCAGTTGAACACATGCCATGTGAACTCCCAGATTGAGAGTATCCCTCTTTAAAGATAGGTCAGAAATCATCTTCTTCCTCCTCTCATGAATTTGCTCTATGTTTAAGACATACAAATTCAGAAAATGTCAACTCTACTTATAAAAATATACCTTGAAAAGGTAAAAATGTGGTTAGATACTGATATGAAAAATGATAATAATATGTATAGATTTCTCTTTTTAAAAAAAATCTATTTTTATTGATTTCAGAGAGGAAGAAGAGAGAGAGAGAGAGAGAGAGAGAGAGAGAGAGAGAGAGAGAGAGAGAAACATCAATGATGAGAGTCATTGATTGGCTGCCTCCAGCACCCTCCCCCACACTGGGGATTGAGCCCACAACCCAGGCTTATGCCCTGACCAAAAACTGAACTGTGACCTGAATCACATTGGCTGGGCTGTATGGGTTTCTCTTAAACACTTGATTAAACGAATAACTCAGGGTGACAGCAATATGCCACATGATCCATACCAGTCATTTTAAACATGAATGCAATCAAGGGACACTCTTGTTATCAAAAGTATTTCCTGTATTCTTCTCTGGCTACACAAATATTATTTACAACAAATTAAAACTAAATGCTAAGCACCAGCAGTTATTATAGTTCATGCAGTACATGATATGATGCAAAAGGTTTCTTTTTCTCTGTGTATGTGAGCATGCATGTGTGTGCATGAGTGTGCATGTGTGTACGTATATGGGTGTATGTAAGGGAGAAGTAAGGGAGTTTTTAACGGATGTTTGTCCACTTAGTGAGAATGGATCCAGCCAGATGCCATGATTAAATATTCACATCCTCTGACGTTTGCCCTTTAATTATCTGTAAACTGATTTTAATTTGTACTCCAAAAGTTGGCCAGCCTTTTCTTTAACAGGGAAAATTGATAGCTGGCATCTTGGAAGGCCTTTTGAATTATTTGCTTTAAATCCTTTCAGTAAACAGATTAAACTCCTGTTTGAAATGAAGGCAGCTTTTTACTCATGTAAATGTATTGTTTTTTTCCTCCAATGTTTAAAGCAAAGAGATTAAGGGAGATAAAGAGTCTTAAAGAAGCTTTGGTAAAGAGAGCATGTTGAAATTCCTTTTTTTCTTTTGTCTATTGCATCCCACCCCCAACTCATTTAGGCTTTCTCTAGCTTTTAAAAATCAGAAGCAAGAAAAGTTTTCTTTCCTAACCAGCCAGGTCTCACAAGCAGGCAGTATTACTCTTTCTATTAAAAAGAAAAGAAAAAAAAGCTGTGACATACCGGAGGGAATCCCGGCCTGGCTGGTAACTGGTAGGCTGGGCAGGGAGATATGGAACAGACACCGTCAGGACCTGCCAGGATGCCTCTGTCACTGAGAGACTTATGTGAATATATCACTTTATAAATAGAAGAACAAGACATCATTGGATTCTCTGACACCATGTTGGTGTTTTAATGTAAAACAGCAGGATGGGTGATATTGATGAGCTGGCATAGAGGTCTCCAGGAGGTGGTTCTCAAGTTTTTCATGGGAGTCAAGAGGATTCTAGATAGTGTCGTCTCAAACTTAATAAAGGCCATTTTCATCATTCTTAATGGAGCAGTGAAGACATTTCTCCCTTCTCCCACCACATACTCCACAAATACAAAAGTGAACTTTAAAGAAGTCTGCCTGCTCACTCTGAGTTCTGGAGCAAGAGGTTTTATTCTGAAGGGAAACATAACCTCTGCTCATCCCCCACCCCCCATGGCCTCATCCCCCATGAGCACCCTCCCACCCCCGCTCCGTAGCCCAGCAGTTGCTTACAATACCCAGGGACCATCTCCTAGTAGTTTCTGGGCTTTTCCAGCGGGTGGACGTGGCAGCACTTCCCAGTGCATCCAAAGTTGTCAAGGCCTCATGTTCATAACCTCCTTCCCAGGAGAGATTCAAACCACTTTTATAGACATTCTTAACTCTGTTCCAGACTAGGTCGTTTGCCACTTTAGAGGTGTGAAAGACTCCTTGGATCAGGTGATGCATTTATCGTCTCGGCAGACCTGTGGCACAGTTGAGGCAGCTTTAGATTTGAAATTTGAAAACCTGGACTTGAGTGCCAGCTGTATCCCTTGTTCACTGATTCAGTCAATAGATACTGGGAGCCACCTGTGTGCCAGGCACTGTTCTCACTGCTGAGATTACTGTGGGAATCAGGCATTGCTCCTTTTTCTACACAGAACTTAACATAGTGGAGACACAAGAATCCATAGTGGAGGACCAGGTTTTAAAAAAAAAATATTTTAATCTGTTTTTATTAATCTCAGAGAGAGGAAGGGAGAAGGAGAGAGAGATAGAAACATCAATGATGAGAGAGAATCATCGATTGGCTGCCTCTTTCATGCCCCCTAGTGGGGATTGAGCCTGCAACCTGGGCATGTGCCCTGACCAGGAACTGAACCATGACCTCCTGGTTCATAGGTTGATGCTCAACCACTGGGCTACCACTGGCTGAGCAAGGACCAGCTTTTAAATAAAAATAAATCCATCATGCACTAACACTTTTGAAAAGTACAATAAATAAATTACTAGAAAATAAATTTTAAAAAGACACGCAAAATACAAGCCCCATGGGAGTCCAAGATGGTGATGGTTTAGGTCAGTGGTCCCAAACTCATTAGTCAACAGAGCCAAATATCAACAGTACAACGATTGAAATTTCTTTAGAGAGCCAAAATTTTTAAACTTAAACTTCTTCTAGCGCCAATTCTTCAAAATAGACTCGCCCAGGCCATGGTATTTTGTGGAAGAGCCACACTCAAGGGGCCAAAGAGCCTCATGTGGCTCGCGAGCCGCAGTTTGCCGACCACGGGTTTAGGTGGAAGCTACGATGACCCTTCTCCCAGGGCCAAACTGTAATTACAACTACAATATAGAAAAATCATCCTGAATAAGTGAAGACTAGCTTGAGAGAAGCCTATAACCAAGGACATAAAGTTTGGAGGCATGAGAGGCCTGTCTGGGTTCCCACAGGCAGCAGCTAAAGTCCTGGAGGAATATCTCAGCTGTGGGAGCTTCCCCCTGAGAAGTCTGAAGTCTAAACCCCAAACCTGGCTCCCCAGCCCAGAGCACCAGAACCAGGAAAGAGGCCCATATAATATCTGGCTGTGAAAAGCAATAGGATTTCTGTCTGGCAAGGAGAGGTGGCTAGAAATGCAGGCAATGTGTTAAAGGGCCAATGCACAAAATTTATTTTGCAGCCACTCACCTTGGGAACTCGCAGACGGAGGGCAGAGTAGACTAAAGCTGTGTGAGGAGATTGCAGGGTTGGTGGCTCTGGGGAGGAAGCTGAGAAGACAGCCACCAGGATCCCCGTGCTGAGTCATTCCCCCATACTGCAGAGACCATGCTTCTCAGCTAGACCTTTCCCATCCACTCAACATTAGCCTGGGGGGAAGCAATAGTCCCACTCTTTGAATCCCTCTCACCCCACACTGTGGAGCTTACACCCTGACTATAGTCAGAGGCTCTTTAAGTGACTGAGACTAACAGGCAGTCTGCAGGAAGAGGTGGATCTCTGGGTGCTTTGTCTTCGCCCGACCTGCTCTTGGACCTGGGGCTAGTAAGAGCAGAACTTGGTTCATAGCTTGGAACTTTCCACACAGACATGGAAGCACAGCTGAGGGAGTAAAAAACGATGGATCACTGATAGCTCTGAACAGGTTGCTCAGGGCCAAGTGTCTGACATTTGTCTGCACCAGGGTCCCTCTGAAGAGGTCCAGAACCAGTACACCCAGTGACCACCTTTAGATAACAACAGAACAGGGTCCAATAAGTTTCACAAGCAGCATATCCACAGGGAGATATTGGCAGGCACCAAACCCTATTAAGGCAAATTTTATTTCATGTAATCAGCACCTGCACAGCAGCCTGCACACTGTGTTGGGAGTTGAGCCTCACTGGCAGCCAGCCTGAGGGTGGAGCCCATGCACGAATGGGCCAATAGCAATCAAGACTCAATTGCAACAGGAGGCCCCACAAAACGTTCACTAGGGACATTCTTAGAGCACCAAGTTATGGTGATCATACAAGGAGACTGTGCTACAGGTCACCTACTATATAAGGCCACCTACTAAGACTGGGTGTTGTAGCAGATCTACCTAATACATAGAAACAAACACAAACAGGCAGCCAAAATGGGGAGAAAAAGAAACAGAAACAGACACCAAATGAAGGAATAAGAGAATTCTCCAGAAGAAGAGCTATTGGAAGTGGAGGTAAGCAATTTATCAGATATAGAGTTCAGAGTAATGATTATAAGAGTTCTCAACAGCATAAAAAAGGAAATAGCAAATACAAAGAAAAACCAGTCAGAAATGAAGAATGCTATATCTGAAATAAAGAATACACTGGAAAGATTAAATGACAGGCTTGATGAAGCAGAGGATCAAATCAGTGATTTGGAAGACAAGGCAAATCAGAGCAGCAAAAAGAAAAAAAAAAGACTTTAAAAAATGAGGATAGCTTAAGGAACCTTTGGGACAACATGAGACATAACAACATCTGTGTGATAGGGGTACCAGAAGGAGAAGAGAGAGCGAGCAAGGTACTGAGATCCTATTTGAAGAAATAATATCTGAAAACTTCTCTAACCTGGTGAAGGAAGAGAAATACAAGTCCAGGAAGTGCAAAGGGTCTCAAAGAATATGCACACAAAAAAAGTCCATACCAAGACACATCATAATTTAAATGCCAAGAGTTAACGACAAGGACAGAATCTTAAAAGCTGCAAGGAAAGGCAGTCAGTTACCTACATGGGAGCTTCCATAAGACTGTCAGCTGATTTTTCAAGAGAAACATTTCAGGCCAGAAGGAATTGGCATGAAATATTTAAAGTGATGAAAAAGAAGGATCTACAACCAAGGCCACATTACCAAGCAAGAATATCATTTAAAATAGAAGAAGAAAAAAAGAGCTTCCAATAGAAGAAAAAGCGAGAGAAGTCTGTTACTTCCAAACCAGTATTATAAGAAATGTTAAAGGGCTTGCGTTAAGTGGAAGAAAAAGAAAAAATAAACAGAGGAACATAGTTACAAAATAAAATGGCAATAAATACACATCTATCAATAATCATTTTAAATGTAAATGGCTTAAGTGCTCCAATCAAAAGACATAGGATAGCTGAATGGATAAGAAAACAAGGTCCATGTATATCCTTCTTCTAGAGACCCACCTCACAATGAAAGATACACACAGGCTAAATTAAAGGGATGGAAAAAGATATGTCATGCAACAGGAAAGCAAATAAAAGCTGGGGTAGCAATACGTATATCTGACAAAATAGACTTTAAAACCAAGGATACAGTAAGAGACAAAGAAGGAAACTACATAATGATAAAGGGATTAAATCAACAAGAGGATATAACCATTGTAAACATTTAAGTATCCAACATAAGAACACCTAAATATGTAAAGCAAGTCTTGATGGACATAAAGGGAGAGATGGACAGTAATACAATTATAGTAAGTATTTTAACATCCCATTAATATCCCATTGACCAGACAGAAAATCAATGTGGAGATTGCAGCCTTAAACATCATACTAGATCAAATAAATTGACATCTTCAGAGCATTCCAGCCCAAGGAAGCAAACTATATGTTCTTTTCAAATTTACATGGAACATTTTCTATGATAGACCATATGTTAGGACACAAAATAAGTCTCAATAAATTTAAGAAGACTGAAATAAAATCAAGCATTTTCTTTGACCATAATGCTATGATACTTGAAATTAATCACAAGAAAAAAACTAAAAAGCACACAAAGACATGAATGCTAAATAACATGTTACTAAACAGTGGATGGGTTAACAATGAGCTCATGAAAGAAGTAAAATGATACCTCGAAACAAATGAAAATCAGAACATAACCATACAAAATATGTGGGACACAGAAAAAGCAGTCCTAAGAGGGAAATTCATAGCATTATAGGCCAACCTCCAGAAACAAGAAAAAGCTCAAATAAACAATTTAACTTTACACTTAAAAGGAACTTGAAAAAGAACAACAAACAAATTGCAGAGTGAGTAGACACAAGGAAATAATAAATATCAGAGCAGAAATAAATGAAATAGAGTCTAAAAAAATACCAAAGATGTTGATAAAACCAAGAGCTGGTTCTTTGAAGAGATAAACAACATGGGCAAACATTTAATCAGACTCTTCAAGAAAAAGTATGAGAGGACCTAAATCAAGAAAATCTGAAATGAAAGAGAGGTAAAAACTGACACCAAAGAAATACAAAAGATTGTAAGAAAATATTATGAAAACTATATGCTAACATATGGGACAACCTGGATGAAATGACAAATTCCTACAAAACTTACAGCCTTCCAAAACTTATAGGAAGAATCAAATAATATTAATAGACAGCTTACAATCCGTGAAATTAAAGCAGCAATAAAAATAATAATAAGCTCTTCCAAAATGAAAGCCTTGGACCTTATGGCTTTATTGGTGAATAAAGAAGGACTCACCATATCCTCAAACTGTACCAAAAAATTCAAGAAGAGGGAAGACTTCATTTTACATGGCCAACATTATAATTTCAAAACCAGATCAAGACACTAGAAAGAAAGAAAATTATAGGTCAATATCTCTGATGAACCTAGGTGCTAAAATTCTCAAAAAAATATTAGCAAACAAGGTCCAGCAATATATTGACAGGATCATACATCATGATCAAGTGTGACTTATTCTAGGGATGCCAGGGTGGTACAATATCTGCAAAACAATAAATGTGATACACCACGTAAACAAACTGAAGGATAAAAACCACATGATTATATCAATAGATGCCGAAAAGCATTGGATAAAACCCAGCACCCATTTATGATAAAAGCTCTCAGCATAGTGAGAATAGAGGAAACATACGTACCTCAGCATAATATATGCCATATATGACAAAACAAAAGCCAACATCATACTTAGTGGACAAAAACTACAAGCATTCCTCTTAAGATCTGGAACAAGACAGGGATGTCTGCTTTTACCACTCTTATTCAACATAGCATTGCAAGTCCTAGCCACAGAAATCAGACAAAAAGAAGAAATAAAAGGAATACAAATTGGAAAGGTAGAAGTAAAACTGTATTATTTGAAGATGACAAGATATTGTATATAGAGAACTAAAGATTCCACCATAAACTACTAGAACTGATAAATAGACTCAATAAAGCAGCAGGATACAAAATAAATATTAGAAATCAGTTGCATTTGTATGCACCAATAATGAAGTATCAGAAAAGGAAACTAAGAAAATAAAATTAACCAAGGATTTAAAAGACCTGTACTTAGAAAATTATAATACACTGAAGAAAGAATTGAAGAAGATACAAATAAGTGGAAGCATATATTGTGTTCATGGATAAGAAGAATTAGCATCATTCAAATGTCCATAATACCCAAAGCAATCTACAGATTCAATGTTATTCCTACCAAGATACCAATGGAGCATTTCATGGAACAAAAAAAAAAAACCAACAACAAAAACAACAAAAGTTTGAAAAATATGTATGGAACCACAGAAGACCCCTACCTGTGATCTTGAGAAAGAAAAAAGTTGCAGGAATCACCCTACCTGTTATCAAACTATAATACAAGGCCATAGTAAAGCAAACAGCATGGTACTGGCATAAAAACAGAATTATGGAGAAATGGAACAGAATAAAGAGTCCAGAAATAAATTCATGCCTTTATAGTCAATTAATATTTGATAAAGAGGCAAAAATCATATAATTGGCTAAAGATAGTCTACTCAATAAATGGTGTTGGGAAAACTGGACAGATAAGTGTGAAAAATGAACTAGACCACCTTCTTACACCACAAAAAAGAATAAACTTAAAATGGATTAAAGACTTAAATGTTAGACTCAACACCAGAAAAAGCCTAAAGAAAACATAGGCAGTAAAATCCTGGACATTTCTCATAGCAATATTTTTTCTGCTATATCTCCTCAGGCCAAGGAAACCAAAGAAAAATAAACAAATGGGACTGCATCAAAGTAAAGAATTTTTGCACAGCAAAGGGAGCCATCAACAAAAGGAAAAGGCAAAACATTGAATGGGAGAACCTATTTACCAATGGTGCATCTGATAAGGTGTTAATATCCAAAATTTATAAATGACTTATAAAACAACACCAAAACAAATAAATAATCCAGTTAAAAATTGGCAAAAGACCTGAATAGACACTTCTCCAAAGAAGACATACAGATGGCCAATACACATATGAATGGATGCTCAACATTACTAATCATCAGAGAAATGCAAATTAAAATGAAAATGAGTATCACATCACATCTGTCAGCATAGCTATTATTAATAAATCAACAAACAAGTGTTGGAGAAACAAGATGTGGAGAAAAGGGAACCCTCATGCACTGTTGGTGGGAATGCTGATTGGTGCAGCCATTGGGGAAAGCAGTGTTAAAAATTTAAAAATTAAAAACCAAAGAATTAAACATGGAGCTGCCTTATGACCCAGTGGTTCCACTTTTGGGAATTTATTGGAAGAAATCCGAAACACTAATTCAAAAGAATATATGTACCCCTATATTCATTGCAGTGTTATTTATAATAGTCAAGATTTGGAAGCAGCCCCGTGTCCATCAGCAAATGAGTGAATTAAAAAGCTCTGGTACACTTACACAATGGAATACTACTCTGCCATAAAAAGGAAGAAAAATTTACTCTTTGCAACTGCATGGATGGACCTGGAGAACATTATGCTAAGTGAAATTAGCTAGTCAGAGAAAGACAAGTACCATATGATTTCACTCATTTGTGGAATTTAATGATCAATCTAATCTGAACTACCAAGCAAAATAGAGACAGATTCATGGATAGAGAGCAGGCAGACAGCTCTGGAGTGGGGGGAGCATTAGAGTAGACGGAGGGATTGAGCAAAAAAGGGAAAGAAAGAAAAGATCGCATGGACATGAACATGAGGTGATGATTGCAGGGGTGGAGGTGGAAGAGGTCATAGAGGGAATAAATGGTGATGGAAAAAATAAAATAAAATGCAAGAAAAAAAGAAGAAAAAAAATACAAGCTCCATTTAAAAATTATTAGATTCCACAGCATAGTTACTCTGTCAAAGTGGTCAAATGCTTACTCTCTATTTTTGTCCTCATCTCTTTGCGGACAGAGGACAGCCTTTAGAGCAGCAGCTCCGGGACCACACTGTGAGTATCACTGGTCTAGTAAGAGGTGTAATCCTGGAGTGACTTCACCCACCCCAGGAAGTGGTGTACTGGAACTACAGCAGGTAGTGGACATTGCTGGGTGTCTACTCAGCAGAATCCCCTCATTCCCCTCCTAGCAGACCCCTGCCTACCGACCTATGCACCCACCACTCTCCCTGCCTTGGCAGTTGGCATCACTTCCAGGTCTGTGGCAAGCCTGACTGACCTAAGGATAATCCCATAGCCCCTACTCCCAAACGGTCCAGGAGGAGGTATCTGATGAGGTCCAAACTCATGATTTGCAAAGCAAGCTTTGCTATGAGTTCCTGGGAAGGTTCTTTTTGTCCTTTTGAGAGAGCTTCCAAAAGCAATTCTAGTCTGTCTCATACCAGACATAGACAGGAAGCGTGAATTCCAGATGGCTGGACCATAAGGAGAAACAGGCTTAAGGTGGAGTTGATGCTGCATGTCCAGGTGGAGAGGAGAAAAGAAGTGGGTTCTTGATATATTGTTAATTCTTCCCGAAGCCCTTCAATCACATGAGCCAACCTGGTTCCTTTTAGTTTACATGAACTTCAGCTGTGTTTTCTCTTCTTTGCAGCCTAAAGTATTCCAATGACTACACCATTGTGCAGGGTTTTCTTTAAGGCCAAATCTGAACCGGAGTGATGCTAAAAATCCTTAAAACGGAATACAGCCAGGCCAAGGACTCACTGCAAACTATTGGTTTGGCTAGGCAGGTGAATATTGGTTAATCACCAGCCCTGCTCACAACAGAATTCCAGTTGATATCATTGCCAGAGTTTTTATTTTTATTTTTTTTCCTCCTTCCTAGAATAGCAGCAGCTCATGTACATCTGGATTGCTCCCTATTCTCACCTCCTTTCTCTAACAAGATGTTAGAATTCACGAAACTATTTTTAATGCCTTTTCTAATTTGTTAGGATCCCTGCAAAGGAACTGTGATGCCATTCTTTGTTGTAAGGGGAAATATCATGTAGAATCATCTCAGGCCACTAACAAGCCCCAGGCTGGAACTGGAGGTGGGCTTGGTTTATTTTAAGCCTCTACCTTCTTGCTCCTTGCTTGTCATGAGCACTCCGCCTCCCCAGAAAGTATCCCATATGAGAGCTTTGGAAACTTGAATTTAACATCTTTTAGAGGAGAGAGCTTTTGTGGTTTAAGGTGGTCCAAAGAAAAGGACTTTGCTGCACCCAAGAATGGCATTTAGATGGCAAGTTAGCATCCACGACAGAGCCTTGGTAAATGCCTTAGATGTGTCTATCCACCCAGAATTTGACTCCAAGTCTTTCTCAGAAACATGAGAAAGTGAAAGCTGAGAAGAAAGAATGAGAGAAGAAGAGGTAGAGGAAAGCAAGGAATAGACAGAAACACAAAGGAGAGGGACAGGAAGCAGATAGAGAAGGGAACAGAATGCTGCAGGAAATGCTTTCAAAAGGCACTGAACAGCCCTGCTCCAATCTCGGCTCTCCGCTGGGCCAGGCTGAGAGAGAACCATGATTTTGTTCAAAAGACACATAGTAAATTTCACTTGTGCAAATTTATCTGTAAAGAGCTGAAATCAGTGTCATTTACTCTTTGTTTACAGCATGAGAAGTTGTTCAGTGTGGGTCACATATCCTCCCTCTGGTCACCAAGTTCTGTCATGTACATTTGGGTTTCCAATTAACCAACAGATGTGGAAGAGGGAAACAGCTGGACCAGTCAGAGAGGTCCCACATGGCTAGATGTGTGCAAATATTGAAGCTCACAAATTATTCGGGGGAGCTCAGCTGTAACTCATGTGAGCCCCTCTGATACCCTCTGTCCGGGAGATTTTGTGATGGAGGTGAAGCCAGGTCAGGCAGGAGAGGAAAGAGAGTTGACTATAGGGGTGAGCTTGATCATCTTACACCTTGAATTTCTCTTTCTGGCAAACTTTGAGGAATGGGAATGTTGTCAGGGAGAATATAACAAAAAAATAATTTTCTATACGGATTAATATTGGCATAATAAGTAACTAATAACAGATAGGAATCCTCAGTTGAAATATCTTTGGGTAGAAGGTGGTTTATCTGCATATAAACATAGTCCTTCTTTCTCTGTGTAGACTTTTTTCAAAATTTCAAAAGAACAAGTAAAAAGTTCATGAGTTTCTCAGACATCAAAAAGCTCTCAAAAATGTCAACAACATCATTGTTAAACTAATAAAAATATGGCACAGATTTAGCACTTGTACTTAAAGGAAATATAAAAAAGAGGAAAGAGAAGCATATGGAAAAGCCTATTTAGGGTTTGAGCAGATGAACCAAACATACTAAAAAAAACCCAAAAAACCCAAAAAACAAAAGACAGAAAAAAAACAGAACAGTTTTGATGGGAATGCTAGGAAAAAAGACTTACTTTAGAAAAAAAATGATAATGTCCCACCCCCTTTCCTTTTTCTTCAACATTTATGTTGAAAGTGGCCCTTGGCTTCAACCATTACCTTTGGCAGTCCTAGCAGGGGAGGGTTTCAGACCTTAATTTCTTTTCCAGCCCACAATGGGTGCGACAGTCGGCCTTGTCATGGAGATTCTCTATCAATGTAGACCCATCAGAGAAGAGTGGATGTGCTTTTAGGAGCAGATGACTGGGAGACTGGAGAGCCATTGAACACCTTTGAACTTCAGTTTCTGCATTTATCATATGGGGCCAGTAAACCTTCCTCACAGGTTTCTTGTGAGAAGTAAGTGACATAACATGTGGAAAGTGCCTGTACATAGTAGACATTGAGATCAGCACTGTCCAACAGAACTTTCTGTGATGATGGAAGTGTTCTATGTTCTCTGCTGTCCAATAGAACAGCCACCAGCCATATGTGGCAACTGAACACCTTAAATGCTACTATGCTACTAACACTACCAAATAAATAAGTTTTAAATTAAATTAAATTTAAATTAATTTACATTAAAGAGCCACATGTGGCTAATGGCTATCATGTTGGACAGCGCAGGTCTGACAATGTGGCTAATATTGATGATAATGATGATCATATGGGTATTGTTTTCTCAGGTTGGGAGTCAAAGTTTCTTGCTCAGGGTGCTGTTAACATATTAGGAACTCATGCCTCTTGGATGGTGTTGGAGGCCTAACTTTTTCCATGGCAAGTTATGTCATGGTGAGGTCTTTGTGAATGTGGTCACCTGTGACCAGGTAAGCTTTGTGAAAATTTCCTCAAATATTGGCAAATGGAATTAATAAGGATGAATATTAGTTCTCTTCTCCCATATTTTCTAATATTCTAAATGTATAAAGTGACATTAGCATATTAGTATCTAATTGATATCACTATTTTTATTAATAAATATATGAAGTGCCACTCTCAGTTGCACAATACATACACATAGGGATCATGTCTTAAATTCATTACAACAGCATTATTGCTTTATGTAACCTCTGCTCTCCAGAATGCTGCTAAATCTTGTCCTTGCAAATAAATATTGAAGACAGGACCTCTGAATAACAACAAAATAAACCCAAGATCAGTCATTGAAGATGGACAAAAGCACTCTTGCTGGCCAATGTTGTTGAAAGATACTATAAAGATTAATGGAAGTGTTAAGTAGCAGGTTAGATTTCAACCAAAAACAGGGCAATGGAACTTAGTGATACAATGCATAAAGGTTAGCATCCTGGAACACAAAGCTGAGGAGAGAAGCTTGGGCAGGGGATCTAAAAGAGCAAACAAAGCATATCCAAAGCAAGTTAGTATATCCATGGGCCTGGACTAGTGGTTGTAATTGTTGGAAAGTAGAAAGTATTAGGGAGTGTTTGGGTAGGGGATTCAGGAGAAGTGGGTGGAATTGTTTAGTACATTTCTTGAAGATTAGCCATGAATTAAAGTTATGTAAAAACTCTATCAAATTTTGTAAGTGATGTTATATCATAAGTGAAGAAGAAATAATACTAATTGGGTATTTATATTTATGTAATAATGTATATAATATATAAGTATTTAAACTATGAAAGTGACCGATACCTCTACCTTTGTCCAATCTTCCTAAAAGTTCTGCCAGGGAGGAAACACTATTACCCATTTCACAGATGAGGAATCTAAACAAGATTATACTGGCTCAAGGTAATAGTTGATGGAATTGGATGTACATCCTGAAAGGGTCATTCATGTACCACCAATCTTAACCATAATTAAGCTACCTGTCTTCCCTAATTTCCTTGCTTATCTCTGGTAAGACTTGAAGTTGAACATAATATTTATTGAGCAGCTGTTATTACACCCAGGAAGCCATCTTCCAGGCTGTGAGAAAGCTCAAGTTAGCCATACAAACAAACCATATGTTTAAGTGCTTCAGCTGAAAGCTCCAAGGAGGTCCCAACAGGTAGCTAATATCAGCTGGCAGACATTAAGATGTGTCTCCATTATTCGAGCTCCCAACTGTCAAGGCACTCCATCCCCACCAGCCTTTGTGTCTTCTCAGCTAAGGAACCAGACACTGTGGAGCAGAAAAATGCCATCTATTGTGGTTTGTTCTCCAAATTTATGACCCATATCATCTGTAGCATAATAAAATGGTGGCTTTATATCATTACATTCTGGGTGTGGTATGCAACAGTAACTTGAATATTCTTTTTTTACACCATGTTTTCTATTCTCTTGTCTTTGTATCTTTATCTGTTTGGATCAGGTAATTACTATCAGCCCTATTACGTTGAGTCTTTTGAGCTAGATAATCTCATTGGTGAATGGCCAGCCCCTGCCTCTGCAAGGATGCCTTTGGTCATGTGACAACTGCAATCCAGCCAATAAACAGCCTTACACAAGTTAGAAACTGAGCAAGGTGTTGTGGGTAAGAAAAGAACATTGATAGGCTCACAGGTATTTAAAAATAAAAATAAAATGATTTAAAAATATACAAAAGCATGAAATGAATACGATCCCATATATAGAGCAGTAGTTAGTTATCACACAATGACTATGCTGTGGTCATTTAAAAATACATTTGTGTAGCATAAAAAGAGACCCAAAGCATGATGTCCTGTGTTTCCTCTGTTTGTCATAGCACGTATCACCGTGTTGGAAATGTAATAGGCCCTTCCTTTCTGGTTGGTATTTTCCATCTCCAGGAAAACTGAGATGCTTTGAGTAACTAACCTAAAATTTGTCGACGGATTTTTGTCCTTTGCTGATAGATGGTGAGTTTGTTTACAAGGCCATAACGTATGCTAATTTAAAACTTTTTAGTAAAGTAGCAAGGCTATATTGCATCACCAAAGAAAATGGGAAATCTAACCACATTATTGAGGTTTTTTTTTTTTTTACATTTAATACTTTTCCTAATTTCCAAGCTTGAGAAGATAACAGTATTTAAATTCCTTTACAGAACTGTTATATCATGGAAGAGAACATGCCCTTTCTTGTTTCTTCACTGATGTCTCAGACTTGGGCTTCTCAGCCCTCCCTAACCCATCGTGGCTGTACTCCCGGAGCCCCGTCCTCTCACTTGGCTGGACCTCAGTGACTCTGGCTGCACTAGTCATAACAAGTGCCTGTGTCCAGCCTTGGGAGGACACTGGCTTTTTCAACCGCAACCTGAAAAGATGCTCTGAAGATGAGGTGGTGGGAAAAGTGAGCTAGTATATGCCTTTTTTACTCTGAAGAGGTAAGTTTTAAACTGGAGCAGGACTCAGAGCAAAATGAATTGGTGTCTTCGTCCCAGTAAACATTGGACATTTAGCCACAACATGAAACCACCATACAATTCAAAAACATGGGCAGACTCTGGCAAGGGAGAGACCTGTGAGCACAGCGTTGCTTCTGCTCTTGCTTTCATGAGGACCACATTGCAAAAACAAAGTTGAATCAGAAGGGACACTGTATCTTGTCCTGCCAGTTAAGATCTCATTAATCACTGACTAACCCCATTTCATACCTAAAGTATCGTAGGCGGCTCCACACTAACTGACCTTCTCCCCTGGCACATTAATTTTTATTACTAACTCTGTGTTCCAAAACTCTTTGGGGACGGGAAACCCAGCAGACAAATCTCAGGCCCTAGAAAGCAGTTAAACTGAATTGCAAATAAAAGCCTTAGAAAATCCTTAAAATCACAACCTTTGCAAACATCTCCAATAGGAAAAATTAACTTTATTCTCTCATCTGATTAACAGAGTTGAGAGAAATTAGTGTTTTGTTGAATGAACTAAATGCTACCGATTCCATAGGCCAGCTTCATTCTGAAGTTAGAAAAGTGTGTGTGTGGGTTTTTTTTTTTTGGGGGGGGTCCTCTCTTTTACTTGATTTGGACCTTCAAATCTCTTGAACTTTAATTTCTTTGCATCTGAAACTAACAGTGTTTCTCAAAAAGGGCTATCAATCATTAACACATTAGTGAGAATTTCATTCAGCATCATTTCAATACATTTATCAGATAAATATTTATTGAACACTTATCTTGTGCTAGGCACAAAGATGAGTGAAGCACAGCTCCCTGACCTGTAAGAACAAATTAGAGAGGAGAAATACACACATAGATGAGATTAAACAAGGTGCGAAGGTGTGGGGTAGAACCCAATTCAATAGAATGAAAAACAAGAAGCATATGTAGGGAGGTTTGGAGGTTGGAATAGCAAGTGGCATTTGAATTGAGCTTCTGCAAAGGAGAAGGCTTGCAACAGGCAGGAGAGGGTTGGGAGAGGAAATGGGTATTTTGAGCAAGAGGACAGGACACACGTTAGAGTTGGAGGATGGGCAGGGAATGCATGGAACCCCCAGGGACTCAGGTGTGGGTGGCAGACATTGCAGACTAGAGCGTTGTGGCAGACATTGGACAGGAAGAGGATTGGGGCCAAGGCTAGAGGTCTCAAATGCCCTAATAAAATATAACCCAGGCAATGGGGAGCCATTACAGATTTGGGGTGGTAGTCTGACATGGCGAGGTCTCTGCTTAACTACACATAGCACTGGTGGCCTTGGGGCAGATAATACAGAGACAGAGTATGCACCGATTCCAGCAGCTGAAGTGTAAACTCAGCTGAGAAAATGAAACTTAAAAGGAGAGAAGAAAACTGAGAGGCATTTTGCACTTGATCTTATTCGAAACATAAACAACCTGTATGCACAGAACAAGGTGGGCAGAGGAGCAAGGTTTTCACCTTGATGATTTTATTTCTAAAATGAGATTATAGCATCACTGATAGTTAAAGAAATTCCAGGCATCATCTGCAGCTGGGAATAAAAATATAAGGATTTACAAATAAATGGTAAAAATTCTAAAAAACACACACAAATAAATCTTAATCCTTTACTTTTATCTTCTGTTTTTAAAAGACATTTTTACTCCTAAATTGGAAATATTTTGAAATTTTTAATTTTATCTGATAAATATTTAACACAAAGTACTTGCCAATGACGACTACTAATGCTTAGTTGTCTCTAAACAGTTCATTACACATTATGTAAATGAATACTTTTGTTTCATTGTGCTCAGCATTGTATCTTTACATACTCATACCAGGAAGTGCTTTCCATACTCAGGGCAAGCCCAACATGCATTTCTGTCTGAAGAAGGTTCTAGTTTCCTAATGAAGGAAGGACTGACATTTGTCTTTGCATGTGAGCATCCTGGTGTTGACTCTGGAACTCTAAATGTTGATGACTGGGTGCTGGCCCTCCTGCTGAGGCTGCCAGGAGAGGGAGTGGAGCAGACTTAATTTTTCAATTACTTCAGGAGAGAAAAAATTACTCAAAAGGTTTTAGTGGTGAGAGGAAATGGGAACTCAGCCCCGGTTTATTGTAACACAAACAAAATGAAAGCGGCCATTTATAAGTGAAGTCATCTAATCACTGGTTTTGGTTCTACATAATGCTTTATCATGAACTGTAGTGGAAGGAACATAGCTTTGGAAATGGAAAGCCTGAGTCTCACCACTTATCGACTGTGTAAGCTTTGGCAAGCTGGGCTTCTCTGAACCTTAGTCTCTTCGTTAGTGCTATGGTCTGAATGTTTGTGTTCCCCCCAAATTCATATGTTGAAAACCAAATCTTATATAATAAAACCCTAATATGCAAATTGACCAAATGGTGGAATGACCAGCAAAATGACTGGTCGCTATGATGTGCACTGACCACGAGGGGGCAGACGCTCAACGCAGGAGCTGCCCCTTGGTGGTCAGTGCGCTCCCACAGGGGGCGCGCTGTTCAGCCAGAAGCTGGGCTCATGGGTGGTGAGCACAGTGGGGGTGGTGGGAGCCTCTCCCGCCTCTGTGGCAGTACTAAGGAGCAGCGAGCAGGCTGGTAGTAAGGAGCGAGGGGTCTCGGACTGTGAGAGGGATGTCCGCCTGCTGGCTTAGATCCAGGGGTGGGCCTAAGCCAGCAGTCAGACATCCCCCGAGAGGTCCCAGACTGCGAGAGGGTGCAGGCTGGGATGAGTGACCCCCTCCTCCCTGCCCCCAGTGCATGAATTTCATGCACTGAGCCTCTAGTCTCAAGATAATGGTATTAGGAGGTGTGTGTGTGTGGGGGGGTTGTCCTTGGAAAGTGATTAGGTCATGAGGATGAAGCCCTCAGGAATGGAATTAGTGCCCTTATGAAAGAGGCCCCAGAGATCTGACTTGTCCCGTCCCCCATGTGAAGATACAAGAAGTCTTCAATCCAAAATGTCTTTACCTAACCATACTGATACCCTTGCCTCAGATTTTCAATCTCCAAGCTATGAGAAAAACATTCTGCTGTTTATAAACAACACAGTCTCCAGTATTTTGTTATTGCTGCCTGAATGGACTAAGACAATCACTAAACTATGTATGATGATGTTCACCTTCAAGGCTTGTTGGTGACCCCTGAGCTAACACATGGAGTGGTAAGCCACCTGGCACTTAGTTAACCACCAGTCATTTAATAACAGCTAAGGAGGCTCTCCACTAGATACTTGGAATATACTTGTGAGCTCAGTCTTGCTCTCACAGTCCTCATTTTAACAGGCAGATAGCTATTAAAAGGTGAAGCAACAAACTGATTCTTTTTAAAACAATTTTAAAATTGATTTTAGAGAGAGAGCAAGAGAGATAGGAAGAGGTAGGGAAGGAAGGTGGGAGGGAAAGAGAGATGAAAAGAGAAAGAGAGAGAAAGAGAAACATTGATTTGGTTGCCTCCTGTATGTGCCTTGACCAGGATTGAACCCACAACCTTGGCATATGGGACTGACACTCTCACCAACTGAGCAGCTAGGACCAGGGCAATAAATAGATTCTTTTTAAAAATATATATATTTTATTGATTTTTTACAGAGAGGAAAGGAGAGGGATAGAGAGTTGGAAACATCGATCAGCTGCCTCCTGCACACCCTCTACTGGGAATGTGCCTGCAACCAAGGTATATGCCCTTGACCAGAATCAAACCTGGGACTCTTCAGTCTGCAGGCCGACGCTCTATCCACTGAGCCAAACCGGTTAGGGCAATAACTGGATTCTTGACAGCAAGATACAGTTACTGATGCCTTACATCAGGGCAGGAGGGGTCCTACCTTGGGCTCTGTGCTTTAATAGCCCGACTTTGGGCCTCCTCCAGCTGTGCCCCTCCCCTCAGGTACGTGCCTTGTCTCCTCAGAGCTGTGCTCCTCTTCTAGACCTGTTCAGGGCACCAGGATCCTGCAGTTCCCTGCCCAATGGTCCTAACCTTGCTTCTAGGGCTCTTACTGCTGGTGAAAATGCAAAATGGAACAACCACTTTGGAAAATAGTTTGTTGGTCTCTTATAAAGTTAAAAATATACTTACCTATGGTGCAGCCATTCCATTCCTAGTATTTTACCAGAGAGAAATAAAAGCATATGTCCACACAAGTCTTGTACATGAATACTTGTGCAGTTTTATTCATAGCAGCCCAAAACTTGAGCGACCTGAATGTCTTCCAACAGCTAAATGGATAAACAGATTGTGGTATACACACCTTGAAATCTTACTTAAAAAAAAAAAGAATGTAACTCAGCTTGGTGTGGCTCAGTGTTGACCTATGAAACAAGAGGTCATGGTTCAATTTGCAGTCAGGTCACATGCCTGGGCTGAGGGCTTGATCCCTCATGTGCATGAGGCAGCTGACCAATGATTCTTTCTCATCATTGATGTTTCTATCTCTCTCTTTCTCACCTTCTCTCTTCCTCTCTGATATCAATAAAAATATTTAAGAAAATAATGTAGTATTGATACACTCAATACTATGAATGAATATCAAAATAATTATGCAAAGTGAAAGAAGCTGTGCCAAAAAAAAATACAGCCTTTATGATTCCATTTACATAAAACTCTAGAAAATGCAAACTGAACTGATCAGTGGTTGCCTAGGAAGGAGGGCAAGAAGGATTTACAATGGGCCACAAGAAACAATAGATGTGTTATATTGATGGTGGTAGTTTCACAGGCTTAGGCATACATATGTCAAAGCTATTCAAATTGTGTACTTTAACTAAATGCTATTTATTTTTGTCAATTATAACTTAATAAATTTATATTTTATTTAAAAATATAAATAGTTCTGCAAGACAAATCTGCAAGTACTGTAGTATAATAGCTAGGTTGTGCCATCTTGGGCAAATCCATTCATTTTCCTGTGCCTCAGATTCACTATCCATAAAACAAAGTCTAAATTATGTAATTTTTAACTGGAAGATCAGTCAAAATGAGTAATTTTTAATGTGTAAATTTTAAATAATTTCCTTATTTTAATAACTTATTTTTAATCTCCTGGTTGGTAGAGAAAGTTCATCTATAAAAGGGTGCTTCTCTCCAATCAGGCTAAGGGGTTAGAGAATAGGTGCTCTTCATATGATTCATGAAAAGACCACAGCAAATGACAGGACTGTCCACAGAAGCCCCATCCATTGCCCTTTGCCAGCTTGCTACAGAGATGCCTGTAAGCAGGATGAATCTCGAGAAAAAGGCGTTTTGTATCCTCACCTCATAAATTTTACAAATTGCTTCATGAAAAATAACTCTGGGTCCAGGAACTCCACAAGAAAAATGTCCAACCTGTCTTCAAATTTAAGAACTTTGAAAAGTCTGCATACCAGCAGGTCAAGATTTTCAGTTCGCCTTTCTTAGTGCTCCAGTGTATGTCTTTGGCTGGATAACTGAATGCCTGCTTTCTGGCAAACCACCCCATATTCATAGGTGTGAGTGCTTAACGGAGCTTTGTCAAGTTGCCATCAAACATATGGGCTCAGTTCCTCTAGTTCTCTAATAAATAACAAGTAGTTCAACTTATTAGATGAGTGTTAATATTCCACATCCGGAAATCCAAGAATTTAAAGAGCAATAAGCACTTTGCAGGAAACTAACCCCAAACCCATCAGTCTGAAATAGGCCAGGTTAAGTTAAGGAGTGTATATGATGTGTAGTCTATTTATATTGATGGTTTTTATTTATATTCAAAAAGTCCAAGCTTGTGTTTCTATTAGTGTCTTGAATGTATAATAAACAAGTCCTATGTCTTTGTTTGGGTCCCTTCCCAGAGCAGGTCTTGGATGGAGGTATTCAATTGGATGGAGGTAGGAAGTGATTCCAGGAGGCTTGGTGGGGGTGTGAGAAGCGAGACAGGAAAGGAAGCAATGAAGAGTACAATAATTACCATTATGGGCGAGTGGGGTTAGGTCCAATTGGGGACCCTCCGAGAGCACTTCTCAGAATGGCCACCTTGAGCAGACAAGCAGGGTGTGTATCATCAATGTCCAGCCCTCAGTGGTTGAGGAGTGCTCCCGGTGCTAATCACTTCTGCCCTGCCCAGTTTAAGGGCCAAGAGTACTTCTTCATTTAGGCAACAGAAAGAGATGAGGGACTCCATTCTCTAGATGCCCTTCAGAGTGCACTGAGGGGTTATGAAAAGGCACCAACAGTAACAAACTCATCCTAAAGAATCTATGTTTATGTTTATTGTTTTGACTTGATCTACATTTTTTAAATGTCAACTTCTACAAAATTACCTTGTCTTTCTTATTTTTCTCTTTGTCACATTATATCAGTGCATCACATTTAAATTAAATGCCAACCCACTCCTAAGAGATCTGTGAATGGTCATACAGCCTTAAATTTCTCCTTCAGTTCAGGACATCTACAGAGCCACGTAATCCCACCTCTCTGCAATTGGAGCAAGACTCTGACAGAGACACACACCAATAAAGTGAGAGAGGATCAAAATGGAGGGACTCACCTGTCTGGTGTGGTTCAGTGGTTGAGCGTCGACCTACGATCTAGGAGGTCACTGGTTCGATTCCCAGTCAGGGCACATGCCCAGAATGTGGGCTCAATCCTCAATTGGGGGTGTGCAGGAGGCAGCAAATCAATTATTCTCTCTCATCATTGATGTTTCTATCTCTCTTTCCTCTCTGAAATCAATCCTACCTAATAAAAAAGGAATATGCTAATTGACCCTCACACCATTGCAAAGATGGCAGTGCCCACAGCCAATAAGGAGGGAATATGCTAATTGGCTGCCATGCCCTCAAAGATGGAGGTGCCCTCAGCCACAAGATGGTGGCGTCCAGTCCCCTCAACCCCGCCGGGGCGGCAGGCGCGTGGCAAGCTTGCCTCCACACGCCTGACTCCGGAGTCACCCAGTCCCCTCAGCCCCCCAGCCACCCAGGGCTGGCCCAAGGCACAGGCAAGCCTTGGATGGTCGCTCCTCAGCTGCCCAGGGCCGCTTGAGGTTCAGGTAACCAGGGCTGACCGAGGCTTGTGCTGCTGGCAGTGGCAGCAGCAGAGGTGTGATGGGGCATTGCCTTCCCCTGATTGCCAGGTCGCCTCCTGCCCCTGAGGGCTCCCAGACTGTGAGAGGGGACAGAATGGGCTGAGGGACTCTCACTCCAGTGCATGAATTTTTATGCACTGGGCCTCTAGTATAATATATTTTTTAAAAAGGCAGAAAACTCCCCCAGAAAGATTGACTTCATTCACAGAACTATGAAGTGGACCTCACTAGGGAGCCCAAGGCGTGCTCTGTAATTGGTCGCACTACCAGAGAGCCAGAGCCTCTCTTTTGTTCTTGAAAGCATGGAGCCAGATTTCCACTGCTCTTCTTTTCCCCATCTTTTTGCATATTCAGACACACATAACAATTTCTGTGGCTGTTGAGCCTGCTTTTCTCTCCTGGCCAGGCTAGAAGGACCAGGAAATAATGTCCCCTTGGGAGCATCCCTCTGCCAATGACTGAAGGGAGTTGGGGCACAAATATCTTAGCTATCTTACCTCTCATCTTGAATGGAGTCACATTGAGCTGTATTCTACATTGGCTCTTGGGAATTCCCTCAGGTAACTTGTTTGAGAATGCGTCATGCCTTGACTATCTTCTTCCCTGTCTTTCTGCATTGCTTATTGCCAGTATATCCTGATACTTGCAAGTAAAAAACTTGTATGTCAATCCTTGTCTCATCATCTACTTTTGAAGAAACCCAAAGACAAGTGAGAACTATATATTTGGTTTCCTTCTTATTTATTTATTAGAGGCCCAGTGCATGACATTCATGCACTGGGGGAGGGGAGGATGTTCCCTCAGCCCAGCCTCTGCCCTCTCGCAGTTGGACATCCCCCAGGGGTCCTTAGCACTGCCATGGAGGTGAGAGAAGCTCCTGCCACTGCTGCTGAGCTTGTATTGAGCCCGGCTTCTGGCTGAGTGGCACTCCCCCTGAGGGAGTGCACTGACCACCAGGGGGCAGCTCCTGCATTGAGTGTCTGCCCCCTGGTGGTCAGTGTGTGTCATAGTGACCAGTCGTTCCACTGTTCTGTTGATTTGCATATTAGGGTTTTATTATATAGGGTTTTAAAAATATATATCCCTAACTATAAACCAATTTTGAGCATATACTCCAGCATGTTTTATTCATCAGTGGTATAAATTCTATTGCTTTAAGATTCTATGGATATCAAACATACAGAAAAATAGGAATTAAAAAAAGATGAGGAAAGTACATAAAAAATTTAAAGTCTTGCAAATTGTGATGGCCCAAAGTGGACATGCAGGCCAAAGGATACCTTATTCAGTGGGAGTAGTTGGTCTGGGATTTGCGAGGGTTGTCGATTTTACCTTGCTTTTGCCGAGGGGTGTGTGGCAGGGGTAAGAGGAGCATGTCAGCCTGCCTTCATCTTGCTCTTTGCTGTGCCTTCATTACTAGTGTTAACTTTGATCCATGCATACTTTTCAGGAATTTTTGTTTAAGCCACCTAGCCATTTTTCATAAGGGTTAGTATAGTTAAAACCAGATAATATAATCCATAAATCCTCTAAATTGAGCACATGTGAACTGCAGCGTCACAAGGCAGAAAACCAAGGCAGGATTGAGGGCAACACTGCCTCTGGCCTCTGGCTCCTGCCTGGAACAAGACATGTGATCACCAGCCATGCAGGCCACTGAGGGCACCTCTTCCATCTGCACCTCCAAATAGGACTAAGACCTGGTTTCTTATTCACGTAGAAAACCAAATGTAAATAGAAGTTCTGGTGTTTTCTTCCTGTTCCATGACTGATTGCCTCATGACCCGCCTGGGGCTGTGATGCCAGGGTTGTAGGTTGTGAAGATGGTGGGGACGGACAGAGAGGCTCTGGGCCCTTTGAGGTACAGGTGAGTGGAGAGACACAGATGGAGACAGGGAGGAAGACACAGATGGAGACTTTGGAGGAACTGTAAGTGGGGAGAGAGGAAAACTTCCTAAGCTTTGAATCCAAGGGATATTGGGATCATTTCAGTGATCAAAGTGAGAATTATTGTCCGCTAATCAGGCTCCCACACCATCTTACCTGGCACATCAGTGAAGATTGTACACCACTTCCCTTCACCATGTCTGGTGGAGGAAAAGTCCCCCCTTTTTAATGTTTGTCCTTTTAGTCGTAAAAATAAAAACCAAAGAGTGTGTGTGTAGACATTTGGGCTAGAAAACTAGGGAATGGTTGGTCCTTTAATGTGTGGATTCTGTTTGCTGCAAGAATGATTTCGCTCTGAAATTTCAAAGCATGTTGCAATTTTTATCATAATATAAAATTCAGGTTGTTTCATAGTTTATTTATAGTAATACCTCTTAGTTTATAACCTTAGGGGTGATTTCTTTTTCTTTTTGAAATTGAAAAATGAGCAATGAGAGTTTACTTAGACACAGTTACAGAAATAATGGAGACATGATTTTTATTAAACTTTAGGTAAAAAAAAAATTAAGCTTTTTCTTTTCTTTTCTTTCTTTCTTTTTCTTTTTTTTTTTTTTTTTGTCTCAGACCAGTAGAGGTCAAACTCACCATCTGAAGTTAGTTTGTGTTTTCTTTTTTCTTTGGTTTTCATTTTTTAAAAAAAGATCTCATTTAAAAAATGTGTGGGTCATCAGACTCCACTCAATAAAATTTGCTTCATTGATTCTAAAAAATGGCATATTAAGAAGCAGGAGCTGTATGATGGTATACATATCTTCTGGTTTTCTCTAGGCTGATTTTGCAAATAAAAGCTCAGCAGATGGACTGGACAATCTTGAGGCGACTCTCCCTCAGAAGTGGTCTGCCTGGCCGGTGTAACAACAGTGTTCTATAAAGTTGTCAGCCACGAGGCCTTATTACAGAGAAGATGAAATGATGGTTTCAGGAATCCTTTCCCCATAAATCACACTTTGTCATGGATGTTTCTGCGTTCATTAGGGGAGTAAAAGGCAGCGATAAGAGCAGGTTCATTTTTTTTTTATATAGGCTTCTTGATGAACTGGGATGAAGGGTTAGCACACTGGCAAACAAGCCAAGTCCCTATTTCTATATTTTGAGCTTCGTGTCGTCATCCTATAAAGTCATAGTAAAATCAAAGAGTTAATAATAATTTATAGGCTCTGCCCTGCTTTCCTATGTCAGCCCTAGTTAGTGAACTCAGGAAGGGCATGGGGGTGAGGCACAATAATTCAAGGTTGGCCTCGTAGCTATGGCCTAATTTACAAGCCACTTAAAATCTGAACACAGCGTTGCATATTCCCTTTTGTACTTTATAAAGAGGCTCTTTAGCCTTCTAAGTCATCTGGGAGACTTTCAGATACACAACATTGCAAATAGAGCCCCCCAAGTCCATGTTGAAAGCTGTTAAGTGCCCAAGTGCTGGAACAAATTCATTCTTCGAATAAATAGTGGGTTAAATGTATGTATGGAGGTGTTTTTCTCGCCACCAAAGATAAGACGATGGCTAGAAGATTGAGAAAGGATGAATGGGCCACTTTGGATGTTGGCATTAAAAATGAATTATATTTTTAATCTTTGAAAGCCAAACATGCCCCACGTTGTTGGGCTGAGGCCACCCATTCTGCTGCTGGCAGCCTCACTGATGAGCTCTTGGCCTGGTGCCTCCTGTCCTTGCCTGGCATCCGCTCTTTATCTCAACTCCAGGGTAAGTGAGAGAAGAATGATGTCAGATGCTCAAACCTTGGGATGCTGATCTAAGAGCAAAACTAAAAATCCAACACCTAAGCTCAAAATTTCCCATCTGAGCAAGAATCAGTCTTTACAGCACAGGGACAGAAGGCTGCTCTGTCCTTATCAGAGCTGCTCTAGGGCTAAGCAGAGTGGAAAAAGTTTGTCATAGGGGCTTCTGCCACTTACCTACCCATTTCCCTCTTCTAAAGAGATTCTCGGGGCTCCACAATGCAGCCCTGCTAGGGGCCTGCTTAAAATTTTGCTGCTGAACGAGACAGTGATTAACAGTGCTCAGTGCTCAGTTATAGTCATTTATGGGCTTTGTCTCACTTAATCTTCATATAGGCCTAGCAGCAAATGACTGATGTTAGCCCATTTCATAGGTGAGGAAACTGAGATCTAGAGAAGCTTACAGGTACATCTATATGCCCAAGCTTGTGAAAAGCTGAGTTCGGATTTGAGTTCAGAACTGCTCTCACTTGGTAGCCAGGGCTTGCTGTCACAATGATACGCAACATGTAGATGGATTTGTGCTCAAGAGAGTTCTTTGTCCTTCACTTTACAACTCCCATGTTCTGTGTAGCATGCAGTGGTGAAAAGCTTGGTCCTGAGTCAGATCACATGATTTTAAACTTCAAGCACATTGCTTTTGGATGACCTTGGGCAAGTTCCTTGTCCTCCACACACTGTTGTTGTTGCATATAAAAATTGGGATAACAGCACCTGTTCTTAAGTTTGTTGGGAGTCAATGATGTAAATTAAATGATGTAAAATGCTGAAAGCCGTGCCCAGGCACACAGTAAGAGCTTAATAAATAGGAACTATTTTATAACCCTGTTATTAACCTTAATGTGCTCTTCCTGGGATGGTGGATAGTGGTAACAGCTGGGACTTCTCTCCACTTGGGTAGATCCCAGGGGGCACAAGAGGGGAAGCTGAAGCCACACAGCACATTATGGCATTGGCATGAGTCACTTCTTCTGGTATCCCATTGGCCAGGTCTAGTCACATGGCCAATCCATCATTGATGTACTACCACCGACTGGCATAGCAGAGGAAGGGAGAGAAGGATAGCAGCCATAACCCCACCTACCACAAAGGGTACTGCCTTCTTCAGACATCACAACAGCACTCTGACAGAGGTGATGCTGGTGAGCCATCATCATCTCCATTTGGGAATACTTTTCCCAATGGGAAATATGAGGGTGAAGGAAATCCCTGGTTCCTAATAGAGTAGATGCTGGGGCTGGTCCTTGCATTCAAGATTTTTTCACTGTCCTCAGATGTTATGGTGAATCCCATCTTAGGGAGAAGCTGTATGTTCAGGCTCTTGAATCATAGCATTACAATATGACACACTTATTGTGTCAGGCACACAGGTTATCTCATTTACTTTACTTACAGACATGTCTATAGCTGGTCTTCCTGTTACTTGGCTTGTCATATAGAAGACCAAGGCCTATTGCTCCCATGCAGCAACGAGCCTCTATGACAGCCACATCCCATGGTGGTCCTTGGTTTTTCTAGGTAAGACATGAGGGAAACATGTTTCCCCCCTTTTCCTTCACATGGGAATTTCCTTGTGTTTAAAATCATGTGATGATAGAGATGGTTTATTTAGAAGAGCTTTGGCCTCCTTGGAAGAAAGTTCCTGCATAAATTTGGAGTGTTATGGTGAGATGGTATCCTGGAAACGTATGTGTGAATAATAAAAATGTCAGCACCTGCCGCTGAGAACCACCGAATGAAAGGAAAGGCAAATACCAGACATCAAAGACAGTTAGAAGTTTATTTAGATTCTAAGTCCCCTGGGTCAGGACCACACCTAGTACATTGTCACATCCAATAAATGTTGAAAAACAATTGTCTGGCACATGATCCACAGTTGTGACATCCTCGACCACCTCTATTATAGACTCAGAATATGGTCCAGCCCCAGTGGAAATCCTCTCTGCTTATGTACTCTCTTTCCTAAGCACTTGTTTATTCGCGCAGGCTCTGCTAAGGGACCAGGGCCAGTGAATTGGTGTCCAGAGCAGAGAAGAGGCACTGTGAGGAACAGCGAGGGTCGGCTAAAGGGCTAAACTAGTTAAGACAGAACTAGATGAACTTATATCACATAAAACTTCAAGTGGGGAATTAGTCCAGGTACAATGTCATCATATCCAGTCCTTACATATCTCTTGCCTTCAGGGTAGATATGACTGGTCCCCTGTTCACATACTCCTTGGGCTTCTGGTGAAAGCACCTGTGGCTCATTTGTTCCAGGGCTTTCTCGAGCCACAGGAGCATAGTTTGCTTGCACGGGGTGCGGTGCAGGCTGGCATTGTGAAAGCCCCCAGGAGTGACTCACAACCAATCTCAGATGGGGAATTGGTGTGTCAAAGATCAGGCTCCCTCGCCCCTCAGTGGGAAAATGCATAAGCATGTTCTATAGTCTTTCCCAGAGGCCTCCCACAGGACTGAACCCCAGCTGCCCACAGAGGTAGCCTGCTCATTTACTTTCCTCATTTATTGGCTTCCATGATCCCTTTCCTGTCTCATTCCCATAGTTCCCCGTTCTGTCCAGTATAGTTTGGGATCCTCATCCAAAGGAAGCCTCTTGTCTCCAGGTTTGCATCTAAGGAAATGCAATCGGAGACAACTTTGTAAAATCTAGCATACACTCTTCTTCCACGAGTTCTGAGGGAGAGTTACAAACCATGTGAAGTCATACAATACTCTTCTGATTACCAGAGCCACGGAGGAGAGGCAGGGAAGGCTAACTCCTCAAAGCAAGAGAAAAGATGACATGACTGGTCAAGTGGGTGAGCAGGTGGGAAGGCGGGAAAGGGTCAAGCAGGAGGCCTGGAGGCCCTCAAAGCTTTAGGGAAATGGACTGTGGACACATGGAAATAGGTACTCTGACACTTAGATTTATTTTCAGGCAAACAGTTCACCACAAGCCCAAAGTTCCCCTAAACAATTCCTAAGAAAAGCTTCCAGAAGTTTTGAGAATCTGGTGACCATATTTTCTGAATCAAAAATTAAGAATTCAGTCTGCCAAAGAATGTTTTGTTTATGATTTGTGAATATATCTGCACAGAAAAAGTCAGAGAGAATATTGGAAATGGATCCTCCTCCAGAAGTTCTGAGATTGGTGGTCACCACACTCAGGGGTCACATGATTTAGTGTTTTCTCCATATCCTGCATATGTCATCTTGGGAGGTAGGGAATAAGATCAAAAATAGAAATGAGGATAATCAAAAATTTAGAGATTTTTTACAACAAAGCTTATTTTCAACAATGGTACTATAACTTTATTTCCTTATATTTTTCTCATAAGTGAAACTAAGTGCTTATAAACATAATAATAATGTTTATAACAAAAAAACTAGTATTTTATATCTTAGGTGATGAAAATCAGATTCTCTGAATAATTGACAGAGTGTCAGCTCTGAAAGGTTTGTTCACTAATTTAACTCATATTTATTTATGACTTATGCAAGGCCTAGTGATATAAGGACAAATAAAACAGATAAACTCTTCACCCTCATATGATTTACAGTGAGGGAGACAGCATCACAAACAAGTAAAGACAAAGTTACAAATGGCAAAGACACTGAGAAGGGTGCATAGAGCATTCCTGTGATATTTCTTAACAGAGGGAGATCTAGAGGCCCCCAGGGACATATCCAAGACAAAACAGTAACTTAATGGTAAAACTAATGCTCCAAGCAGGGCTGCTGCAGCTCTGTATGAGGCCACCTCTGCCTGGGGACTGCCCTTTGCACACGCTGAGACTTTGCCAGAACAGTCGTCTGAAGCCTTCCCTTTCCTCTTGCCTTTCACAGGTTTCATACCAAATAATGGTTTGAAAGCTCTCCCACCTTCTCCTGCTCCCTCCCTCATCTAATTTCACAAGAAATTTTCTCATTTATCTCCTGCATTCTATTCTCATATTTTTTCTTAGGAGAGCCAAACTGCACAGCATAATAAAGTACCATGGGCCCAGGACACACACTTCAGTCTAACATAGGTCCATCTTGCGTGCCACTAAAAGCAGCTCCATTTTTCAAAATCTCTAAAGGACCATATTATTCAGGATCCTGTCTCTTGTGTGCAACTGGGAACACAAAATGGAGCTGTCCACAAAATGTTCTTTATATAGAATACTAGAGGCCCATTGCACGAAGAGATTCGTGCAATAGGCCTTCCTTCCCCTGGCTGCCGGCACTGGTTTTCCTCTGGCACCCAGGACCTAGGCCTTCCCTCTGGCCGCTGCCTTCAGCCTTCACTCTGGGTGGAGCGCCGCTCCTGTAGCTCCCTCTGCCCCCTGACCTCTGCTCCCGGTCCTCCCCCTCATAGCAGGCGTCCTGCTCTGCCTGGCCACTCTGTGCCTGCATGTGTGCTGCTCAGAGGCCCAGAATGGCTGGGGGGGGGGGGGGGGGTCGGGGCCGACACCATCTTTGTTGGGTTAATTTGCATACTCACTCCTGATTGGCTGGTGGGTGTAGCAAAGTGATGGTCATTTGCATGTTTCTCTTTTATTAGTGTAGATTCCTGATTGAGATCGCAAGGTCGCTTCTCTCAGATAACTGCCTACTTGCTAAAGTAGAAATTTCTACTTTGCCACCACCATATTGCATCCATACTCACTCTCTTCTTTTTATACTCTGATGAAATACAAACCCGATTATTTCTGTACATTGTGAAGAGCGTTGGAGATGAAGCAGGAGGCAAGCAGATGGCTCTTACAGCACAGAAATGGGATGAAAGAGTCATTATTCTTATTGAGTTGGCATTATAGATTTTAGCATGACTCAGCAGGTGTTTACCTTCTGGGCCCTGATAATTATTGTATTCACATTCCCAATGTAAACATGCTTCTATTCAGTGGTTGGTCAGACAGTTAACTCTTTTTTGGGGTCATAAATGTACCATTGTTTTCCAAACTATGGCTCTCTATCTACAGTTCTTTCAAGAATATTGGTGTTCTAGTTGCTCCTCATATGTGTCAGCATTTAGTATGGTCTGTCTTTTTCATTTTAGCCATTCAAGCTATTCTGGTTGATGTCTAGTGCTATCACATGTGGTTTTAATTTGCATTTACCTGATGACTAATGATGTGGAGAATCTTTTTCGCCATTTGGGCATCCTCTTTTGTGAAGTGATGGTTCAAATCCATTGATAATTTTCCTGTTGGGTTGTCTGGCTTTTCCTTATTGATAAACATCTTTATATATTGTGGCAAGTCCTCTGTCAATTGTACATTCTGTAATAACTGCTCTCATTTTGTGGCTTGCCTTCTTTTCATTCTCATAGTGATGTTTTCCAATGTAGTCCAGTTTGTACAGTTTTTCCTTTGTGCTTATTGTTTTTTGTCATATTAAGAAGAAATATTTGCCTTTCTTAAGGTCATAATTCCAAACTCACAAGTTGTGTACTCCCTCCCTCTCTCTGTATATTATAGCTCAAGAAAATTTTTGCATAAAGTCAGGCTGACATAATTTCAAATTCCTCATAATAACCTCATGAGGTGGCTATTATCTCCATTTTACTGAGAAAACTGAGGTTGAGATAGATTAAGTTGCATGTCCACAGTCTCATAGCTAGTGGGTGAGAGATGTGAATGAATTCAGTCTGACTGCAGAGTTCAAGTTTCTGGTCTTCACCTTAATCTGAACCTCACAAAGTCTGTTTGCACTTTTGTTTTCTCATCAGCAAAATGAAATCAATTGAATCCACTACACAAGGCTATTATAAGAACTAAGCAGCTTATTAAAATTATCTAGCATGGTTTCTAGGACCCAGTAGGCACACATAAACATTTTTCCTTTCTGTTACTATTAATACTCCCTAGGTAAAATAAAAATTGCAAGAGGCCCAAGGCTGATGTCTCATTTTTCTTTTTATGTGGAGCAAAGTGCAATTGAGTTTCTGCAATGGATGGACTGACTGTTAACGCTGAGAAACCCCACACACATCCAAAAGTAGTCAAGTGTTGGTACATTATCTCTTTACAGCGTGAGCAATAAAGGCTTCCAGATGCATATCATGTATCTGTGCATAAGGATCAGATGGTGGCTGGGGCAGATATGAAGATGAACAGGGTGAGAGATGTGAAAGCTTACAGCGGGATTCTTGCCACATTCACCCTTCTGTATTATCCTTGCTACAACAACCCAACTACATCATAGGGAATTAATGAGCAGATCACAAACCCAAAGGTTTTGAAAAGGCAGAATGGTTTGAAGTAGTTCAAAAGTTCAGAGCAAAATGCTAAAAGACTTTTAGTTACAACTGGAAAGTTGTTTTTATTTTCTTTGGAAATGTAATATGCAGGGAAAACGGCTAATTTTGAGTTTAGTGCATCCAACACAATTTCTTTTATAACTTTCTATTAACTAAAAAATAAACAAGATAGTTGCAGAATAGTAGAATTCTTTGATATAATAATCCTAATTCTTCCAAGGAGAAGAAAAGTGATGGTGAGGGAAGAAAGAGAGAAAGGGAAAGAGTGGGAGTAGGAAAAGGATAAGAAGGAGGGAACAGGAAAATGCCAGGAGTTTGAAGTCAGACAACAAGGAATCGAATTGTTAGTTCTATCCCTTTTGAGAGCTGGTTGCTCTTAGATTCACATTTTCTAAGCTCTGATTTCTCCATCTGTAGAATGGGTATAGCAATGCTTGCTCACTGGGTGGTCCTGGTGATGATTCAATTAAGGTAAGACACAGAGAGGACTCAACACATTTGTACTGGGCATTCACTAAAAGCTCTTCCCTAGTTTCCCTAATTTTTCACCTTTTTTTTCTTCCTCTTTGTTCATGACAGTAGCTCTTGGCAAACAAATTCACTGGCTGGGGCCAGCAGGCACAGAATTTAATATGCATGAATGTGTCCTACAAATGCACATCTGCAGTCTGATTTATTGGGAGAACTTGGAGTGAGAAACTGCTCTGTAATTTTCAGGTTGGGTGGTCTTTGAGAAATCACTCAATGCTCTGGGGGAGCTACCTAATCTGTCAGGTGAAGATGTTCCTCCCCAATCTTCATACTCAGTTACAGAAGTAAAATGTGATCAAACACACAAGTGCTTTGCACAGCAGAGGTCAGTGTGAGATATTAGGGCTTTGTTTTTCCTTCTGAATGCGCATTTATTACGTGATCTTATGGATTGAATGGCTCTTTACAATAGCATAGATACTGATGAATTTTTCTCAAAACAAAATTTTGGGTGGGGGAAGCTATTTTCTTGCACATTTGGCAAATCATCATGGGCTTATAATTGATATATCTCCCAACAGTTGCCCTCAGCTGAGAGTATGTGGTATCCTAGCTAATCCTAGCTAATAAAAGAGTAATATGCAAATTGACCATCACTCCAGCACACAAGATGGATGCCCCCATGTGGTCAAAGATGGCTGTCTCCATGTGGACACAAGATGGCCACCACAAGATGGCCAGAGGGGAGGGCAATTGTGGGTGATGAGGCCTGTAGGGGAGGGCAGTTAGGGATGACTGGGCCAGCAGAGGAGGTCCGTTGGGGGTGACCAGGCCTGCAGGGAGGACAGTTGGGGGGGACCCAGGCCTGCAGGGGAGGGCAGTTGGGGGAGACCAGGCCTGCAGGGGAGGGCAGTTGGGGGAGACCAGGCCTGTAGGGGAGGGCAGTTGGGGGTGACCAGGCCTGCAGGGGAGGGCAGTTGGGGGGACCAGGACTGCAGGGGAGGGAAGTTAGGGGTAACTGGGCCATCAGAGGCAGGCAGTTGGGGGTGACCAGGCCTGTAGGGGGGGGCAGTTGGGGGTGACCAGGTGAGGGAAGTTAGGGGAAACCAGGCTGTCAAGGGAGGGCTGTTAGGGGTGACCAGGATGGTAGGGGAGCAGTTAGGCGTCAATCAGGCTGGCAGGGTAGTGGTTAGGGGGTGATCAGGCAGGCAGGCAGAAGTGGTTAGGGGCAATCAGGCAGACAGGCAGGAGAGTGGTTGGGAGCCAGCAGTCCTGGATTGTGAGAGGGCAGTCAGACATCCTTCAAGGGGTTCCAGATTGGAGAGGGTTCAGGCTGGGCTGAGGGACACTCCCCACCCCCTTGGGCATGAATTTCATGCACCGGGCCTCTAGTGTGCATATAAAAACAGCCAAGGGAAAAGAACAATTGAAATGAAAAAAAAAAAAGAAACAACAGAAACCAAACACACCCTTTAAAAATTGAGTTACATTTCTTAAAAGATTCCTGAAAATAGAATGGAAAAAAGCAGTTAACTCAGTATTCCATTTTGTCTCCAACATTGCAGATTTACAAGTTGGAACACGAATACAGTAAAAAACAACAACAACATCAGAAATGAAAGAGAAAACAAAAACTACCCAATCTCAGATTGATCACCCTCTAGAGTGCTAACATACAGTGGGATTCCAGACCTACTTAGAAGGTGGGAAGTTTGGTAAAATGCATTGAATTTCAACCATAAAGATGACTTTATTAACTATTCGGAAAACTTCTGTTTGTGTTTACATCTCCATCAAGATACCTACAAGAAGTTATCATAGTCATGCCCAAACTCCTCTTCATAGAAGGACTTGCTTCCAGCTGCGGAGATGTGGGCATTGGGGGTCTTCAGCTTCTTCAGTGCTGCCTCAGCTGCAGAGAGCAGCCTTGCCTGAGCTCACCCCTTCTCATGGAAGTCTGCATCTAGTGACTATGCAAAAAAAAAAAAAAAAAAAGAAAGAAAGAAAAAGGAAAAGAAAAGAAAAGAATAAAAAGTCTGGCAATTTCTCCCTGATGCGTGAAAACTAGAGGTCCTTGTCCAGGTGGCCAAGCTTTATCATACCTGTACCACAATTTGACTTTTCCTCTGCCCAATCCTTTCTATGCCTTTCTACTCTTTTCTTTCCCAGTTTTGGATCCCTAATAATATCTTTCATCTAAAACTCTGTCTTAGTATCAGCTTTTAGCAACCCAACTGGCCTCATCTGCTACTCTAGACAGGAGGAGGAATTCCAGTTCTCACTGAACCTTAACACCCACAGAGGAATCCTGACTTAGGTGGCGATGATGAAAGCCAGTAGTTAGGCCTATGGGTTTCCACAAGGGAGTGTTCATCCTCATCACTCATCAGCATTACTGTTAGAAATGGTGACAAATGTTCCAGAGAAGGGACAGGCTATCCTGATAGACAAGAAAGGAAGATGATCCCAACTTCCATTAAAGGGCCATAGCTTTACACATATATGGGTCTGGTTAAAACAAGCATAATGCTAAATGAAACTATAATCCATCTAACCCATACTTATGTTTAGCTCTCCAACATCCCACTATAGCCACCTTCTTATGTTGGGAATGAATATTCAATTGCACATGTATCAGGCATTTTTCACAAATCAACATTGAATAGGCTGCCCAATATTCAGCCATTTGCATCTTTCCTGTGATACTGTGACTTAGCTTGGTTCTATTTCTGGGGATGCAGACAAGTGCAGTGTTCTCAAACTCATGGTATTTAAAGCATTACCATTTTTGTTAAAAATAAAAGTTAATAAATAAGATTTACAATATAAACTAATGGAGAATTAGGGCAGATACAATTCATTGTCCAACATCAGGCCTTTTTCTCCTTTGTTTTGTTAATGTAACTCCTAGATGAGAGGGGATTAATTGTGATTTTGCTAAGCCCACATTGTTCAATAAATTGCCACATGGGATCATTGAAATTTAAATTAATGAAAGGTAAGCAAAACTAAAAATTTAGTTCTTTAGTCACGCTAGCCACCTTTCAAGTGCTTAATGGACACATGTCATTAGCAGTTGCAGTATTGGAGCATGTGGACATGGAATTGTTCCTTTATCATAAAAATTTTTATCACAAGCCTGGTCTAAACTAATCATGGAACCTTCTTCTACATTGTCAGTAGAATTTTTCCTAGGATGACCATAGAACATCTGATTCTGGCTATTGGCATATAAGAGAACATGTTTTGGAAGATTCTGAGAAATATTGCTTTCCTTGAAGAGATCAACTTATAAGAAGAGTAAGTGTTTTGTTTCTTCTTCCTTTCCCTCCTGCTTAAGAAGGTGACATGGGAGGTGGGGATGTGGTGCACAGGCATGGATCCTGATGGCATCATTTAGAGCTGAAGAACCTGCCTACATACAAATTTCTCTCTAACTCAAGATTTTATGTTCATAGGATTTAAGCCTCAGTTCTTTGGGTTTTCTCTTACTTGTAGCTTAAAACATTCCTAGCTTAAATAAGAAGTTTGGAAAAAGAAAAGCAGAAGAGAAAAAAATTTATTCATAGTCCTCCTGCTCCTCTCCCTGCCCCCAAGTGATATTTTTACCTATGCATATGTTTTACATGGACATAATCATATGGTGTATGTACAATCATCTTTTTTTATTTTTAAATCTTTTTTCTCTTAACATTAAAGGAATTGTGTTCCTTGAAGAAAAACTAAAGAATATAGACAAGTGTAAAGAAGAATATTGCTACTCACCATGACAGAAAACCAACATTAACATATTAAGGTTTATCCTTAAAATTTCCATACATCTGATGCACTTTATACTCTGACTTTTTAAGAATTATTAACACAGGGATTTCTACTTATCCTAGACTGAGGAAGATGACAGATAACACTACCATACTGTGATTTACTAGCCTTATTTTCTATAAAAAAAAAAACAATTACTGGTAAGTATGGGTTTTAAAGATGCAAAAAATCGTGACTCTGTTCTTTTATAATGAATACTAGAGGCCTGATGCATGAAAATTCATGCACTCAGGGGAGGGGGGATCCCTCAGCCTGGCTGCACCCTCTCACAATCCGGGAACCCTCGGGTAGGGTCCCTAGGCCTGGCCTGAGATCAGGGCCTATTGGGCCTTTCCTTCCCCACCCCCACTGCTGCTGGCACCTGGCCCCACCCCCACCGCTGCCACTGCTTGCCATCTGTGCAGCGCTGCCCCCCCTCCCCTGCCACCAGTGGCCTCCCTCTGCAGGCTACAGGCTGGGGTGCAATTGCTTGGCTGGCCTGGGCCTCCCTCTTTCTTTGGAGGGGGGTGGGGCCAGCCCTGCAAGGGGCTGTCTGCCTACCTGATCACCCCTAACTGCTGGTCCACCTATCTGATCACCCCTAACCACTGGTCTGCCTACCTGATCACCCCTATCCACTCTACCTGCCTGCCTGATTGCCCCTAACAGCTTGCTTGGGGGCGGGGCCAGCCCAGTGAGGGGCTGTCTGCCTACCTGATCACCCCTATCACTGGTCTGCCTACCTGATCACCCCTAACCACTGGTCTGCCTACCTGATCACCCCTAACCACTCTGTCTGCCTGCCTGATTGCCCCTAACTGCTTGCTTGGGGGTGGGCCCAGCCCAGCGAGGGGCCATCTGCCTACCTGATCTCCCCTAACCACTTGCCTGTCTACCTGATTACCCCTAACCACTGGTCTGCCTACTTGATCACCCCTAACCCCTCTGCCTGCCTGCCTGATTGTCCCTTACTGCTTGCTTGGGGGCGGGGCCAGCACTGACTTCCGGTTGGTCAGCCTCCGGTCGTTACTGGTGGTTACGACCCAGGGTTTTTATATATTAGTATGAACATTAGATTCTTTATGAAACTCTGTAAAACCATAATTAAATATATAGTATAGACCAGTGATGGCGAACCTATGACACGCGTGTCAGCACTGACAAGCGTAGCCATTTCTGATGACATGCGGCCGCTGAGGCGGCCACATGCCGAGGATGAAACATTTGCTGCTCCTGAGGATGAAACATTTGAGACTAGAGTCTTGGAGTTAGTTTTTTCCTCAAAGTGACACACTACCCGAGTTATGCTCAGTTTTTTGGCGAACTTTGACACACCAAGCTCAAAAGGTTGCCCATCACTGGTCTAGACGAAGAACAATTTTAGGAAACATACAAACATTTTTGACAGTTACTACTGTGGTAGGCAGTCAGACAGACAGACATGACAGATCAAGGACAATGGGCTGGGCACAGAAGGTCACCAGTGGGTGGGGAAGCCCTGGGTGCCTAGCAACAGGCAAAACTGGGAAAGCAAGGACCTTGCCCCTAAGGTGACCTTTCCTTCCCTAGCATATCACTAGTCATGTGGTTTCAGAGCCCTTAGAGGAGGTACAAGGGGTGGAGAAGAGCCTCATATGACTCTCACGCAAGCCTGGCATGATTACTCCCTCTAGTATTGGGCCCTAAAGACAACGAGGTTCTGACCTGCATTAGATAATCTTAGGAACAAAGCCTCGGGTCTGCTGATCACGGAGACAGAGTTTTGGTCAAACTAAAGATGAAATTTAGGCCTCAGTTGTGTTTCAGCTCCAGGCCCAGAAAAGCAGCAAAACCAGGAGTGAGGCCATAACTGACAACAGGGCCAGCTTCGATGACCAGTTCCCCTAGTACCGACCAATCAGTAGAAAGGACAAATATTCCATTGAGATCCTCTTCCTGGGCCTCCCTTCAGATCCTTGCCTTTAGAGAGGTGATATAACCCCGAAGACAAAGGACTCAGCATGTTCTCCTTGGAGCGTGCCTCCTTTTCTCTGGCTAACCCTCGAACCTGTCCCCAAGGCCCCCTCTTCTCTCTCTCCAGTGAGCTGACAGCAGCCCCACCCTGGCTCACTGCTTTCCCATAAGGTTTCTAGGGAGACCAAGCAGCATTGCCTAGGCTCTCCTGTTGCTTCTTCTATCCTAAGCCCCTCCTTTGCTTCACTGTCCCCAGCTTTACTAAACGTATTCTCACAGCCACCTGGACTCGCACTGTGAAATCTTTCCTGCATGGAGTCAATAACCCACACACTATAGGCTGACTTGAGGCAGACCCATTCGGGGCAAGTCCCTTTCCAGTGATACTGCAATCCTAAAAAAGTATGACTTTTCCTTCTCTAGATGCTTTATGCTTTAGCTTTTCTCTCAGGTTCTTTTCTTATTGTAGATTCTATGCTTTATTAAAAACATCAAAACCAGCCAACTCCACAAAAGTTACATGGACATACTCTCCCCATTTAGATTTTTCTTTTTCTTTTTTAAAAAAACAACAATAGGGACTGAAAAAGCCCCTGTTTTGTTCATCACTGTATCCCCAGTGTCTTCCTAGCACAGGGCCTGCCATACAACGGGCACTAAACAGGGGTGGGAGCACTGGGGACAAGCAGGCGAAGCATCATTTCAGTGGGCTAATTACCTTAGGTAAGGAAAGGCCTTCGAGGAGAAGTCTATTATTTATTTACTTATTTACTTATATTATTATTTTTAAACATTATGGGAAAGAACTAAACACAAAAACTAAAAAAAGAAAATAATATTTGTGTGATTTGCAAAAATTTCCAAAATGCTGTGGGGTGAGGAGATGAAAGGCTATTAGGGATGAGTAACACACATTTCCGTAAAATTCTTATCCAATCTGCCTTTCACTGTGAAAAAGAAATAATTTTCTTTCTAACATTTGCTAATATTTTTTCTTTACCTCTGCCTCGCTTAGTGGCCAGAAGTCATCTGAACTTTCCTTTGTTTTTCCAGCAATAAGTCTGTTTTGTGCTATGACTCACGTGACTAATAGCTCCTGGCTTCATATGCAGCCTCAGTGTTGGCTTTGCCTGTGTGTAATGGGGAGGGGAACGGCTGCCCCCCACATTCTTCATTCCCACCTCCAAGGCTCCACTTAACTGAGTCACCCTGAGGGGCCCTGGAGGGTAAGGTTCTGAAAGAAGAGTCTTGCCAGCAGAATCCTAGAGGGACAGCTGTGGGAGCCTCTGCTATTTGAAAAACAATAGCTCAATTTAAGAAACAAAAAGGATGCCATTTTTAGCTTTTGCAAAGAAAAAACGTTTCAAATGCTTAAAAAAGCTCTCAGGGCTCCCAAGTCCAGGAGAGTTTTGCATAAAGACTCGTACCTCTATACCGAGACTTTGATGCTGTGCTACCCTCCGCTGCAGCCCTCTGATCGGGGACCAGATTTTGCTGTGGTTGACAACAGACCACCAAGTTTTGTCCACGGATTTCCCTGAGGATGGGGAGCCTCACATTAGAACTATGATGGAGGGTCTTAGATGGGGTTCCTGGGAAACAGACTCTGAAATGCAGAATTGTATATGGAAGGATTTGGGGGGAATGTTCTCAGGAGATATGCCTGTAAGGAAATACGGAGGGCAGAACTAGGCAGAAGGAGAAACTGATCCACAATTAGGGTGCAACTGAGCTGTCAGTCAATCTCTGGGAGCAGACCTGAGTCCATAATTTGTGAGGCCAATTGCAAAATGAACGTGAGCCTCTTGTTCAAAAGCAGAAAAAGGTGCCATCAATGACAGTAAAGTACACTTTTCCTTTCTCCTGTGCTCTCTCAAATTGTCATGGTGATTTTTATTTTTTATTTAAGTCAAAAATTTTTTAAATTATTAGCATGAATTTTACCATTCATCGTTACATTATGCACTGCCATTTTTAAATGCAA
Source organism: Cnephaeus nilssonii (assembly GCF_951640355.1). Classification (NCBI taxonomy): domain Eukaryota; kingdom Metazoa; phylum Chordata; class Mammalia; order Chiroptera; family Vespertilionidae; genus Cnephaeus; species Cnephaeus nilssonii. The sequence goes on along the minus strand of NC_137082.1, from coordinate 14,832,566 downwards.
ATGTAAGAGCATCTAACTCACATAGAGAATCATTAAAATGCACATTTTGTATTTCACAGCTCATGCATGCATATGTATTTTGTTCTTACCTAACAGTAGAAATGCTGCACAAAATTAACTCAACTTTTTAAATTTTGATTTTATTTCACTTTTTTTAAAACAACAACCTAATTTATTATGTCATTTTTTCTTTTTCTGATCTTTGATCAAATGTTAAGTTCTTTTTTTAAAATTTATCTTTATTGTTGAAGTATTACAGGTGTCCCCCTTTTCCCCCCATTGACACCCGACTCCCCGCCCCCCCAGACCTTCACCAAACTGTTGTCTTTGTCTATGGGTTATGCATATACATTCTTTGCTTAATGTCTCCCCACCCACGGCCCCACCCCGTCCTTCCCTCTGAGATATGTCAGTCTGTTCCTTGCTTCTATGTCTCTGGATCTATTTTGTTCATCAGTTTATTTTGTTCATTAGGTTCTACTTCTTGATATGTGCATGTTCTGCTAATACTCTTTAACTTTGGCTTATGCCGAGTAAGGTAGAAAGGAAAGGAAAAGTAGATTTTTGAACATGGTTGGCTATATCAGGGAAGTAAGGTCAATAAGAAAACGTAATAAGATTCATGTTTCTTTTCTTAAAAAATACATTTTTATTGATTTCAGAGAGGAAAGGAGAGGGAGAGAGAGATGGAAACATCAATGATGAGAGAGAATCATTGATAGGCTGCCTCCTGCACATCCCCGGTCAAGTCTGCATGTGCCCTTGACCAGAATCGAACCTGGAACCCTTCGGTCCCCAGGCTGATGCTTTATACACTAAGCCAAACGAGCTAGGGCAAGATTCATGTTTCTTATAAAGCCATTGTTCTTAGAAAAATATTGCCTTCTTTCTGTATTTGAAGAAAGTTCTGGTTTGAATGTACCCTCACTTACTTAAGTGTAGATGTGAAATGTTTCATTTGCTTTGAGTCTTGCTGAATACCTACTCATGGTGGGTCCACTGGACTTCTGTGCTCATGGGGTATTGAGAACACTTTATGCAAATGAGGTGGTAAAGAAAGAATACCCATATTGTACCTAATATCTCCTTTGCTCACGTGCATGCTCAATTGTCCCAATGGGCTTCACTTACAAAACACAAATTCAAAGATAAGATTATTTAGAATTTCAAGATGCTGACAGCAGATTATTATACCAAGTGAGAGGTCCTTCTGCCCAGGTTGCAAGCCCATGAAGTTGCCCCTACTTGAGGAAGTTTGGAGGTCAGATGGCCTTTCAGAGAAGGGCTGCATTTTATTTTATTTTTTTAAAAAGTCATATTTGTATATATTTGAGGCAGAAAACAGATATGGATAACAATAAGGGAAAAAGTCTTAACGGAATGTATTATTTTCCTTGGCCTTAGGAACTTGTTTCAACAAAGGACGTTTTTCTTTCTACCGCTCTCTAGACTGGGGAGCAAATCTGGCCCCACAGAAGGCACTCTACCATTTGGGCAGAACAGGACACAGTGACAAAATCAAACCAGAATTTCTAGATTTCCAACAGGGATTCCTACCCATTTCCTCAACCTGCTGCTATTCCCCACACCCCAAGGCAGGGAAATCCTGCTGCCTTCCCTGGTCTCTAACTCAGTTGTAAGGTGGTTTAGGAGCCACTTGCAAAATCAGTGGCATTGACCACCCAGTGCCCCAGGGGGGAGGCAAGGGATTTTCTGTGCTTTGCTATTGCTTATGGCTAAGCGGAAATCCTATAAACATGAGCAGAAATCAACGGAGGCTGCTTAGCTGCCAGGGGAGAGACACAGCCCACAGACTGCATCTGTCTGATGAGGGAGAGGAGGCCGCCTGGGAGGGATGGAGGCGGGGTAGCTGAGGGTAGGGAAGAGTCACTATGGAAAGAAAAGCCAGAGGGTCAGGCACAGTGAACAAAGGAATGAACCTCATTAGGCTCAGTGTTCTCTTCCCTGGTGTTGAGGAAGTGGCACTGTGGCCCAGGCTACTGTCAGATCTTTAGTTCTCTGTGGTGCGCTTAGTAGGAGCTGATAGTCCTAAAGCCAGAAGCGCTGTAGGTCCAGGATCAGTTTGGCAGGTGCTGTCTCCTGTGCCAGCACACCACGCATGCTGCTGAGCTTGTCCATCTTTTCTAGGGCAGCTGAGACTCAGTCTCCTCATGCGCCTGGGCCTCTATTTCACCTACAGAGTAGCCAAAGTCAGCGGTCTCCAGGCCCACCCTGAGCAGAGGTTGCTCTTTATCAGTTCAGGGTGGCCCCAGTTTTCAGGCTCTACAACTAGTCACAAAACTAGTGATTTCCTGCAGCCCTAGTGGCTCAGCACAGCAGCCACATCCTCAGCCCCCAGCACCTCCTAGAGCTGGGCCACAGTTGAAGGCTGAACTGTGAGTTCCATGTATTCAGTGTGGGGTTGAAACACCTGCTGTTCCAGCACATTTGAGCTCCCATCCACTATGTTTTCACTGTTGCAGGCAGTGATCAGCCCGCATGAGGCTCAGCTCAGGGCTGACATAGTAGCTGTCTCTGAAGGTGCCCCAGTGCCCTAGGGTGTCTCCAACTCGTTGTAGCCTTTTCTGTTTCAGGCCCAGAAACCAACTTTCACTCCATCTCAATCAAGCCCTGGGCCATACTACCTCAAAGCTCGAAGATCTCCCTCTCATGGGACCTGGAGATGGGGGTCAGAGCCTCAGGCTACGCCCACCAGGATGCCAGGAACAGTCCCTAGGCCTGGACCTTGGCCCGTCTCTGCGCACAGGGCCAGTACCAGCGGGAGCGGTCATATTAGGCCGGATGTAGTGATGCCCTCTGCCACGCAGGCCAGAGCGGCCGGCTAGGCTTTAAGGTCTGGGACCTCCACAGTGGGCCGGGAGCAAGCCCATCCCCCTGTGCTGTCCTCCTCACACCAAACCTTTCCCCGCTCAAGTGCTGTGTTTCCAATCTCCATATCAACCAGTCATTGCCTGGGCCAGCCCCTGTGAGAAGGTAATTAGGAAGGATCTACTTTCACCTCGTAGATCACTTTATTCTGGAGCTGTCTACCTCTTGGAGATAGAAAGGAAAGGCTGGGCAAGTTTTTTGGTTTTGTTTTAATTTTTACCCACCAACTCTTGTTTATTGTTAATACAGGGCTGCTCCTAAGGGGTGTTAATTCCTTGCTCACACAGTGAAGGGCTGAGCATGCTCCTGCAGCCAGACGAAGTCCCCAGCGGAGAATTTCAGGGCTGCCAGTGAGGTGGGTTGGCATGCATAGGAACCCAGTGCCAGGAGAGCCTGGATGGAGCTCTGACACCTGGCAAATGTTACAAACCACTAATGCCTGTAAAATGGACCCTGCCCCTCAGCAGACACCCAGTAAATGGTAGCAATCCTTACCTTGCATTTGGTACTTGTTGATGTTTTTACACACACAAACACACTTTATTTCATAATCTGTATTTAAGCTTCTTTTAAGTACTTGTTTTTAAAATTCTTTTCAAAGGTCAGCATTGTTCCTTTCGGTAGGAGGTACTCAATGAAGGGACTACATTAGTTTTCATTATTTTTGTTCTTGTTATTTTTTACACTTTATTGAGATATTTCCCCATTTTTTCATACTTGACTACCACCCAACAAATTAACTGCTTTTTCTTCACAGCACTCTGTTTAGAAAAGATAAAGGAGAAAAAATAATCTTAGAAACAAAGTGATATTAGCTCCTCATTTTAAGAAGCAGGACAAGTCTATCTTATTGTTTGCTGACAAACTTTAGTGTTAATGCTACTTTTAAGGGGACATTTTCATGAGTTGTGTCCATCACACTTAGCATCCTCTTTACAGCAATGATCTAGAAATAACTCAGAGGGGAGTTCACACACGAAGTCACACAGCGTGTTCATCTCTCTCACTTGGCCTAAACCTCCTGTTTAAGAACTGACAGATCAGTGTAAATGCCTTCAGAAATTTCATAGTTTTGGCTGCATTCATTTTTCTAAAATTCTTTTTACATAAAATCAGGATAACTTATTCTACTTTTAGGCCTTGGTTGTCCGCCCAACTATATCCTTCAAAATTAGACCCATTTCTTAAATATGTCTGGAGCAGCGTCAAGAAGGCATCTGTCCGACGCCAAGGCCAGTGTGTTTTTGGAGCTTTACACAGAAAACATCTCTAAGGATTTCAGCTATGTTGAGGCAATATTTCTGCGGAGGAAACTTGTATCCCGCCTGACATTTTCCATCCTCGATTTTCTACCTGCTGTGATGTCCAATGGCCAAGATATGAAATCTCTGACGTTGGGGTTATAGCACAACTTTACTGGCCTCCAAGGGCTTGTTTCTCACAGCCATTGTTCCTGATGCCAGATGATCTAAGAAGATCATGGAAACCTGGCACCACACTGCTTTTCTGGCTAACACCACCGAAGAAAATTAATTGTTATTGTTTTTGGAAACTCTCATCCAGCACACAAAATAGTAATATCAGCAATTATATGGTGTTTTTTTTTCTTCTATTTTTGGGAAAGGTTGGAGAGTAGAGGGATGATGAACACTATGATTTTATTGTAGCTGCCTCAAATGGCCAGTTTTAGGACAACAAGAGGGTGTTACATTCCTATGTCTGAGAATCTTATAAAGTTGTAAAGCGAGAGGGCTCCTCTAATTTGCCTGAGTTGATGAGATGCAATGAACTTGTGCTTCTTGTCTGATTCAGCACAGCTTGAATTTCTGGTAACTCCTTGCCTCATGATTGGTTTTCCCATTATCCTGCTGAGAGCATAGCATTAAGTCAACCCAAACCCTACCTTTCTGCCAAGTCACTATTCTTGGAATTGCAATGTACCCCCAGTCTCCCACGCCATAGTACACACACCCTTCACTGTGGCCAGCCACCAACTTGAATCTCTTTCTCGCCTAAAAATTCTAGCACTAATCCTTAAGAAGCCCCTGTTGATTCTCCTCCTTTCTTCATGGGGAGTCTAACACCTGCCCTGAGCTTGCCTTAATGCTTTTTAACCTGCTTTCTCTGTGTATTTTGTCCAGTTGCCTCTTCCATTCAATGTATAGTCACAGACCCATATCTAGTTTCCCAATATGCCATTCTAGTGGTCAGTGTAGTGCTCATTACACAGAGGATACAAAAGAAGTTCCCATGGACAGCCTTAGCTAGGGAGAGCTGGAGCTCTTTTCTCAGGCTTCGTCAATTGGACGCTGATGCTTCATAAAGTAGAGCTAACCCTTTACATAGGTATGTGCGAGGGCACCTGGAAAGCCTAGTGTCCAGTAGACATATGTCAGTTTTGGTTATGATTGCCCTCCATGTGTCTCCTTCCTAACAACACCCTGAGTGAATTCCTTCCAAGGAATTATCCATGGTATGTCTTCCTGGAATGAGGGAAGATCTAGCTACTTCCTCTCCCTCCATGGAAGCAGATGAGTTCCTTGAAGTCCCTTCTTCCAATTTGTTCTTCCCATTGTCTTATAACAAATCAAGGAGCTGGCCAAGAACCTAACTTGAGCCAGATTCTTACTTCTGCCATGCTGACTCTAACAGAGATGCACCCAGGGAAAAAATGTTAGAATTTATTCATTACAAAGGCATACAGATGAGGCGGTCAATTAATCCCTGTTGTCTCCATGTCTTTCTCTACATTCTACCCTGAGTTCTGTTTTGTTTCCATCTACTTCTTTAATCTTCCATCCAGGCTGTGAGCTACATGATATGCCCCCAAATAAATTCCTGCTCTTCTCTCAGACATAACTTAGATGTAATTCCTTTTAGTTACTTGTAACCCAAAATCCTCAATGTATACTATTACCTATTATTGATTTTCTAAGTAACACTTAGAAACCTCAGTATCAGTCAAGATTTTAGTTTTTCTCTTTTCCAAAGGAGTTTCACATGGAAGAGTGTTATAGCAAAAGTGTAAGTGTGATAAAGGCCAATTTTGCTTGAAATCCTCTCAAGATACTACATAGAATTTAAGGACCTGATTACTTTGGAGAAATCATGAAAGTTTTTAAAAGTCAGATTCAAGAACAAATTTGGTGCGCACGCGTAGAACCTAGGAAGCACACGGCAATTACTTGTTCATTTGATCTGCTGGGGGATGGATGTGAGAAACCAAAGGGTCCAGACATCATTGGAAAAGCTATCTCAGAGGGAAGGACAGCGGGAAGGACAGCGGGAAGGACAGGTGGGGCATGTGGGAGGGACTGTGAGGGAATGGAAAGAAGTTGGACATGTCTCTGTCACATAACATATTGAAGAAACCTTCGAAGAAGCCAAACCGTTCTTTCTTTCTAGACGGAAGCCATCGGGGGCTCACGTCTGCACAGGCTTCAGAATAGGACAGGTGCCTTTGTGAGGCTGCCTGCGTAGGGCGGAGGGGGCGGGAGAGGGCAGAGACCCTGTCTCTCCTCTGCTTCTCTTGGAAGGGGGTACAAAATTACACCGAGGAAACTGTAAAGCTGCACAGAATTCAGGAGCCAAATAGGTACCTGCTCACATAGTTTCCGAAAAGCCCACATCTGAATCAGAACCAGGTCTACTGCAGCCAAGAGGGCTTTGCCAGGGAAAACACTACAGGTCTCAGTGCAAACAGGACCTGACTGGCCCGTTGGGGGATGCAGTTTGGCAGTTAGCAGAGTGGCTCTGGGCAAACAGTTCGATGCTGAGGCAAATAAAGAACCCACGTGGCTTTATTGTCTGCCACAAACAACTGAGAAAGACCCCGGGCTCCAGGGCTTGAGTTTATAATTTATAGGAGAGTTAGAGAAAGGAAGAGAAGTTGAACGTGGAGGTCTGGCTGATTCAGGTAAATAATCAGAATATCCAGGTAAAAATAAAACAACCACAGTAAAATGCAAGATTTGGTTGTTCCTCTTAAAAAAACAATTTTTCTACTGTTTTCTTGTAAATGAAAATTGGGGGTAATTCTTAATTGATAAATTGGTTGTGTGTTTTTTTCAAATTTGTGCTTTAAATTTTTTTCTTAGCAGGCATTTTGAACAGGAGGGGACATAGCATATTTTGACTTGTGCAAATAAATAATTGATCAAAACTGGAGATAAACAAACATGGTTAGCGGACAAATAGGGACTATGAAAGTGTCTTAAATTTTTTTTCAAATCCTCACCTGAAGATGTTTTTAATTTTTATTGATTTTTAGAGAGAGAGAAACATTGATGTGAGAGAGAAACATGGATCAGTTGCTTCCCATATGCTTTGTGATAGGAATCAACTTAGGTACGTGTCTTTACTGGGAATTGAACCCACAACATTTTGGTGTATGGGACGATGCTCCAATCAGCTGAGCCACCCAGCCAGAGTAAGTATTTTGATAACACTTTGGTTTGATGCTTGGAGAGCTCAAGCCACCACAGCACCACTGAGTCATCTTGGTCAATACCCCTGAGTGTCTGGTAGGAAAGAAGGGAAAGGTACCGACTTTTTTGGCACTGGGTTATTCAGGGGTGGGGATGGACAGAGTGAGACTCAGGTGGAGGTTCTGAGTAATTTGTCCAAGGGCCCATTTTAAGAAGAAAGCAGCAAAACTATGTTTCATTACATTTTGTATCTCTATTCTGGCTTCCTTTGATAGATAGGCTCCTTGAAAACAGGGGAAATGCCTGCTATAAGTAAGTTACTCCCTTATTTGTGCCTTATGAAATCCTTTTTTTTTTTTGCCTCAAGCTTTGGGTGAAAAGCTGATCATTGGCCTAGTTCTTAGGATTGCTCAGAGGTTTGTTTTGAACATCTCTTAAAAAAATTTTTTTTTCTACTGTTTTCTTGTAAATGAAAATTGGGGGTAGTTCTTAATTGATAAATTGGTTGTGTTCTTTTTCAAATTTGTGCTTTAAATTTTTTCTTAGCAGGCTTTTTGATTTTTTACAGAGAGGAAGAGAGAGGGATAGAGAGTTAGAAACATCGATCAGCTGCCTCTTGCACACCCCCTACTGGGGATGTGCCCACAACCAAGGTACATGCCCTTGACTGGAATCGAACCTGGGACCCTTGAGTCCGCAGGCCAACGCTCTATCCACTGAGCCAAACCAGTTTCGGCTTAGCAGGCTTTTTGAACAGGAGGGGACATCAAGAGATCTCCTAACCCCCATTTCTTCCCAGGATTCCTAACTCCGCTTGTAGGAGTTGGTCTTGGCTGAAGTTGAGTTGTTCCACCCCTCTGAAACACACCAAGAGTCTTCCCTTCCCCATCCATGATTTTCCAGGAAACACAGCAGGACCTAGAAAGTCAATGTCAGAGGTATCTTCCAAAGCTCAGGAGCTGATGTGGGGCAAGGGTTAGAGCTGGAAGAGAATGTCACTAGATGAAGGATGAGGTGGTGGAGATACAAGACAGGGTCAGGGTCAGTGTTAGTGTGGGCTGGCTAACTGCCTCTCCAGAAACCTCAAATGACAATAACAGCAAAGACTACAAAACAAAGGCCTGATTTGTAGCATTTGCCAACTTTTATGGTGTAAATACTCCTACCTTTGCACCATGGTCCATTTCAAGCTCACAAAATTCCTGAATACTTAGCAATTGGCTACCCAAGTACTCATGAACTCAACTTTGCTCAAAGCACTACATTAAGAATCTTGCAATTGGAAGGATGCCAACTCTAAGATTAATGAAACATAAAAAATGCAATTCAAACTCTTTCCTAAGTGACGTGGAAAAGAGAGAACAATGACCCCTTTCTGGGTGATGGGAAAACTCTGTGAAGCAGGGGAAAATCAGAGCTAGAGAGATGGGACAAAAGAGCCAGGAATGTACTAGAAGGCAAAATACTAGAATTAGTGATATAGTTGTCCAAAATTAATATTTGAAGCACGTACTAAGTGCCTTGAGTAATTCTAAGCACTATACCTTTATTGACTAACTAGAGGCCTGGTGCATGAATTCATGCATGGGTGGGGTCCCTAAGCCTGGTCGGCAATCAGGGCCGATCAGGGCCAGGCCGATTGGGGCCTGCTGGCCGCGGGGAGAAACAGGGCACAGGAGGTTGGCCACCGACCCTGAGGAGGGAGCTGCCACTCGGCCCCCCTGGGAGAGGGGCTGCGTCCACCACCACCCACCCCCCGTTCTCCATCCCAGCCTGGGGCCCAAAGGCCCTGGCAGGGTCAGGAGAGGAGGTGATGGTAGCCAGGCCGGGCGCAGAAAGAATAGACGCCGGACACCGATGCTGCCAGCTGGCTGTGGGAGTGCACTCACTACTAGGGGACATCTCCTGTGTTGAGCGTCTGCCCCCAGGTGGTCAGTGCACGTTATAGCGACTGGTCAACAGGTTGTTTTGATTGTTCTGTCGTAACGGTTGTTTAGGCTTTTATATATATAGATTTGATTCCAAAACCACCATAGGAAGTTGTTACTATTATTATCATGTTGAGGAGTGAGGGAAATTATTTTGGATATTTTGAAGTCACACCACCTTCATTGTGCACCCAGTTCTCTGGTCTGGAGAAAGTCCAATCTGTTATCAGAGCTCAGCTTTGTTTCTCTCTAGGAGAGCTTTCTGACTGCCTTAGCCTGGTGTGTGTATTCAGCTTACAGTCCTTGAATGAATAGGATTCAGGAAGGAATTAGTGAGGGCCAGAGAAATTGACCTCTAGTTTATCCAAATGCTTTTGTCTAGGAAGAAAGAATGAGAAATTTTGCTCTTATTTTATTAATTTGCATCATTAAGGTCCTGCTTTGGGACATTTCAGTGTAAGTTTCAGATTAAGATACAGGTTGAGCAATGGGTTTTAAGACCTTGCAAGTTGTGCCTGGTCATCAATTTTGCAATTCAAGTTCTCAGCATGGCAATGCCTTTAGCATGGTTTGGAAAAATGACAGACTTGAAGAAAGTAGATCTAAGAATGAAGCAGGGACAAAGCCAACAATTCAAAATAAATAAGATAATGGGCAGGTGAGTGGATGGGTGGATGGGTAGATGGATGAATAATAGTCATGGTTCCTGCCCTTGTGGAGTTTTTAGTTTTGTGAAGGTGACTATGAATTAAAGAATCATGGGAAGAAAACAACAAGAGTAATAAGAAAACAAAAACAAAACCTAAAACCCCAAACTCCAACAATAACAACACACACTAACACAATACAAAAGCATGATAGTAATGTAGGTACTTATCTATCTATCTATCTATCTATCTATCTATCTATCTATCTATCTATTATCTATCTATCTATCTATCATCTATCTATCATCTATCTATCTATCTATCTATCTATCTATCTATCTATCTATCTATTATCTATCTATCTATCTATCTATAAAAAAAGAGGAAATATGCAAATTAGACCAGGACACCATAACGGGTCACGACCGGACAGGAGGAGGTTGCGTATGCAGGTGAGGCCCAGAGTGGAGATGGAGACAGAGACGGGGAGCCGGTGAGCTGGCGAGCCATCAGACCCAGGCTCGGGCCGGCCCCCTGGAGTTGGAGCAGACACAGACAGGGACAGGGGGGCTGGCCTGCAGCCTCCGCGGCCAGCGCAGGCCCGGAGAGGAGATGGCGGGCCTGCCTCCTGCAGAAGCAGGGCGGCTCCCTCCCAGCTCCCATGGAAGCAGCATGGCTCCCGGTGGTGCACTGCAGTTCCTTCCGGCTTCTGCAGAAGCGGCTGGCGGCCTACTGCATGTGATATCACATGATGGGCTCCTAGTGATTTTATAATAATACTAGAGGCCCAGTGCACAAATTCGTGCATGGGTTGGGTCTGGCCAGCCCACCTCGATCAGGGCCAATTGGGTGAGACTGGCCTCGGGGAGGAGCTGCCCCCTGGTCAAACTCCCAGTGGAACTCCTGGTGGAGGGGACATTTGCATATTAGCCTTTTATTATATAGGATATTGCAAATACAAATATTTGCATACAAGCACACTTTTCTTCTACTTACTTCCAATTGTATTAGTTTGAGGAGTGTTTTGGAGTAAGAAGGGTCCAGGGTCAGCAGGCTACATAGTATGAGTCTTTGAGGTATGTGTATGGGGGCGAGATAGCATCTATCAGGAGCGGCTCTTCAGTGGGGGAGTGAGACCTCCATATACTTTCTCACAGAGCATCAAGAGAGTTCAAATGGAGACATAAATCCTACATGCTGAGAGGCAGCAAGATGGAGCTGCTGTTTTCTGTTAATGTCTTTGCAAAATGTGTACATCATTGTCCAAATTACCAACAGAGAATAGAGGTGTGAGTGTGCATGTTTGTGGGCTTTTTAAAACATTCCCCCTTTCCCACCCCGTGCTTTTGTTTATGTTCAAATGTCACATTTTTATTTTCATTGTCTCTCAGCTACTTTTTACTCATAATATAGGTGAGCCTAACTTCAAAAACAATGCTTACCTGATATTAATATTCTAATCAGTAAAAATGAGTTTAAAAAAGTCAAAAGTTAAAAAATGAGTTTAAAAAAATGATGTGGGAAGAGGGTTCAGGACACACCATTGATTTCTAATCCTGAATTCAAACCCACCTGCTTTACAGTGTCTTTGGCCTGACCACTTTCAAATCACTTTCTCTGCCTGCTATGGCCTGTATATTGTTTCCAAAATACCATGAAAAACTTTTCTCATTGTATTTCAAAACGAAAAATGTTCTCTCTACATCTGGAAATACTAAAAATGTGCTTTCTTACAGTATTTTTTTTTTTACTAGGTATGGACAAGGTTTTGACCCTTATTATTGGAACTCAAATCCAGATGGAGTTTGGTAAGGTTCTAATCATAGGAGGGGTACTCTTTTTTGAAGATTTGTACATCTTTAGGAGAATTTCTACTTTAAAGAAGTTATCATTTGTGGGAGGTCCGTTATGAAGATTTTAAATAGTTTGGGGGGGATTTCTCTTTCTTTGAAGATGTCTATAATTCAGTGAAAACATTTGCCAACTGAGATGGTCACATTTCCCTACTACAAAAACCTTTCCTTCGAAAATGAATCAAATCCCTCTTTCAATGTATTGGCTGTAAGTCGGCGTAAAAGTTCCCTCCCCTTTCTTTTCTAACACTGGAAACACTTGAAAAGAACATTCTTGTGTTTGAGTGAAAAGTAAGATATAAAGTGGTACTGGAAGACAAGCAAAATAGCAAAATAATAAATGCATACATTAAAATCATTGAGTGGAAGATTTAAATAGAAATGATCAAAAAAAGAGTAGCTCAATGTGTGACATTTCTTTGTTGCAACTTGCTGTGTCTTTAGGGAAGCCTATTGTCTGAAAAGAAAAGGTTCAAAGGCAGTTTTAAAATGGCTTAGTTAAAGGCTAAAGTCAGTACAGTTTAAAAGGTAAACTGATGTATAGATGAACTAATAACTATCAACAGCATTATTTTTTTTCGGTCTGTAGTTGACAGACCTTTCTCCATCCTGCCCCCAAAGGAGTGCAATCTACCCAACTGCCACAGCCTGGAAGAAAGAGGGAGTCAGACCAACTTCAGGTCCAGAATTTATCAATCTCCAAACCATTGGCGCCATGGTAACTGGACCCTTTCAGGCTCTGGATTTGCACTACTCAAGGGCATCTGGCTTTAGTCACCTGGTACTCTGGCTTATTCTTAACATTTTGATACCAATATTTGTAATCTAGTTACATGCTTTAGAATCCATTAAAATATTTATTAAATAGCTACTATGTGCTGGATGCTGTTCTAGGTGCCTGGGTTACCAACCCAGAAAAGACAAAAATGTCTGCCTTGGACAATCTTATGTTCAAATGGGGGACTCAAGATGATACGCAAGTTAGCAATTACTCCCCTTGATCCCCAGTTCTCCTTGGGCCCACCCTTGATTGCAACTGCATCTGGGACAACAGTCCAAGCAAGCACTGTTTCTCCTCTACCAGGAAGTGCCTCTCTACAAGCACTTGCCAGATGTTTCTCCACTTTCTTCTTTGCACACTACTTTCTCTGTGGAGGGCTGATTTGAAGAGACAGGATCTGAGTGACTCCAATGGCTTGGACAACCAGTGGGTGATGGGAGTATGGAGATGAATATTGCAACCTCTCTTCCTTCAGGACATTGTTCCAAGAGGCATTCTGTATTCTGATCACAGAAATTCAGCTTCATTAAATTTCTGTTGTCTTTTAGGAATGACCTTGACTATGCCCATTTAACTGGCATTTCTTTTTTTCCTGTCTCTCTCTCCTTCCTTCTTCACACCCGACTCCTGGAATTTCTTCCCAGGTAAATGACTGTACCCAAGTCTTTGTCTTATTCTCTACTTTCAGGAAAACCTAACTAAGACAAATAACAAGAACAAAATTAAAAATCATTATATGGTATATATTCTATGAAGAAATATGTGCTATGTAAAATAATTGTACAGGACAAGGAGGCTGGGAATGCAGATAGCTGGTTGCAATTTTAAATAGAGTGGTCAAGAGAGACACACTAGCAAATTGACATTAGAACTAAGAATGGAGGGAGGTGAATGAATTGGCCCAAAAGATTTCTTTTCTGGAGAAGAAAGTTCCAGAGAAATAGGGGTGATAGTGCAAAAACCTTAAAGCTGCTTGGCATATGGCAGCTGAGGTGAAAGCTGAGGAGAAGGAATGAGATCAGAGAGTTAAGGAGGGTAGGATGAGGTTGCATAGAGCGGCCAGAACATTATAAGGATTGTGAGGTAGGAGCCTCAAAGGTTATGGACCAAGGAGCTTCCCATACAGAGATTAGGCTGATGAAATGTGGCCACTTCCCTTTTAATTTACCCATATGGCAAGGGGATTAGACTATAATTATACTTCCTTATTTGATTTCTGACTTTATCCATTCATCTGTAAAATGGAAATAGTAATTCTTTAAATTTGTGAGAAATTTAGGTCAAGATTCCTGAGAAAAGATGAGTTTCAGAACACTTATTTCTTGGTTACTATTTCCAAGTCCTTGTTTCCACATCTAAAGAAAGTCACCAAATGGAAAAAAGAGATTCTTTTTGTTTTTGAAAGCTTCAAATGCACCTTTTAGAGCATGATAATCTATTAACAGAATGCTGGATGATAGTCCCAAATGGACAAGATTGGAATGTTCAGGCACATTTTACTCTAGAGATTGAAGATTAGCTTCCACTTTTGGTACTTCACTGTCTAATGGAGTACTAGCATGTATATCTTTTGATGGACAGTTAAGTTGTCTTGGCTATCCTATATAATAAAAGGATAATATGCAAATCAACCGAACGGCGGAATGACTGTTCACTATGATGTGCACTGACCACCAGGGTGCAGATGCTCAATGCAGGAGCTTCCCCCTGGTGGTCAGTGCGCTCCCACAGGAAGAACGCTGCTCAGCCAGAAGCCGGTTTCACGGCTTGCGAGTGCAGCGTTGGTGGCAGGAGCCTGTCCCACCTCTGTGGCAGTGCTAAGGATGTCTGACTGACAGCTTAGGCCCGCTCCCCTGCTTCCAATCCATGACAGCCTAAGCCATCAGTCAGACATCCCCTGGGGGCTCTCTAACTGTGAGAGGGCACAGGCTGGGCTGAGGGATCCCTCCCCCCCGAGTGCACAAATTTCATGCACTGGGCCTCTGTTGTAAATAATGCTGCTATGAACTGGTTGGGGGTGGAGGTGGGGTGGTTCAGATATCTCTTTGACATAGTAGTTGCATTTTCTTCAGATATCCTATCTAATAAAATAGTAATATGCAAATTAACCATCACTCTGCTATACTACCAGCCATGCCCACCAGCCACGCCCACCAGCCAATCAGAGCGAGTATGCAAATTAACTCAACCAAGATGGCTGTGGCCACAGAGAGCAGGAGGGAGGCTTGGGTTTCCCTGGAAATGGAGGAAGCCAAGTTTTCCACACACCCTGGAGGGCCCAGGCCTCCACTCAAGGGTACAAAGTTTCAATTATAGAAGGTAAATAAATTCCAACAGAAATGGCGGCAGACACTGAGCTGGAAGAGCAGGAGGCTAGGGTTGCCCCGGGCGATGGAGGAAGCCAAGCTTCTGCAGCCCTGGCCGGCTCAGGTCTCCGCTTAAGGCTACAAAGTTTCAATTATAGAAGATACATAAATTCCAGCAGAAATGGCTGCCACCACAGAGCGAGTAGGAGGCTTGGCTCTGCTCCAGGCAACAAAGTTTCAGTTGTAGAAGATAAATAAATTCCAGATACCAGGGCCTCCACTTGGGTTACCGGGGGACATGGCTGGCCTGCAAACCACCACAGGCCCCTTGCCCAGGCCGCCCCATGCCCCAAGGGAACCCCCACCCTGATCCGGGACACCCTTCAGGGCAAAACAGCCGGCCCTCACCCGTGCACCAGGCCTCTATCCTATCTAATAAAAGAGTAATATGCAGATTGACCAACACTCCAACACACAAGATGGCTGCCCCATGTGGTCAAAGATCCTTCCCCATGTGGACACAAGATGGCCACCACAAGATGGCCAGCAAGGGAGGGCAGTTGGGAGGGACCAGGCCTGCAAGGGAGGGCAGTTGAGAGGGACCAGGCCTGCAAGGGAGGGCAGTAGGAGGTGATCAATCCTGCAGGGGAGGGCAGTTAGGGGTGACCAGGCCGGCAGAGGAGGGAAGTTGGGGGCAAACAGGCTGGCAGGGGAGCAGTTAGATATCAATAAGGCTGGCATGGGAGTGGTTAGGGGGTGATCAGGCTAGCAGGCAGAAGTGGTTAGGGGCAATCAGAAAGGCAGGCAGGCGAGCAGTTGGGAGCCAGCAGTCCTGGATTGTGAGAACGATGTCCGACTGCCCGTTGGGATCGGGCCTAAACGGGCAGTCGGACATCCCTTGAGGGGTCCCAGATTGGAGAGGGTGCAGGCTGAGCTGAGGGACAATCACCCCCCCCCCCCGTGCACGAATTTCGTGCACTGGGCCTCTAGTATTACTATAAGTGAAATTACTGGGTCATAAGGTGATTCTATTTTTAATTTAACAAGAACCCTACATATTGCAGTTTACAATTCTACCAACACTACACAAATGTTTCCCTTTCTCCATATCCTTGCCAGTATTTGTTATCTTTTGTCTTTTTATGATGGCCATTAACAGGAATGAGATGATACTGGAGTTTTAATTTGCACTTTTCTTATGATTAGTGATGTTGAACACCTTTTCATGTACTTGCTGGCCTTCATATATATATTTTTGAAAAATGTCAGTTCAGTTCCTTTACCCATTTTAAAAATTGTTTGTTTGTTTTTTGTCTTGTTTTGCTATCGAGTTGTATATTTTGGATATTAACCCCCTTTTCAGATATATGGTTTACAAATGTGTGCCTTGGTAGAGATAATGGCTTTCTCCCATTCTGTAGGTTTTATCTTCACTTTTTGTTGTTGTTGTACAACAGTTTTTTTAGTTTTATATAGTTTCATTTATTTTTGGTGTTATTACTTATGCTTTAGGTCATATCCAAAAAGTTATTACCAAGGCCCATGTCAAGGAGTTTTATTACTTTTTTCTCCTAGGAGTTTAATGGTTTCAGGTCTTACATTTAAGCCTTTAATCCATCTCAAATTAATGTTTGTGCACAGTATAATATAGGAGTCCAGTTTCACTCTTTTACATGTGAATATGCAATTATCGCAACACCATTTATTGAAAAGACTGTATTTTCTCCATTGAGTATTCTTGGCTCTCTTCTCAAGTATTGGATGATCATATATGCTTGAATTTATTTAAGGGCTCCTGATTATATTTCACTGGTCTATATGTCTGGACCATACTGTTGTAATTGCTACAGTTTATAGTATAACTTGAAATCAGGGAATGTGAAGCCTCCTGCTTTTGTTTTTCTTTCTAAGAATTTCTTTGGCTATTTGGGGTCTTTTGTGGTGCCATATACATTTTAAGAGTGTTTTTTTCTGCTTCTGTAAAATAGAGAAGAGATAAACCAAATAACATATATCTATATGCATAGCCCATGGACATGAGCAATAAGGTGGTGAAGACCCGGGTGGGGGTGGATAAGGTTGGGAGGAGAGGAATAAAGGGAGGGGGAGTAAATAATGCTGCTATGAGCATAGGACTGTATGTATTTTTTCTGGTTGCTGTTTCCTGATTCTTAGGATATATCCCCAGAAGTGGGATTGCAGGGCAGCTGCATTTTCAATTTTTTAGGGAAACTCTACACTGTGTTCCACAGTGGCTGCACAGTCTACATTCCCACCAACAGTGTACTAGGGTTCCCTTTTTCTACATCTTTGCCAGTACTTGTTGTTTGTTGATTTATTGATGGTAGGCATTCTGGCAGGTATAAGGTAATACCTCATTGTCATTTTAATTTGCATCTCTCTGATGATTGTGACATTGCACATTTTTTCATATGTCTATTTGCCATGTGTTTGTCTTTTGGTGTTGAGATGTATGAGTTCATTGTATATTTTGGAAATTAAGCCCTTATCAGATGCATTATTGATGAATATGTTCTCCCACACAGTTGGTTCCCTTTTCCTTTTGTTGGTAGTTTCTTTTGCTATGCAGAAACTTTTTAGTTTGATGTAGTCCCATTTACTTATGGTTTCCTTCCCCCCCGCCCCAACAGCAGATATATTGGAGAAAAACTGCTATGTGAGATGTCTGAGATTTTACTGCCAATGTTTTCTTCTAGTATTTTCATGGTTTTGTGACTTACCATGAAAATAAGTGTTTTATCCATTTTGAGTTTATTAATGTGCATGGTGTAAGTTGGTAGTCTAGTTTCGTTTTTTTTGGCCTGTACCTCTCCAATTTTCCCATCACAATTTATTGAAGGATCTTTACTCCATTGTGTGCTCTTGCCTCTTTTATCAAATATTAATTGACCATAATGTCATGGGTCAATTTCTGGGTTCTCTGTTCTGTTCCTTTGGTCTATATGACTTCTTGTGTGAGTACCAGTCTGTTTTGATTACAATGGCTTTGTAGCATAGTTTGATATCTATATCTGGTATTGTAATCCCTACAACTTTGTTCTTCTTTCTCAAGGTTGCTGAGGCTATTTGTTGTTGTTGTTTGTTTTGGTTCCATATAAATTTTTGAAATATTTGTTCTAGGTCTGTGAAATATGCCGTTGGTAGCTTAATAGGGATTGTATTGAATCTGTAGATTACTTTGAGTGCTATGGACATTTAAATAATGTAAATTCTTCCAATCCATGAACATGGTATATTCTTTCAGTTGTTTTTATCTTCCTCTATTTCTTTTTTTCTTGTCCTATATTTTTCTGGGTACACGTCTTTTACCTCCTTGGTTAAGTTTATTCCCAGGTATCTTATTTTTTTGGTTGCAATGGATCATTGTTTTCTTTGTTTTTTTAGTTTCTTTTTCTGGGAGTTCATTATCGGTGTATAACATTTATATCGATTTCTGGATGTCAGTTTTGTATCCTTTTACATTGTGGAATTAAGTTATTAAGTCTAGCAGTTTTTGGTGGCATCTTTAGGTCTTTCTATGGACAATATCATGTCATCTCCAAATAATGACAGTTTTACTTTCTCTTTCCAATTTGAATGCCTTTTTTTTTTCTTCTTGTCTAATCACTGTGACTAGGATTTCCAATGCCATTTTGAATAAGAGAGGTGAAACTGGACATTTTTGTCTTGTTCCTGATTATAAGAGAAACCCTTCTAGTTTTTGCCCATTGAGTATACTGTTGGCTGTAGGTTTGTCATATATAGCCTTTATTATGTTGAGGTATGAGCCTTCAATTCCCACTTTGTTGAGGTTTTTATCATAGACTAGTGGCCCGGTGCATGAAATTCGTGCACAGAGGGGGGCATTTCCCTCAGCCCAGCCTGCACCGTCTCCAACTGAAGACTCCTTGGGGGATGTCCGACTGCCAGTTAAGGCCTGATCGGGATTGGGCCTAAACCGGCAGTCAGACATCCCTCTTGCAATCTGGGACTGCTGGCTCCTAACCGCTCACCTGCCTGCCTGCCTGATCACCCCTAACTGCCTCTGCCTGCCTGATCACCCCAACTGCCCTCCCTTGCCGGCCTGATCTTGCCCCCAATTGCCCTCTCTTGTTTGCCTGATCTTACCCCCAACTGCCCTCCCCTGCCGGCCTGATCTCACCCCCAAAGGCCCTCCTCTGCTGGCCAGTTTGGTTCTAATTGGTCAGTTTCTATGCCAGTCACTGTCAAAAGCTCCAACTCCTAGGCAGCTATTGGCTCCTCACAGTTGACCCAGATTTGGTTCTGATTGACCAGTTTCTATGCCAGTCAGCATCTCTTGGCCTATCAACAGGGTCTGATCAGAAAGGCAGGGCTCATCAGCAGCCAGGTGGAGGCTCGAAGAGAAATGGAGGCAGAGCTGCTGGCCAGGTTCGGAGGGAAAGAGAGAGGCAAGTGCTGGTCAAAAGCTGCCTCAGACGCTACAGATCAGCCCCTGCTTGTCTCTTCAGTTCTCTTTCTGGGCCTGTTTCAAAGCCCCCTCAGCAGTCACTGCTGGGTCACCAGGCCTGCAGCCGCAGTAGTTACACTGGGTCCCCATGGCAACCCAGCACTGACTTCCGGTTGGTCAGCCTTTGGCTGTTACACCCTGGCTCTTTATTATAGAAACTAGAGGCCCAGTGCATGAAATTCATGCAATCAGGGGGTCCCTCAGCCCAGCCTGCACCCTCTCGCAGTCCGGGAGCTCTCAGGTGATGTCCAATAAGCCATCAGTCGGACACCCTTAGTGCTATTGCAGAGGTGGGAGAAGCTCCTGCCACCGTCGCTGCACTCACCAGCCATGAGCCCAGCTTCTGGCTGAGCGGTGCTCCCCCTGTGGGAGTGCACTGACCACCAGGGGCAGCTCCTGCATTGAGCATCTGCCCCCTGGTGGTCAGTGTGCATTATAACAACTGGTCGTTCCGCCATTTGGTTGATTTGCATATTAGCCTTTTATTATATAGGATGGGTGCTGGATTTGAATGCACTTTCTGCATCTATTGATATGATCATTTGATTTTCATCCATCATTTTGTTTATGTTATGTATCACGTTTATTGATTTGTGAATGTTGTATCAGCCTTGCATCCCCGGAATAAATCCCACTTGTTCATGGTGTATGATCTATTTAATGTATTGCTGGATCCAATTTGCTAATATTTGTTGAGGATTTTAGAATCTATGTTCAACAGCAATAGTGGCCTGTAATTTTCTTTCTTTGTAGTGTTTCTATATGGTTTTGGAATGAGAATAATGCTGACCTTATAAAAAGAGCTTGGACATCTTTCTTCCTCTTGAAATATTTGGAATAGTTTGAGGAGGATAGGTGTTAGTTCTTCTTTAAGTATTTGGTAAAACTCTCCTGTGAAGCCATTCAGCCCAGGACTTTTGTTTGCTGGAAGTTTTTTAAATTACTGCTTTAATCTCTTTGGATGTAATTGGCCTATTCAGGTTTTCTGATTCTTCCTGGTTGAGTTTTGGAAGACCTTAGGTTTCTAGAAATTTGTCCATTTGTTCAATAGGCCCTTACTCCATAGTACACTTTGTTGGCATAAAGCTATTCATTATATTCTCTTATAATCCTTTGTATTTTTGTGATATCAGTTGTAACTTCCCCTCTTTTATTTCTGATTTTATTTATTTGGGTCTTCTCTTTTTGTTTCTTGGTAAGTCTGGCTAAAGGTTCCATCAATCTTGTTTATATTTTTGAAGAACCAGCTCTTGGTTTTATTGATCTTTTGTATTTCTTTATAGTCTCTTTGTCATTTATTTTTATTCTGATTTCCTTCCTTCCACTTAGTCTGGGCTTTTCTTGTTCTCTTTCTAGTTCTTTTAGTCTTAGGATTAGATTGTTTATTTGAGATGTTTTTGTTTTGTTTCTTGGGATGGGCCTGTAATGCTAGGAATTTCCCTCTAAAGATTTCTTTCACTGTGCTCCATAGATATTGGGTTGTTGTGTGTGCGTTCATTTTCATTTATTTCCAGGAAGTTTTTGATTACCTTTTGATATCATTGGCAATCCATTCATTGTTTAATAACATGCCACATATATATATATATATATATATATATATATATATATATATATATATTGACTTCAGAGAGGAAAGGAGAGAGAGAGAGAGAGAGAGAGAGAGAGAGAGAGAGAGAGAGAGAAATATCAACGACGAGAGGAAACATTGATAGGCTGCCTCCTGCATGCCCCCTCTGCCCCCCACTAGGGATCGAGCCTGCAACCCAGGCATGTGCCCTGACCTAATCAAAACATGATCTCCTAGTTCATAGGTTGATGCTCAACCACTGAGCCTGGGCATAATATGCTATTTAGACTCCATTAATTACAATGTTTTTTAGTGTTTTTAATGTTTGCTGGATTTGGTTTGCTAATATTTCTTTGAGGAATTTAGCATCTATTTTCATGAGCGATATTGACCAATAATATTCTTTCTTTGTAGTGTTTCTATCTGGTTTTGGAATTAGGATATTGTTGGCCTCATAATAAGAGCTTGGGAGTTTTCCTTCCTTTTGAGTTTTTTTGGCAAGTTTGAGAAGGATAGGTGTTAGTCCTTCTTTGAAAGTTTGGTAAAATTTGCCTGTGATGTCATCTGGTATAGGACTTTTGCTTTCATAGATTTTTTTAAAAAAAATCTTTATTGTTTAAAGTATTACATATGTCTCCTTTTTCCCCCATTGACCTCTCCCCAGCCATCCCCACCCCGCAGCACATACCTTCACCCCCTACTGTCTGTGTCCATGGGTTATGCTTATATGCATACAAGTCCTTTGGTTGATCTCTTACCGTCCTCCCACTTCCCCTGCCTTTCCTCTGAGGTTGGACTGTCTGTTCGGTGCTTCTATGTCTCTGGATCTATTTTTGTTCATCAGTTTATGTTGTTCATTATATTCCACAAATGAGTGAGATCATGTGATATTTATCTTTCTCTGACTGGCTTATTTCACTTAGCACAATGCTCTCCAGGTCCATCCATGCTGTTGCAAATGGTAGGAATTCCTTCTTTTTTACAGCAGCATAGTATTCCATTGTGTAGATGTACCACGATTTTTAATCCACTCATCTGCTTATGGGCACTTAGGTTGTTTCCAAATCTTAGCTATTGTAAATTGTGCTGCTATGAACATAGGGGTGCATATAGTCTTTCTGATTGGTGTTTCTGATTTCTTAGGATATAGTCCTAGAAGTGGGATTACTAGGTCAAATGAAAGTTCCATTTTTAATTTTTTGAGGAAACTCCATACTGTTTTCCACAGTGGCTGCACCAGTCTGCATTCCCAACAGCAGTGCACGAGGATTCCTTTTTCTCTGAATCTTCGCCAGCACTTGCCGTTTGTTGATTAGTTGATGCTAGCCATTCTGACAGGTGTGAGATGGTACCTCATTGTTGTTTTGATTTGCATCTGTCTGATGATTGTGACTTTGAGCATGTTTCCATATGTCTCTTGGCCATCTATATGTCCTCTTTGGAAAAGTGTCTATTTAGGTCCTTTGCCCATTTTTTGATTGGATTGTTTATTTTCCTTTTGTTAAGTTGTATGAGTTCACTGTAAATGTTGGAGATTAAACTCTTATCGGATATAACACTGGCAAATATGTTCTCCCATGCAGTGGGCTTTCTTGTTGTTTTGTTGATGGTTTCTTTTGCTGTGCAGAAGCTTTTTATTTTGATGTAGTCCCACTTGTTTATTTTCTCCTCAGTTTCCATTGTCCTAGAAGCTGTATCGATAAAGATATTGCTATGACATATATCTGATATTTTGCTGCCTATGGGTTCTTCTAAGATTTTTTTATGGTTTCCTCTCTTACATTTAAGTACTTTATCCATTTTGAGTTTATTTTTGTGAATGGTATAAGTTGGTGGTCTAGTTTCATTTTTTTGCATGTATCTGTCCAATTTTCCCAACACTATTTATTGAAGAGACTGTCTTGACTCCATTGTATGCTCTTTCCTCCTTTGTCAAATATTTACTGAGCATAATGGCTTGGGTCAATTTCTGGGTTCTCTGTTCTGTTCCATTGGTCTATATGTCTGTTCTTGTGCTAGTACCAGGCAGTTTTGAGAACAGTGGCTTTGTAATATAGCTTGATATCTGGCATTGTGATCCCTCCTACTTTGTTCTTCTTTCTCAGGATTGCTGTAGCTATTCGGGGTCTTTTTTTATTCCATATGAATTTTTGGAGAGTTTGTTCTAGGTCTGTGAAACATGCCATTGGTATTTTACTGTTTATTTTATTTTATTTTATTTTATTACTAATTCAATTTTATTGGCTGTAATTGGTCCATTCGAATTTTATGAATCTTCCTGATTGAGTTTTGGAAGATTCATGTTTCTAGAAATTTATACATTTTGCTTAGGTTTTTCAATTTATTGGCATTAGTTGTTCATAGAACTTTCTTATAATCCTTTGTATTTCTGCGGTGTCAATTTTTACTTCTCCTCTTTCACTTCTGATTTTATTAATTTGGGTCTTCTCTCTTTTTTTTTTCTTGATGAGTCTGTTTAAAGGTTTCTCTATTTTGTTTATCTTTTCAAAGAACCAGCTCTTGGCCTCATTATCTTTTGTATTGTTCATTTCATCTCTATTTCATTTATCTCTGCTCTAATATTTATTATTTCTTTCTTTCTACTTACTCTAGGCTTTGTTTGTTTTTCTAGGTGTTTTTTTTTAATGAATTGGGTTAGATTGTTTATTTGAAATTGTTTTTTTTTGTTTTTTGAGGTAGGCCTGTAATACTATGCATGTCTCTCTCAGGAGTGCTTTCACTGTATCCCATAGATATTAGGTTGTTGTGTGCCTATTTTCACTTGTTTTCTGGTAGCTTTTGATTTTTTCTTTGATCTCATTATTAGTCAATTCATTTTTTAAATAACATGTTATTTAACCTCTATGTGTTTGAGTGTTTTTCAGATTTTTTATTGTGATTTATTTCTAATTTTACAGGGTTATGGTCAGAAAAGTTGTTTGATATTATTTCAATCTTTTAAAATTTATTGACTTATTTTGTATCCTAACATGTGGTCTATCCTAGAAAATGTTCCATGTACACATGAAAATAATGTATATTCTTTTGCTTTGGGGTGAAATGCTTTGAATATGTCAATTAAATCCATCTCAATTAATTTGTTGTGGATGGCCACCATTTTCTTGTTGTTTTTCTGTCTGGAATATCTATCTACTGATGTCAATGAAGTGTTAAAATCCACTACTATGACCATATTACTGTCAATCTCTCCCTTTACATCCATCAAGATTTGCTTTACATATTTAGGTGCTTTCATGATGGGTGTATAAATATTTATAAGGGATATATCTTCTTGTTGGGTAATTCCATTTATCATTGTCATGTCCTTCTTTGTATCTTACTGTAGCCTTTTAAAAAAAGTATATTTCATTTGATATAAGTATTGCCACCCCAGCTTTTTAAAAATTTCCACTTATATGGAATATCTTTTTCCAACCCTTTACTTTCAGTCTGTATGCATCTTTTATGTGTGAGGTGGGTCTCTGGTAGACTATATATATAGGAGTCATTTTTCTTAGCCATTCAGCTACCCTATGTCTTTTGATTGACACATTTAATCCATTTTACATTTAAAGTTATTATTGATCCATATTTATTTATTGCCATTTTATTTATCATTATGTTCCTTTCTTTCTTGATTTCTTTTTCTTTTTCTCTTTCTTTTCCTTAAAGCAGGCCCTGTAACAGTTCTTGCAATCATAGTTTGGTAGTAATAAAATCCTTTAGGTTTTTTTTTTTTTTTTTTTGTCTGAAAAGCTCTTTATTTCACCTTCAATTTTAAATGATAGCCTTGCTGGATAGAGTAGTCTTGGTCATAGGTTTTTGGTTTTCATCACTTTGAATATTTCATGCCAATACCTTCTGGCAAGTTTTCTGTGAGAAATCAGCTGATAGCCTCACAGGGGCTCCCTCGTAGGTAAATGACTGTCTCTGTCTCTCTCTTTGTCTTTAACCTTTGCCATTTTAATTATTATGTGTCTTGGTGAAAGCCTCTATGTGTTCATCTGAAAACTTTGAGCATCCTGAATTTGTGTGACATTTTCTTTCACCATAGGGAAGTTTTATGCCATTATTTATTTAAACAGGTTCTCATTCCATTGCTCCCTCTCTTCTTCTTTTGGTAGCCCTATGATGTGAATGTTGTTATGCTTGACATTGACTTTCCTCATGTTTAAAATTCTCTCTTCTTTTTGTTGCTCTGCTTTAGTAATTACTTGTTATCTTGTCTTCTATATCACTGATTCAATTCCCTGCTTAATCTAATCTGTTGTTGATTCTTTCTAGTGTATTCTTCATTTCTGAATTTTTTTATGGTTTCTATGTACTTTTTAATGTTCACTATCTCTTTGTGTAAGTTCTCATTTTGATCACCCATTCTTCTCCTAAGGTTCTTGAGTATCCTCATAATAATTGTTTTAAACTTTCCACCTTGTATTTTGGTTGCTTCCATTTCACTTAATTCTTTTTCTGAAGATTTTTCTTGTTCTCTCATTTTGGGAATACTTCCTTTTCTCCCCATTTTGTCTGTATTTTAGGATTTATCTTTATGTATTAGGCAGATCTGTTATGACTCCCAAGCTTGTTATGTTAGCTTTCTTACGTATGTGCCTTGTGGGTTTCAGGGGCACATTCTTCTAGATCACTGGAGCTAGGTGCTCCAGAAATGATTTGTGTGTGGGTTATGTGCCTTCTCCTATTGTAGTTGAGTCTTGAATTCTGTTGACCTGTTTGTGGATAGAGTTAACCTTAAGGCTGGCTGATTATATGGACAGACCTTGTTCACCATGTATGAGTCATTATTCAGAGACTGCCAATCTAGGCTGAATTTTCCCGGCAGGGTCTGGTTCCTGCTGGTGTCCCCCTTTGGTTCTCCCATTTGTGTGGGTAGTGATTTGAAGCCCACCACTGGTTGTGTTCTTTCTGGACCCCCTTGGCCCGGTTACCAGTGCAGATCAATGTCAGATGTTCTGTGTAACTGGCCTTAGGCTATGCATCTGGAGCTACCACATTATTCACTGTTTGTCGGCTGCATCTGCTGGGTCTGGGTGTGTGGAGGAGGGGCCAGGATTGGCTTCCTGCAGTTCTGAGCTAGGGGCAGATCAATATGAGTCCAAGGCACTGTGAGATTGGAGTCCATTTGTTGGCTACTCACTGCCCCATCTCCCGAGATTGTCTGCACCTTCTCCAGAGTCTTAGGAAGAAAGACTGTAGATTGGGCTCAAGCTGGCCATGCCCCACTGACCCTTCCACATTGGCTTAGCTTGGTAGGGTGGGGAGACCAGGTCTGGATGACAGGGTTAGTGGGTTTCCTATTTGAAGGCCGCATGGTCAGGCACTCAATGAGGAGAATGTGGCCCCTATTCCATAGCATGTTACTCAGTCTCTGCTAGAGTCTCCAGCTCTAACTCCCCCAGGTTTGGGTTGGGTAGGACCAGATCAGCAAGGTAGCCAAACTGATCAAGAAAGCTTTTCATTGGGGATGGCACCAGCTGAGATGCAGGATTTGGCTGAGCTGTACTCCTTCCCTCAGTTTTGTAGCCATGCCTGCTGGAGCCCCAGACTGGAACCTCTGAGGGAAATGCACTCCAAATATTCCAGCTGTGAGTGGAGCTGCATTCCCCTGTGGAGCTGAGCCCAGCAAGAATTGAAAAAACAAACAAATCAAGGCAGTCTTCTGTTGGGGCTGGCGCCAGTCCGTGGGAGGGGTGCAGGCTTCATGCCTCCCCCTAGCTCACAGTGGCACTGTCAGAGAACCCAATGGAGCTGTACTTTGAAGGTCCCATCTCTGAACTATGTTTCCTTTCCTCCATGATCTCTGCTCAAAAGGACGGGCCAGTAGGACCCAGGAAAACAGATCAAGGCAGTCCTGTGTTGGGGGTTGTACCTGACAATGAGAGGAAAGCAAGCTGCATGCCTCAGCCTAGCTCCGCAGTTGCATTGTCAGAGACCCAGATGGGAGGCTCCGAGGGAGTCTTGCTGAAGGTTTTAGTTCTGAGCTATGCTCCCTTCCTCCCATAGAACTGAGTTCAGCAGGATGGACCAGCAGGACTTGGGAAATAGATCAAGCCAGCCCTCTGTTGGGGATGGCACCAGCCCATGGGAGCGGAGCAAGCTGCATGCCTCCATTTAGTTTCACAGCCATGCCACCAGAGTCCCTGACAAGGGATTCTTCTTTTGGGGTTGGTGCCTTCGAAACCCACAGAAGTGAGGAAAGTTTGGACCCTGTTCCAAAGCCACACAGTTCAATGACTGAGTGTATGCCTATAGTTTCTCCAGAAAAAGAACGCACCACAGGTTCCTTTTGGGTGTAGCCAACAGTCCTTTTTACTGGACTCGAGCTTGACTGAGGGGTGTCGCCGGTATCTGGAGGATGGGATTAGCACACTCCCTCAGCTGGTGCTGTAAGAATACTAGTGCCTGATTCTGGGAGATGGTGCCCGGGGGCAATGTGAGATTTTGACTCAGGACCAGGACCTCAGCAGCAAGTCCTCCAGATATTTCTCCAAGCTACACCACCCTCCTTAAAGATCGTCTCTTTAAGGCTTCCATATGCCCTGAGTAGCCATCCCTCTACCAGAGCTCTGGGTGAGTCCCCAAGAGCAAGCTCTTGTGTGTTGGCCCTTTAGATGAGCATCTGGGATTCTAGCGGACTCCCTCCTCTTCCCAGTAGACAGACTCCCCACTGATTTTCGCTGCCATATGTTATGCAGGTTTCTCCTCCCAGCCCTGGTGCTTTGGTTTGGGGGTCCTCATGTGAAGTTGAGACCCCATGCTCCTCAGGGGTGACTTTTGCAGCCAAGATACTACTCTGGCTTCTCAGATGCCACACTGGGTGCAGGGTCCAGCCCTCTTCCAACTCTGATCTTCTTACCAGTCTCTGTTTAGCTTCTTATATAAGTTCCTGGATATACTATTCCTGTTCAGGTGTCCTTCAGTTGGTCATTCAGGTTGATTGCTCTATAATTAAGCTGTAAATCTGGTTTGGCATTGGGAGGAGTGTATGTAGCTTCCACCTATTTTGCAACCACATGGATCTCCCTAAGTGGTGGGTTTTTTTTTGTTTTAATGAAATGGTGTTGAATTTTGTCAAATGCTTTTTCTGCATTACTGAGTTGATTATGTAGCTTATTATGTCACTTTTATTATGTTAATGTGGGGTATTATATCAAATAATTTTTCTATGTTGAACTACCCTTGCATTCTTTGAATGAAATAAACTTGGTCATGGGTGTGTAATCATTTTAATATCCTATATAATAAAAGCCTAATATGCTAAGTGTCTGGTCATCCGTTCAACCAATCAAAGCATAATATGCTAATGATATGCTAAGGCCGCTCAATTGCTTGCTATGATGTGCACTGACCACCAGAGGGCAGACGCTCCAACTGGTAGGTTAGCTTGCTGCTGGGGTCCGGCCGATATGGACTGAGCAAGATGGGCTGGATTTGCCCTGGAGCTCTCCCCCGGTCCCTCCCTGGCTGGCCAACCTCCCGAGTCCCTACCCACCTGATCATGCACCAGTAGGGTCCCTTAGCCTGGCCTGCGCCCTCTCGCAATCCGGGACCCCCCAGGGGATGTCAGAGAGCTGGTTTCAACCTGTTCCCGCAGACCAGGCTGAGGAACCCCACTGATGCATGAATTCGTGCACCAGGCCTCTAGTGTTTCTGAATTTGGTATTTTGTTGAGAACTTTTATATCAATGTTTATAAGGTCTATTAGTTTGTTTATTTTTCTTATAATATCTTGTCTGGCTTTGGTATCTGGCAATGCTGGTCTTCAATGAGTTAGAAAGCATTCTCTTCTCTTCATTGTTTTGGAGAGTTTGAGAAGGTTCATTGTTAGCAGTTTTTTTTATTTTTTTATTACCAATTCTATTTCCTTATTAGGCCTATTTTAATTTTCTATTTCTTCATGTATCTGTCTTGGTAGGTATGTGTTTTTAGGAGTTTGTCGATTTTATCTAGGTTACTTTGTTAATGTATAATTGTTCATACTACTCTCTTATAATCCTTTTTTATTTCTAGATAATCAGTAATAAATTTCCTACTTTAATTTCTGATTTTAGTAATTTGAGTCTTATATTTAATTTTTTTAAACAATCTAAACAATAGTTTGAAAATTTTGTTGCTCGTTTTTTAAGAACTTACTCTTAGTTACTTGATTCTTACTTTTTTTTTTTTTACTCTATGTTATCTACACTTTTTTTTCTTCTGCTAGCTTTGGGTTTAATTTACTTTTCTTTGCTAGTTCCTTATGGTATAAAGTTAAGTTATTGATTTGAGACCTTTCTTCTTTCTTCTTTTTTAATGTATGTTTTTAGAGCTATAAATTTCCTTTTTATTTCTTTGGCTGCATCTCCTATGTTGATGTGTTGTGTGAAGGTATTTTCTAATTTTTCTTGTGACTCCTTCTTTGCCTCACTGGTTGTTTAAACATGTTTTATATATTTTTTTTGTGTACTGTGAACATTCTGTTTTTTTACCCTGTTATTTATTCTAGTTGCATTTCATTCTGATGAGAAAAGATAAAAAAGATTGATATGTATGATTTAAATCTTTTATAATTTATTAAGATTTATTTTTGGGGCCTAGCATGTGGTCTATTTTGGAGTGTTTTATATGAATTTGAAAAAACAGTATTTTGCTGGTTTTGTGAGGACTATCCTATATATAGGGTGGGCAAAAGTAGGTTTACAGTTGTTTGTTTCAAGAATTATATAATAATTAATAAATAATAATACAAGTATAAACTCTGTGTTTTGCATACTCACAACTGTAAATCTACTTTTGCCCACTCCTGTATATCTTTTAGGACTCTAAAGTTTATAGTGTTGTTCAACTCCTTTATTTCTTCATTGATCTTTTGTCTGTTTGTTATATATATTATTAAAAGTAAAGTCTATGAGTTTTTCGAATATTTTTAATAATTGTGTATTCAGTAATTTTTAAATAATATCCCACTCTTGTTTCATGGTTACAGTATCCTCTGCTAGAATTCTGAGAATATTTAAAAATGTGTCCGTGTATGTATTGTGTGTGTGTGTGCACACATCTGCACATGCATGCCTGATCAAGTGCATATATGTTTTTTCATTTATTTATTTACTAGAGGCCCGATGCACAAAATTCGTGCAAGAGTAAGCCTTCACAGCCCCGGCTGCCTCGGCCCTCACAGATGTCATCCAGGTGGTCCTTATGCCGTTTGGTCGTTCGGTCAATATGCATATTACGCTTTTATTATTATAGATTTACCCTCTTTCTTTGCTTTGCACTCTGCCTCACTTCCCTTGCCCAGCTTTCCTTTAATATGTCTGGATTCTTAAGCATACACTCATCATTGTATTCAAAGGTCCCTATTCCCTTTCCTGTCTATATTGTATCTGTTTATCACTGCTTACCTCTGGGGATGGGATGTGTGTTTTGATCAGGAGATTGGAGAGAGCATGATGTGCTGCTGAGCTGTGTTGTTTTTTCCCTGGTGTTCTGTGTTTGGAGAACACTTCATGTTCTAGCTTTCAATCTAGTGCCAATGCTTATTGTTCTCATCTCTGGGTTGACATCCCTATGTCTGCTCTACATAGTGAGAATTGGGGGAAGAAGTAGGCAGCTCACCCGGCTGCCTGAACTGTTGTTCCACAAATACTTCCCCATCATTGTTCTCTCTTTCTGTCATCCATCTCTGAATTTGAAAACTGTCTCAAAAATATACCTTGTTTGCCATCTCGATTCAATCTACATGCATGAATAAAAATCACTTTTAAATCTTCATTTTCTCTTTTCACACTTCAGGAGAGAGGCCTGCAACTTGTGAATCAAATGCCCATCTCCTCCTTTGTAAGTAAAGTTTTATTGGAATGCATCCATGCTCATTGGTCCAGGTATTACTACTATTATGCTGCAACATCAGAGTTGCTACACAGATTGTATGACTTCAAAAGCCTAAAATTGTTACTATTTGGCTTTTTACAGAGAAAATTTGCTGACCCATGCTTTGGGAAGCCTATAATTAGTAGATTTATATCTAAAATCCAATAAAGTTCACATTTATAGGAATAATTACTTTATCCAGGAAGATGGAAAGTTCTCATAGAGTAAAACATTTGCAGATTTTAATACATGCAATTTGTTTGCCATGCTTTGTAATGGCTAACAAGTATGGAGAAGGCCACATGTATTGGTAAGGGAGGGAGGTACTGCGGGTATATAAAAACACTAGAAAGCATATTCCTAACTGTTGGACTACATGTAATTTACTTGGAGAAAAAATATCCCTATTATTTAGAAAATATCTGGCAGCATTTAAACAGGAGCAGTTGGATATGTAGTCTAAATATACCATGAGAAATCCCAGTAGAAAGAGGCATCTAAAAGTCTAATTCAGAAGATTTTTATTTGTACACTGAAAAATGATAACCTTCATTTTTTTTCTCAAAATAAGTTAAGGGATTATCTTTAGGTATTGTGTACCATGACTAATAGGCATCTTTTACTTACTTCATTTTTAAAAATACATTTCAAATGTCTTTGCTCAATTTAAAAAAACTCTATCATTTCTAGGTTGATAAATAAATAACCTTTACAAACTCAAACCACATTTTCCTCTTCCTTTTTCTATTCAGCTTGATATAATTGAAAACTGAAGTCTAAGTCACCAGGCCTATACAAAATGAAGGTCAGACAGTCCAAGTAGACCATTAACTGAGTTCTGGTTCCATGAGGAGATAATGGCGGTTTTGTGGAAGGTAGCAGTGGAGCTTGAGTAGAAATTAGCTACATAACTAAGTAGCTGAATGTTTCTCTTTCTGTAGTATAAAGAGTGTAAAAGGCCATTTTAATATTTTCTTAGAGTGGCTTCTCTTGGGAAACATTCCTGAAGATATCATGGAGCAATGGCAACTGTAATATAAAATGTTCTAGAAATCTTGCAATTTACCTGTTTATTGGCACACTCGAGGATTACAGGTTTTTCCATTCATTCATAGTAGTCCAATGACTGATTTAGCAGAGAGGAAGAAGATGGATAATCCTGATCACCTTCTAACATTTCTTCTGTCTTGCTGACTTCAGAGATTTAGGGATACAGCATTTACAGGATTTGTATGTCTTCCTGGCAATATTTTAGAGTCAAACTAAAGAGATGAGAAAGAAGAATGGTTCTTAGATACGTATATGTACTTTATTATTTGCAAATGGGGTTACTTTTTAGACATCAAACTCTTTATTGCTCAGCTGTTTTTCATTTCAATGATCTGCTTATAAAGGAGCAAGGGCTTCTTAACACTGTGTTTTCTCTCTGCTGACACCACTGACCTGAGAACTGAGGAATATGGAGCAGCAGCATGTATGTTTGAGTTCAGGATCCACTTTTTAAATTCCTTTTCAAACGTCAGGGTTTTTTTTATTAAATATGTAAATGGGAATAATAAGGGTACTTTGCTCATAGGGTTATTGTGAGGATTTTCTCATAATGATGTAAGGTGTCAGACATATAATTAACACTTGATCATAGTCTTTATCATTGTACACACATAACCAGTTATCTCTAGTGTATAGAGTAATTTGAACAAAAATGACTTTTAAGATTCATGTAATGTTCACATATTGCAATAGTGAATAATTTCTTGTGTGTAGAGATCATTGTCAACTGTATGGCTTTAATGATGCCAAAGTAGACTTTTCTTTTGATTTAAAAAAATTAGAGTGTTTTGCATTGTCCTCTAATATTTTAATGTATGCATTTCTCTCTCTCTTGTCTTTCTCTGTCTCTCTCAGTGCATAAAATTTAGAAGAAATGGATACTATAGGAATATTTATGTGTTTAAAAGTTGTGATTATCACAGCAGCAGCAGCATAAACCCAAAGACTGTAGAATGAGGAGTCACTCTTTTTCCTGATTCCAAAATTAATCTCCAGAGCATTTCTGGGATAACTGACTTAGGGTAAAAATTCAGAATGCTGGGTTTTAAGTGTGATTTTTTCTTCAGCACTATTGTTCTTTCTTCATAACCTCCTGTTTCACTGAAGTTCATGATTTGGAACAAAATGATCAGTGAGGAACGATAACTAATGGAAATTTGAAAGTAACTATTGTTCCAATATACCTCAGTTCTCCTTCATTTCAGGTGCAGTTATAGACACTGGAACCACACCATGATTTTCTCATCTCTATTCTTATTATACTCTCTTTCCATACTTCAGATGGAAATTAAATTATATTCCTCAAGTTTATGCGGTTAATCTAGCAAGCAAACTGTATCTGTGTTATCTGAGTATAACTTTGCATCACTATTTGCGTGATGAGATTCCATAGCTTTTGTGACTGTCAACCACCGAAAAGACGCAGGTAATATGAAGAAGCAATTCAGAAAGAAAAAGAATAGAAATGACAAAGTAAATAACAATGACATATCTTTCTGCCTGTTGATTTGGTAATCATCCGAATATGTGCGTAACAATCCGTGTCAATAAAGATCGAGGAAATGGGCACTTCTCACACTTGGTGTGGGCTGTAAACTCATATACCTTTTTGAGGACAATTGACAACAGGTATCAACATCCTAGAAAAACTTCTGGGTGTAAACCATCTCTTAGAAATTTGATCTATGAAAATAATCTGCAGGAATATGGAGCCATAACAATGCTTATCATACTTCTGTTTAAGATAGAAGAAAAGCTAGAATAAGTGATATGTCTAATAATAGGGAATTGCAACCATGCAATAAAATATTGTAAAGCAATTAAAATTACATCACAGAAGAATGGAAAATGTTTGTGAAACATGAAGGAGAAAGTAGTACAGGTTATAAAACAGCCTTACAGTTTGAGGTCTTTTTGATTAATTTATATTTTAGTTAAATTTACATATTAATATTATATTCTGGAAGTAATTATGTTGAATTGTTAACAGTAGCTGTATTTTAATAGGAATCTGAGTGAAGCTAATTTTTTTACTTAACTATATATTTTTTCAGATTTCTACAATAAACATGTACTGTTTTTTTGCAAGATGGGAATAGAAGGGTGTTTTTTTATTTTAAACAAAAGAGATCAGTTAAGAATACTTTATTTTTTCATTCAGAGATTCTTAGTTCTCAGGGGTAGTGAAATATTAGATAAAAAACAATAGATAAATCTAATTGTCATTACAGCTGTTTTGTTTTCCAGTTACGGTAAGTGGATCATTTTTCTAAAACAATCTGGATGAATATTTGAGTAAAGATCAACTCTTTAAAAAATTCATATTTTTCTTTTGTTGAACAAATCCAATAATACTGATGTGATTATAAAGGATAAATAAAAACTATAGGGGAGTAAACTTGGTTAAGCTTGATGGGAAAACATGTAGGAATAAGCTATTTTTCAAAATACTGTGAGCAACATTGCCTTAAACCCTAAATTGTTCTCAACTTTCTGGGTGTTCTGTTTTGAATGAAAAAACAGAAAGACTTAAGAAATCCTGTTCACTAAAGCACCGTGCCACTTACTGCTCTGTTTTAACTCATATCAATTCCTGGGTTCCACCCGAAAATTGCTCCTTGCCATCATGCAGACCCAAATGATTTCCTCAAAAGGTGTCATCTAAACGCCTAGTTTTTAAATAAAAAAAATGTTGATTAGTTGCTTGAGATCAGGACAGTATTTTGTATAATCTGGGCATAGAAATTTGGCAAGTGAGAATTTGGACAACTAGCCTGAGTTTATTAAAATTTGTGGATTAGTTTAGATTTGGAGTAGACTATATCACAATTTTTTTCTAAGGAAATTAAAGAACTTTATCTAACTTTTCATTGATTGGTTTCTGGTTGTCCTCCCAGTTTAGTCCTTGTGCTATTGTGAGGTGGTAGAAAAGTATGTTCTGAGAAATTAACCATTTGTTAAAAGAATCATAGCAAAAAGCAAAAGAACTTAACTTGTATCTTATTCCTTTCTAGTAAGACTGGAAGTATCTAGGGGCCCAAGTAGAGAAAGCTCTGCTTATCCTTTTTCTAATCTGGAAACCACATGGGTTCCCCCTCTACTGCTTTGTCCTGACGTTCTTAACTTAGTACACATTGCAAACAAGAATTGGTCATTTCAATAATTTGTGTTTGGGAAAAGATGGGGAGGACAGCTTCTTTGGTCTTCTTTTCTCTGGAAATAAAATATTGTCTAATCTTTGTATTGAGGATATTGGGGGCTTATCTTAATTAAATTTCTCTACTTCCTTTAACAGCTCATAGCATGTGATAGCCTTGAAAAGTTCTAGTCTTGCAAAAACTACATAAAGTTGTTAAACTAATTTTTTAAAAAGTCAGCACAAGTGGGCATCTTCTTCTTTTTTTTTTTTTTTGATCCTCATCCAAAGATATGTTTTTATGGATTTGAGAGAGAGAGGAAGGGAAAGAGAGAGGTAGAGAGAGGAAAACATCAATGTGAGAGAGAAATATCTGTTGGTTACCTCCTGTATGCACCCCAACCAGGGATTGAAACTGCAACTTAGGTATGTGCCCTGACTGGAAACTGAACCTTTTGGTGTACAGGATGATGCTCCAACCCAGCCACTGGCTAGAGCAACAAGTAGGCATCTTTTATTATAAAAATATATTGTGTGTGTGCGCGCGCATGTGCTTGTCTGTCCATATTCATATCCTGCCTGAAGACCATATGTCCTTTCCCTGGATAGAGGGGGTTTTTAACTCATGGTAATAAATATCTAACTTTCAAGCCTAAACTGGAAGTGCCATCTCTGACTTAGCCATCATTTCTCTCTCATGCTTCTACAAAATACAGAGCACATATCTTCTAACCACAATTAAAATAGTTTTTTTAAAAGTGAAAAAGTGTTTTAGAGCAGTGAATCTGTGTGAAACTTCCTTAAGATATTTTTTTTTGAAACAGCCTCAACGTTATACATATTGTTGTCCCCCTCCCCATCGTAATAAGGGTCTTCTTTAGGTTAATGTGACAGAAAATTGGAAATTTATTATTTGAGAAATAATGAAATAGTTAGATGAGATACCACATATTAACCCAAACGATGTGGGTCTTCTGAGGGAGGGAGAAACTAGGAAGTTTTATATTATTCTATTTCCATGAGAAAACCCATAGAACACAGGCCCCAAAACTGTCCAGGCAAGCCCTTAGTTTTGAGGAGACCACCAAAGGAACAGCTCTTTCCTGGAGCCCACTTCTGATGTGATTCACTAAGATTAACAGCCCCTCCATGAATTTCTGTCTGTGGCTCAGGATTCAAACATGTGCTAAAACCCAGTCCCATGTCCTCACTCTCAGAGACTACTGTGTGAGTCATTCTGAAAGTCCAGGTGTGGAAGGAATAAGGCACATGGAAGAAAAAGCTAGATTCCAAATTTATATTTGTCTAATGCCACATGCTCCCAAATGATTTCTGGGATATTTCAAAAGGGGTCTGCACAGATATTAATCTCTGTGGCCATGTCTGAAACATTTCATCACTAGGGAACAGCTGAAA